>NC_139010.1:76034934-76364802 GCF_964374135.1 Grampus griseus
CCTAGTTTCAAGGGGAGGGGAATTAGACTCTACCTGTTGGTGGGTGGGTGTTAAGTTTCTCAAAAGCATATAGAATGAGAAATATCATTAGAAATATTGTTTTTGGAAAATATAATCTGTCGTAACGTTTTAAAATACACGTTGGGCTTTGCCTTCAGAGGCTACAGAGCACTTTTCTAGATAGTCACTGGGCATTGCTGTTCTTCCTCTGTTGAGTGTGTATTTAATTTCTGAGGACACACAAAAAGTATTGAAAGCCAACTCTAGGAAACAAGGCAGACAACTCTCTTGGATAATAATAATAACAGAAAAGGAGAAGTCACAGTAGAAATGCACTCAGCTTTCATATGAGTCCTTACCTGGGGCCTGAAGACATTTGCAAAAGAGGATGCCACAGCCCCTTCTCATCTCCATCTCAGAAATGAGTATACAACCTTCTAAAGGGACTACTTTGAAGGGCAAATGCTTCCAGGCTAAATATTACAAAAAGTGCATGTTTTACTACAAAACCTGTCTCATTGCTGTACAGCACACTGTACTTCTCTTTTCATCAAAGTATTTAACGTTGCACCAGGCACATGATAGGGACAAAGTAAATACCTGGGTGATAGATTTACGTTCCAGAGCAAAAGTAAGCCAGCCCCTGGTTCCACCAGGTCCTTAGGTGCTAGTTATGACTGGCCAACTGTGAAAAAGAGAAGCTGACTCTTTCTCTTCAAAACCTCTTAAATAAAATCTAATATGTTCAGACTGGATGACTTGGGTATAAATAAAAATGTACATTTCTCTAGATATATACTCTTGAGTTATCTCCTTCCAAAGTCCACAAATCTGTGGATCTATTTCCTCTCATCCTTGTCGGAGGGGATCAGAGGGGCTGGAGGAGTAGATGGCGCCCCAGGTACTGGTCCAGGTGTCTTCATGGCCTGGAAGGCAGACTCAGCTGGAACAGTTGGCTTATTTCTCCTCAGGCCATTAAGTTTCCTCTTTTAGTTCTCAGACCCCACTTGACTAATTGCTCCTTAGCCATCAAATACTTATTAAGGTCCTCACCTGTTCTGTCACCAGGACAGGATACCCATGAAAGTCCTTATGCATCTGTGCTTTCCGTTAATAGGAGCTTAGAATTTCCGATGCATCCCCACCAAAGACTAAGGAAAGGACTCAGAATACTTTTCAGTAGGACCTGATGGTAGACATGTGGGTGCTTCCATGCGATGGCAGAGACATTTCTTCTCACCACATATCACGTGCCCTGCCATGTTTCCCAGTCCCCTTGCAGGTAGGTGGGTCCATGTGACTAGTTCTAGCCAATGCTTACTGGGGTTCCAACCATGAGACCCTCACTGAAGACATTGTCTCTATACTGGGAAGCCATGTGCCTAGCTTAAAACCATGAATTCAAGAAAATGGGCACAGCAGATATCAGGGTAACAATTTGCAGTCTGTGTCTCAAGTACTTGAAAAAGTGCCTGGTACGTAGTGAGCAGACAATAGAAGTAGACTAATACTCTTAGCAAAAGTCTGCCTTGGGGGATGGAGCTGCTCTGCTTCAAGCACATCAACGGCCTCACCTTCATGCTCAGAATAGTTTACTTTTGTTCTCAGGTTGTGTTCAGTAGACAGACTGTCCTTCTGTTTCTACAGATTAGCAAAAACAATTTCAAAATAAAAAGAGCAAGAGCAGGTGTGGGAATAGACTGAATCTTAGGTTCCCTGGGAGAGAAAATAGCTGCACCCAAGTGATACCAAGAGCATTGGTGCAGCAAGGTGGCCGGGGGAGCCCTCGGGGAAACGGCTCCTCCGGGGGAGGGAGGGTTTTGGATAGCCATACCCACGTGAAATGAAAACGAGAATTCTTTGGTCCTTCCCTATGACATACTGGGCACAGGGAGGCATGTCACCTGGTTTCTTTTCCCCCAGCTTATGGGTGAAGGCAGAGGGAAGGAGAAGAAATAGGAAAGAAGACAGACAAGGCTGGTCGAAAGCCTGGGACCCAGGGGGGGAGGAACTGCTACTCCCAAGGCTTTGGTTGCCATGGTTGCAAGTGAGCAGCTGCCCCTCCTCCACCCCAGGTTTGCATGACAAGTGAGGGGGAGGCCAGTGTTGTCTTAACCTTTTCCATCTCTGACACTCTGGTTGCCTTGCTGGAAGGGGAGGCAATAGAGGGGCTCTTTGCTCCAGCTCAGTCAGCTTCTCATAGAGGCTTCACCTTGCAAATGTTGCCATATGTGTGTCCCTTGTGTTCTAAACTTGCAGTTCTCAAAGTGTGGCCCCAGGACCCCTGGGGTTCCCCAAGAAACCTTCAGAAGATCCACTAGGTTAAAACTACTTTCATAGTAATTCTAAGATGTTATTTGTCTTTTTCGCCCTTGTTCCCTCATAGGTATATAGTGGAGTTTTCCAGAGGTTGTATGTTGTGTAATGTTGCACTGGAGTGAACACAGGAGCAATGGTGAGAATCTACCTGTCTTCTGTTAACCGAGATCTTGAAGAGATTTGCAAAACTGTAAAGCAATGCCACTCTCCTAAGGCTGAAATTTTTGTTTTGGAGAGTATCATTGTTTTTCCTAAAAATGTGTTATGTGTGACTATGTAGTGGGATTATTACATTATTTTAAATGAATTAATAAATAAATATTTAAAATGTTTCATAGTTTTAATTTCAAATATGGGAAATGTCAATAGATACAACTCAAAGTCAACAAAAGCTCTTTGGGGTCTTAGGTGATTTTCAAGGTTAAAGAGGGTTCCGAGGCCAAGGAATTTGAGAATCATAGCTTTCAACAGTAGGACGTTCACACTCCTAGCGTCTGCGTACACACCCGTGTGACTTAAAAGTCTATTGTGTCCATTATGCTCCAATATAAAATAAAAATTAAAATCAATAAATAAAACCACCATGAAATTAAAAAAAAATTGTCCGTTGTGACTAAATATCCTTTCCTACCTCCAGGTCAGAATTCGGCAAACTTTTCTGTAAAGCATCAGAGAGAGTAAATATTTTAGGCTTTGTGGGCTGTACAGTCTCTGTAGCAACTACTCCACTGGGCCGCAGGGTCACAAAATCAGCCAACAATGGTCAGGAACGAATGGGAGCGGCTATGTTCCAGTGACGTTATTTACGGACACTGAAATTTGAGCTCTGTATAATCCTCACGTGTCACAAAATATTATTCTTCTGCAAATATGTTTCTTCTTCCCCATAAATAGATTTATAAATCAGATTACATCCTTGTTTCTGACTTTTTCATTCTGGAAATGGGATGATGCGGGCAGCATCCCCACTGTGCTCAGTGCCGTTGATGGCCTTCAAATTCAGTGTGTGATGAAGGTCAAGGGTGTGACCTGGGGCTTGCTTCCGCGAGGGTGTGTGGAAGCTGGGTGCTTGTGCCTCAGACAGCCAAAAGCGGGGGTGGGGGAACATACAGGTTAAAGCAAGAGGAAGCAGAAAAGTTCGTTATGCTGAACTGGGGTCCAAATTGTATAACCACCTCTGTCTTTTTTCCCCACTCATTCAACGCACACTATATTTAATGAGTGCTTACTATGAACCAGGGACTGTAAGGGTTAAAATATCCAAAATTTGCATCCTATTTTTCCATAGAGATTTCTGGAACGCATTGGGGAATGTTTTTTTGTGAATTTGCAAACAGGGAATCCATGAATAAGGAGAATAGACTCATGTCAATGTATTGTTAGTACCTGAAAAGATCTCAGGATAAAACTGGTCCACTCATTCTGGAAGGGAGCTGGGCCATGTGTCTCTAAAAGCTTTAACTCTGAGAGTTCGACTTCTGAGAATTCTCCAGAGAAAATCATCAGGCAAGTGAGTGAATCTTTATGTGCAAGGATGTTGACTGAAGAGTTGTTTATAATATAAGGGAATACTATGTGGTCATGAACAATAATGAATTAGATGAATATTTGTTAATATGAAAAGAAGTTCATGAAATGCTGTCAAGTAAAAATGTAGCCAAACAATACGTATAACCATGTACAAATAAAAATTTTGTGTGAATAAATATATTCCATTTATGATGTGTGATATAGACATATCCAGTTTATTATATAGATATATTGAGTTTATGGGTAGAGAAAACTCTGGAAGGATATATATAAGGACCTTATATATAAGGTCCCATGTCTGAGAGTTTGGACTGTAGATGCATTTCATTTTGTTCCTTGTACTTCTCAGTGTTCTCCAAATTTGTTTACAATGAGACAGCTACCTTTATCACCTAGAAATGTGTTACTTTTATAATGATCATTTTGGGGGTGCTTGCTCTCCGCCCAGCACTGGGCTAAGTTCCTTAACTCTTGACTCTTTATTAAAATTCTACGAAACAAGAGTTGTTTACATTTTATAATTTGTAATAAAAATAGAAAAAGTCTCAAGATCCCTTAGCTTCATTCCACAGATTTGGAAGGCTCTGGAAGGCCGGCTCCCTCTGACACGTCTTTGCTGCTACTCTGGGAACTAAAATCAGAGTCTCTGGCCCCAGTCCCCACTGCTCAGAAAAGTGCTGAGGCCTGAGTCTTCCCAGCCAGGACAGAATTCCTAGGGCTTGGCCACGGGGACAGGGCAAACAGATTCAGGCAGGAATTTTGTCTGTCTCCTTCTTTGTTTTTAAAAGAAACAGGCACTGCCTAAGCTAGGTCGAGCCCGGTATTACTTGGTTTTCCTCAGAGGCGCGCAAAGATGCGCTGCTGCCTTTTGGTTCTGTGGGGCTGTCTAGGTAGCAGCAAGGTCTGGGAGAGCCTGTGCTCGGAGCCCAGACCTGAGTCAGTTGTCAGCAGGGCCCATTACTACGAGGGATGAAGTTAACCGATGTAAGCGCATCGGCCTGAGAGCTTCTGCCGGCGATTTATCCTTTGGAGCACGGCTGTATTCTCAACCTGGATTTTTCTAACAGTTAACAAATCAAAAATGACCAAAGATGATAACGGGGACCAAGTTCAGGCTGCAGCCCTTTCTGCAGGCACCCTTCCCTACCCAGTACCAGTCTCCGTAGTGTTGCTTGACCAATCCTTAGCTTTCTAGCTTTTTCTTTATACTCTACTTCTGATGAACTGCAGAGTCTTCTGGACTGGAGGCCAGAGGACTTGGATGCAAGTTCCGCTCTGCCACATTCTGCCTGCATGACATTGAATTAAGTCACACATTCTGCCTGCATGACATTGAATTAAGTCACTAACTCTTTCTGGTCCTCAGTCTACCCATTTGAAAAATTAGGTCTAAAAATTAGGTCATGTCTCGATTTGCTGATGGTTTAAAAAAAAATACAGGTTGGAGGGCTTCCCTGGTGGCGCAGTGGTTGGGAGTCCGCCTGCCGATGTAGGGGACCCGGCTTCGTGCCCTGGTCCGGGAGGATCCCACATGCCGTGGAGCGGCTGGGCCCGTGAGCTGTGGTCGCTGAGCCTGCGCGTCCGGAGCCTGTGCCCCGCAACGGGAGAGGCCACAACAGTGAGAGGCCCGCGTACCGCAAAAAAAAAAAATAATAATAATACCGGTTGGAGGATACAGCAATTAGATCACGTCGTTGTAGAGACTGGCTTCTCCTCCTGCCCACCGAGGTGTAGCGTCTGTGGAAGCAAACACAGCGTTTGGATTTCTGCGATGCCGAAGCAGTAGAATGAATGCACTGCTTGCTTGCCAGCATCAATGGGCTTAGCTGGGGTATTTCTGTGGGCAGGGGCGAGGGGGGGCCTTCCAAAATTACACCACACAGGGGTCCCCTGACCTACATGAAAGAAGTCAGCACCCCCTGGGGCCGGTCAATCGGGGCTCCTCAGATCACGTGGCAGAATTAGGCACGGTTTATGGTTCTTTTCAGGGAGCTGGATTTTCTAAGAATGGTGTAAATGTCAGTTTCCTGAAAATCCATTCTAAAAGCCCTGATCAACTTCTCAATCATCTGCTCCCCCTTTTCCTCCTTGCTCTCCCAGAGCACTGGGGGTGCTTCTGAGATCAGACAGCATAATTACAAATGAACTGGGGCTCTGGGGATGGCTTACAGCTTAATTAGCTCCTGTCCCTGCACTGTCTCTGCTTCTGGGCCTCACGCTTGGGGCAGGAATCCCGACTGGTAACGAAGAATTCAGAGCAAGAGCGCCCTGGCTTGTTCACCTGCTCTCCTCGGCCCACCTGACACTCACATCCAGGCTTCACTGCAATTAGGCCCAGCCGAGGAGAGGGAAAGGCCTCTGTTTGTGCATCCGGAGCTGGGGAGGGGTGCTTGTCTGAGCCAGCCCGAAGGCAAGGAGCACCATGGAATGTGGAGTGGGCACCTGCCTGGCCCAGCCCAGGTCAGGAGGCTTCAGGCTGCAGGTGTGTTTGGGGTGGGGTGGGGGGCGCATCTGGAGGGGAGGGCAATGAAGACACCTGGGGTTAAAGGGATTCGTACTTACATAAAGGGGCTGGGAGGGAAGGAATGGCCTGAGATAAGAGCTGCAATGGCCCCTGGGCAGCCGAGCTGCTTTATCTGCAGGAGTCAGGGCCCCTAGAAATGGCTCTGGGCTGTGCAACATCAAAAAGAAGCAACTATGCAATCACACCTGGGTGGCCCCTCTCAAAGAAGAACACAAACCCGTAAACTGATTTCTTGGTCCTGGAGGCTTTCTGGGGGTCTAAGGGTTGGGCTGTCACTGAGTTCCTAGCTCGAGGTAAATTGCTCTACCCTACAGGGAGCTCACTCCCCTGGCTCCTGCAAAGGAGGGAACCTGGAGGAAGAATCCTGCTTGGAGGCAGAAAAGAGAAGCTGTTAGCTGGGCAACGATGCTTGTCCAAGAAGATAACGGGAGAAGAGAGAAGTGATGCCTCCCTGCCTCTGACCACCCCCCAGCACCCGCACTCCCCAGCCAGGCGGGTCTGCAAGGGCCCTAGAGGCACTGGACTTGCCAAGACCCAGACTCTACAGAAGAATTTAAGCCACATCCCCTCCCTCAAAGAGAGGGAGTGAAAAAACAAACCCAAAATGAATACGTGTTTAATTTAATGTCTACAGGACCTAACATTACACCTAAAAGTCAACCACCACTCTGCTTTAATACAGTACTTATATAAAAATGTGTTCGCATATTAGCCAGGGATGTATTTTATTCTGTTCGATATAATAGGGAATAGCTTCCCCAAAAGCGAGTTCCCTGGGAGCCCGCAAAGCTCTTAACAAAGACCTACTCCACTCCTGAAAGAAGCAAGAGATGGAAAATCCGTGAGCCTACCTCATCACGAAAAGGCTGAGGCCTCAAAGACCACAGCCCCTTGGCCTTGGCGGGATGCCCTGGACCAGCACCTGACCGTCACCTCTGGGGATGGACTTCTTTGTCAGAGGGACCCTCAGCGTTCACACCGTGAGGTTTCCATACACCTGCTGGTTCCGAGGAGGCCTGCTGCAGACCTGGGGCTTTTTATTTCGGAAAGAAGATTAAGGGGGGGCTGTCAGAGTGAGCAAGAGATAACTTTCCATCTCTCTCCTCTTATCTCAGAGCAGTCGTCCTCTGCACCCCTGCACTACTGCCCTGAGAATGCCCTTTGTGCCTCCTTGGGCTCTGAACCAGGCTGCACTTTAGTTATATTGTTAGGGAAAGATTGCTTCTGCGCACGGGGGAGGCCGGCGCCCTGTTTGTATTTTAAACAGCCGTTGACCACCTGCCGACCGCATGCCTGGCAGGTGCTATTTTTAAGGTGTTCAGAGGCCTGCAGGGGAGACAATCATAGCACAACTGAGAAAGCTCCAGAGCAGGGGAATGAACAAGGTGTTTCAAGGCCTGGGGAACATGGGGCTCATTCTAGCTGAAGGTGGGGAGACCACACAGAGGAGGTGACTACTGGGCTCTGCCTCTGACCGTGATGGGGGTGTTCCTGGGTCCTGGCCTGAGAGCGGGTGGGGATCAAGGGCTCAGGGACAGGGATGTGGGGCAGGGGACTCAGGCTGGAGAAGTGGGTTGAGACCCAAGGGAAGGACCCCACACGCTGCCCCAGCAATTAGAAGGGTATCGCCTAGTCTAGGGAGCTACAGAAGGAATCCAGCAAGGGAACATTGCTTTGGTTTCCCTGCTGGGAGGTACAGGCTGGAGGGGAGAGGAAAGGGAGGCCTCTTCCACTGGCTGCTGTCAGCCACAGCCATAAATGGGTCACATTGCTGTGCTGTCCTTCCACTGTCCCTCGTGGCTCCCTTTGGAGCTTTTCTGCCTATTAGCAAGTGATGTTTCCATTAAAGCTCCAGCTGGGTTTGGACCTAGATGCAGAGCGCATCAGAAACCCCCAGGCCTTTCTACTCTATGTGTGGTCCAGGTACCAGCATCATTGGCCTTCCCTGGGAGCTTGTGAGAAATGCAGAACCTCAGGCCCTGCCCCAGACCCACTGGATCTGATTTCTCCAGCTCACCAGAACAATGTGACTTCCCGAGAGTTCCTAGACCAAGAGTGGCCGCTGCCTGGGGCCACGTGACCTCTAGGATGGACCCTTCCACTCCCGGGCTCAGGCCATGGAGGCCAGGGCAGGAGCAGGACCAGGATTTCCCTCCAGGTACTAAGCGAGCCTTAACTTCAGGTTTTCGGGTTTTCAAT
This sequence comes from Grampus griseus, assembly GCF_964374135.1. NCBI lineage: Eukaryota > Metazoa > Chordata > Mammalia > Artiodactyla > Delphinidae > Grampus > Grampus griseus. The sequence continues at coordinate 76,043,507 of NC_139010.1, forward strand.
ATTCCGGGCAGGAGGCCAGCCAGAAGGGGCTCAGTCACTCTCAGGCACATGGCGTCGGGAGCACTGACAAGAAACAAAACAGGGGCTTCTCTGGTGGCGCGGTGGTTGAGAGTCCGCCTGCCGATGCAGGGAACACGGGTTCGTGCCCCGGTCCGGGAAGATCCCACATGCTGCGGAGCGGCTGGGCCTGTGAGCCATGGCCGCTGAGCCTGCGCGTCCGGAGTCTGTGCTCCGCAACGGGAGAGGCCAAAACAGCCTGCGTACTGCAAAAAAAAAAAAAAAAAAAAGAAACAAAACAACCCGGAATGCAGGTGAGCTCATGCCAGCGTGAAACCCTGGAAACTCACGCTCGGGCACGTTGCATGTGTTCCAGTGAGTAAGCAGGCTGCACAGGTAGAGCCATGCGCCTGGACCTGTCAGCACTTACGTTACCCACGATTATCTGGATTTTCTTTCCATCTGGCCCCAGAGAAAGAGCCGCCACACAAAGAGTTTAGCAGAGCGAAGTCACTGGCCTCGCACTTGGCTAGAACAGTATCCACAGATGCAAAGAATAACCAGTTTAACGTGTGAGAGTGTGTGCGTGTATATACAGGGGCGTGGGGCTGCTGAAAGACTCCGCACCTTGTCGAAGGAGAACTTGCAGAAAAGCTCTCTGCTTCTCTGCAGGTCCCAGCGTGAGAAAAATTTCTCATCTCCTTTAGGGCCTTGAGCATTTGAAAATAATAAAAAGGAAAAGTTTTGAATTAAAATTTATGGTTGAGCCTGCCTGTCTGGGAGGAGCTGGCTTAGTGGGCAAAGCTGACGCCAGCCAGGCTGCAGGGGCTGGGAGAAATTGAACACCAGCATCCTTGTAAGTGAGGGGGGACGACTCTCCCATAGACCAGCATGGTGGCCCCTCTTGGGCAGCCGTTCCCAGCTCCGGCTGCGTACCGAATGCTCCTGCAGGAGTGTTTAAAAAATGCTGAGGCCTGGGCCACACTGTACAATGAGCCCATCTGATTCTCTGAAGGTGGGGACCACTCACACGAATATTTTTAAATCTCTCCAGTTGATTGTAATGTGACATCACGGTTGAGAACCACCAAAGTTTCCAAAACCGGTAGAAAGGGAAGGGGGGTGCACCTAGTTTCTGCTCAGGGTCAGTAGTACCTGCCTCGGTGGGTACGGGAAGGATGATGTTAGCTTTCGGCTCTTTGGGAGTTTTATCCGCCTAGAGAGGGTCCAAAATCGATAGGGAAAGTAAGGCTGACAAATTCACATGCAGGGATGCGGTCAATCCAGCGGCCATCCCCACCCCTCCTTGCCTCTGGGCAGCAAGAACACTTCTGATTTCCATGTGGAAGACTTTTTCCAAGAACTTGAACATCCATGATCTTATTTTAACCTGTTACTAGTTTTCTATTGATGGTGTATTTGAACAGGTCAGCACAAATGTAGTAAACGTGCCTGAAACAACACAGACCTCTGACCTTACAGTTCTGGAGGTTGGACGTCCAATACAGGCTCACTGGGCTAAAACCAAGGTGTCACAGGGCTGTGCTCCCTCTGGAGGCCCTGTGGGGAAATCCATTCCTTCCTTTTTCCCGCTTCTAGAGGCTCCCACATTTCTTGGTTCGTGTTCTGTTCCTCAAATCACTCTGATCTCTGCTCATGTCACATCTCCTTCTCCGACTCTTTCTCTCCTGTCTCCCTCATCTAATAACCCTTGTGATTACGTTGGGCCCTCCAGGAGGGTCTTCCCATCTGAAGATCCTTAATCATATCTGCAAAGTCTCTCTTGCCATGTAAGGTCATGTTCATGGGTTCTGGGGATTAGGATGTGAACATCTTCAGAGGGCCATTATTCCATCTCCCACACCTGACAGCAGCCACGTGAATCAGAAGTGCATTATTATACCCATAGACGAGAAAACTGTCACCCACCCAGAGACAGGCAGCTCCTAGATTGTAAACGTGAAACTACATTCTTGTAACTCCCTGCCTGGTCACCATTGCATCTGGTACCTGCCTCTTAGGATAATCACCTATCTCGATCCTCCAGCCATGGGCTTCCTTCTTCTTTCCATAAAGTCCAAGGTCCCTCCTGTCCTCCTGTGGCGTTGGTGATTCTCACACTCTGTGTCAGCTTCATGGGTGCCCAGCAACTGATACAAAATGGTGTCACAGGGAAATCCATTGCTACAACTGGGTCAGCATGTATCACAATAGGGCCCAGGAAGTCGGGATCTCTCTCTGAATTGATGCACATGGCTCTGGGTTCTTGGATCCCCCTGAACAGGTCTGTATACACACACGTGATAGCACGTGCCTCTCCTCTATGACATTTGTCAGAATTCCACCATCATTTATGTACTTCTATAATTAATCTTGGTCTTTCCCTCTCAACTATAAACTCCATGAGGACAGAAAACATACTTGCTTTTGCTCACCATGGCACTTAGGGGATGTTTAATAAAAATCTGTTAAATGAAGGAATATTTGCCAGCAGTCTAAGGTTTATAGAACCACTTCTTTGCCTTTTGAAAGCTATGGTTGATGATATTAATGTTCCCATCTACTGCTTTCCCTGTAGGAGAGCCAAACATCCCCATTCATTGACGTGTGACCACAGGGGATACTTCCCTGCCCCGCTTCCAGGCTTGGCTATGTGACTTGCTTTGGCCAATAGAATATGAATGGATATGACAGAAGCCATGCCGGAGCAGCTTTAAGGGCAGTCACATGGCTTGGCTCTGCCTCTTGTTCTTTTCCCTTTGCCAAGAGAACACAATATCCCAACTATGGGCTGCTCCCTCTCAGGACATGTCCCAGAATGAGAAGGCACATGGAAAAGGACCAGAGTGGCCACCAAGCAGCTCTCAACATGAGCGAGATTGAAGCTCTCATTTCTGTAAGATTTGGGGATCTTTGTTACTGCAGCATAACTTAACAAACTCTGACAACCATGGACGTCTTTATCAGGACACATTCAGCTTTCCTTTCTCCCAAATGGAGACCACGGTTCTGCCACCTACAAGTTGCATGATCTCGAGAAAGTCACGTAACATCTTTTGGCCTTAAATTTCTACACCAACATATAAAGCTTCTTCCCAACTTTACAATCAGCAGTTCTAAAGAACTAGCCTATCATTTGACACTTGACCTCTGTCCTTTGTAAATTGTCTTTGCACATTTTAGTATGGTACCAGAGAGGTCACTCCAGATTTTGAGTCCAGTAGTTATGTGTTCTTGGGCAAATTGTTTTATCTCTCTTTTACTTGTAAGTCTTCTTATCTATAAAAGGAAAATGTATCACACAGCATTGGGGTAGGTCATCTAGCTCATAATGTATAGTCAATAAATGTAAGTATCCTACGCTTTGTCTTATTTTTCTTGATCAAATCGATCTCTTTGAGGTTCACTTCTTTGCGGCTCATATGCCCTGAACCTGGTTGCTTCCACAGGAGGCGGGCTAACAAAATCCCCGGATAAAAACCCACAAAGCTGTATTCTGATGTTCATGTTCATAGCAGTGTTATTCATAACAGTCCCAAGGTGGAAACATCCAAGTATCCATCAGGTGATGAATAGATAAACAAAAGGTGGCATGTCCATACAATGAAATACTGGTTGATGTTACAACATGGATGAACCTTGAAAACATTATGCTACATGAAAGAAGAATGTCACCAATGGCCACATATTATATGCTTCTATTTATATTAAATGCCTTTAATAGGCAAGTCCAAAGAGACAGAAAGTAGATTAGAGGTTATCTAATCTGGAGGCTGGACAGGGTGGAGGGGTTACGGGGGGAGCAGGGGGTGGTAATAGCTAATGTGTTGGGGTTTTAGGGGGTGTGTGACAATGTTTTGAAGTTAGATAGAGGTGATGGTTGTGCAACTTTGTATATATACTAAAGAACATTGAATTGTATACTTAAAAAGAGTTATATAGCGTGAATTACATCTTCATATTTTTTTAAAGAAGAACCCCCAGAGGGATGAGTAGCCAGTGGTTGATGGCTCAGGTTGAAGGGCATGGCCGCATCCATGCCTCTTCTCAGCCCTCTCAGTGTTACCGGGCTTTGGTCTCCTATTATCTTTCTTCTTTTCTACTGGTGTCATATGCCCAAGCAAAGGGAAAATTCTCTTGTTGCTTAGCTCAGAGGAAATGATTGAGATTTTTCAAAGATTACTTTATTAAAAATTTTAAAAGGAGCAGAGTGGGGAATAAAAATGTAAAAGACTTCTCTGGTGGCGCAGTGGTTAAGAATCCGCCTGCCAATGCAGGGGACACGGGTTTGAGCCCTGGGTTGGGAAGATCCCACATGCCACGGAGCAACTAAGCCCGTGCGCCACAACTACTGAGCCTGCACTCTTCAGCCCGCGAGCCACAACTTCTGAGCCCGTGTGCCACAACTACTGAAGCCCGCAAGCCTAGAGCCCGCAACAAGAGAAGCCACTACAATGAGAAGCCTGCGCACTGCAATGAAGAGTAGTCCCCGCTCGCCGCAACTAGAAAAAGCCCACGCGCAGCAATGAAGACCCAACGCAGCCAAAAATAAACAAATAAATACATTTATTTAACAAATAAATTAAATAAAAGCTTAAAAAAATGTAAATACTTAAAGTATGAAGGAGTTAAAAGGTGGAAGTGTTCTGGAGTAGAGATTCCTTGCTGTGTTATAGCCACAAGTACAAACCAACTCATGGATCTTGAGTCTTTCCCACCCACTCAGCCCCTTCTAAAAAAAACAATCCTGAAGTCCCCTTTATTATTATTTTTTAAATTATTTTATTTATTTATTTTTTTGCGGTACACAGGCCTCTCACTGTTGTGGCCTCTCCCGTTGCAGAGCACAGGCTCCGGACGTGCAGGCTCAGTGGCCAAGGCTCACGGGCCCAGCTGCTCCGCGGCATGTGGGATCTTCCCGGACCGGGGCACGAACCCGCGTCCCCTGCATCGGCAGGCGGACTCTCAACCACTGCGCCACCAGGGAAGCCCTAATAGCTTTTTTTTTATTTTTGGCTGTGTTGGGTCTTCATTGCAGCACACGGGCTTCTCATTGTGGTGGTATCTCTTGTTGCGGAGCATGGGCTCTAGACGTGCAGCCTTCAGTAGTTGTGGCGCGTGGGCTCAGTAGTTGTGGCTCACAGGCTCTAGAGCTCAGGCTCAGTAGTTGTGGTGCATGGGCTTATTTGCTCTGTGGCATGTGGGATCTTCCCGGACCAGGGCTCAAACCTGTGTCCCCTGCATTGCCAGGCGGATTCTTAACCACTGTGCCAGCAGGGAAGTCCCCTAAGTCCCCTTTAGAAGCTCTGGACAGTTTCCTCCATCCCTCCTTCCCTTTCATGTTGGGCCTGAACACCGGCTGGTCACAGTGTGATGGGAATTTGGCAAGTAGGTTGTTAGTTCTCTCAGTATAGATTGCCACCTTCTTCCCCTCCAAATCCAGGGACCAAGACATGTGTGGGTGGGACAGAGCATGCATAGAGACCCCCAGCTCTCCCTCCAACACCCCCCCCAGAAGGAAAGGGCTGTTTCCTCACCCTGTCCCACCAACACTTATGCAGGACTTATCACCCAGAACCCAGAAAATTATAACTTTTCTTTTCTTCCCAGGACAATGCAGGTCCCTCACCCCATCTTCAATCCACAGGTTCAAAGATGACCAAGTCAACTGTTAGAGCATCCTAGCAAAATGAAGACAAATAAACAATTACTCTTCCCTGCTTTTGTTTGTGTATTTTCAGATTGTCAGATCAAATCATAGTGTGACAAGCCTAATCGCTGGGTGTGTTTTAGATCTGTCTGAGCCCCGCTGGCCACTTCTGCAGGCCACCCGGAACCAATTGACAGGAAGCAGCGCACACATGGAAGAGAGTGGGGTCTCCAGGGGCAATCACCCCGTCACAGGTGTGGAGGGTGAGGTTCCCCTTTCCTTGCCAGTCGCCCTTACCTCTGAGGGGGTGCTGGCGTTATCTAGAGAGAGTTTGGAATATGGGAACATGACTTTTCTCTTTCCTCAGAGCTTTAGAAACTTATTTACCAAGTCCTGCAGTTCCTGGGTCGAAAGGGCTCACCACAAGACCTAAGATATCCCACAAACGAGTCAATATTTATCACCCGGGGCATCAGCTCAGGTGGCTTCCTGAGACTATTTGAGTTCCACTTAACTACTGTACATTGATCTTCTGCAGGAGACCTTTCACCTCCTGGTCCCTCTCTCTTTATTCTACTGCACAATTGGGAATACACTTGACTTTCAAAGGCTCAACTTGTGCCATTCAAAGGAAACATGTTCACCTCATTTTTAAGCCCTATCTTGCTCCCCTGCAGTCTGAATAAACATTACTCAATAGCCAACGTTACTTAGGCATCAATCATTTCCACTTCAAGGAGGAGGTAAAGGGAACAAAGAGGCAAGAGCACAAAAAGATTGAAATTAACCTCCACCGCTGGGTGCTTTCCAAACTTGTTCAGATTATTTCTTCAAAAAGAAGCCCCAGAGAGCTGACATTACCTGAAGTTCACTGAAATTCTCTTTCTCTCAAGGATTACACTTGAACGTGAAGTGAGTATCTCGAAAGCCCTAGGCAGGCAGTCAACTCGGCTAGTGGGTGAGTATTTGCTCTCTCGCTCTCTCCTCTTTGGAGTAATTTCCACACACTTTTGACATTCCTTTCTTCTCTGGTGCACCCTCCCTCGGAGAGTTCTCCGCTCAATATCTCCTCACAATACATCTCCTGGTCCATGGGCTTCTATTTCCTTCTCTTTCTCCTTCCTTCCTTTCCCTCTACCCAGCCCCTGGAAAATAGAACCACCCTCTAGAAAAATTGGCCTCTGAAACCTCCCCTTTCTCTAATCTTATTGACCAATGGGAACCATGTTTGGCTCTGAGATGCCAAAGTCCCACTGTTGAGCAGGGGACCTTGGTTTCTCAGACCACCTGCACTCGACTCACCTGCATCTTGTTAAGCACAAAGATTCCCCCAACCTCACTGCCTTTACTGAGTTGGGCTCCGGGAAGCGGACCAGGGAATCTGTATGTTTAACAAGCTCATTAAGTGATCCTTCCACCTAGTGAAGTTGAGAATCCGCTAATACTAAGGAGGGAGATGGCTTTGGAGTCAGGAAAACACTAGCTGGATTCTGTGCTTTGCTCTTTACTAGTGGCATGATTTTTTAACAGCTCTATTGAAATATTACATATCATGCAATTCGCCCATATAATTTGTACCTACAATTCAGTGGTTTCTAGTACATTCACAGAGTTGCACATTCATCACTACAATCAATTTTAGAACATTGTTAGTACACCGAAAGAGAAACCCTGTATCTATCAGCAGTCACTCTCCCTGTATTCTTAACCCTTCAGCCCTAAGCACCTCTAAGCTGCTTTCTGTCTCTATGGACTTGCTTATTCTATTACAGAATTTCATATCAATGGAATCATACAACAGGGGGCTGTTTGTGTCTGGGTTCTTTCATTTAGAATAATGTTTTCAAGGTTCATCCGTGTTGTAGTATGTCAGTACTCCATTCTTTTTATGGCTGAGTAATATTCCATTGTGTGGATATACCATTGTATTTATTCATTCATCTGCTGGTGGGCATTTGGGTTGTGTCCATTTTTGGGGTTACTATGAATAAGGCTGCTAAGAACATTTGCATATAAGCTTTTGCATGGATGCATGCTTACATTTCTCTTGGATATACAACTGGGAGTGGAATTGTGAGGTCATAGGATAACTCCAGGCTTACCATTTTACATTCCCACCTGTAGTGTATGTAGGTTGCAATTTCTCCCCATCCATGCCAACACTTGTTTTGTCCATCTCTTTTTAAAAATTATTATTATAACCATCTTAGTGCTGTGAAGAGGCCTCTCATCGTGGGTTTGATTTGCATTTCTGTAATGGTTAATGATGTTGAGCGTCTCCTCATGCACTTACTGGCCATTAGTGTGTTTTCTTTGGAGTAGTCGCATGATTTGGGAAGGTAGGTAATCCTTAGCTTTGGTTTCCTTGCCTGTAAAATGGAGGTCATCAGAAGGTGAGTAAATGAGGTAATGAAGCTGGAGTCCCTCATACACAGTAAGCACTCAGCAAAGGTTTACCCTTCCACACCATTAGGTAGGAAACACAGTAGCCTAGCTAGGCTGGAACCATGATTCCCAGAATTCCCTGTACAGTTCTGGGTTGAGATTGCTTTAGACTGAGCACAGAGACATCTCTGGGGAATTTGGAAAGCGCAAGTGGTGCAGTAGCCACTTCCGGCTCTGAAGGTCGGTATAAGGCACTGCGGCAGCTCACGTCTGTGGCCGCCGCTCCGCCGGCTCACTTTGCAGCGAGGGCAGCGCGTACACCAGCAGCTCCAGCAGCCCAGCTGCATCTTCTCCTTCAACTGCCCCCAGTCCTGGGCTGGGTGCCTGTGACTTCTGTGGCACAGGGCACGGTTTCTCTGCGGGTCACCCACGTCGCCCAGGTTGCGTGGGAGACAGGTTTGGGTTCCAGTTCCCCAGCGGATCCCAGCTGAGCCTTGCTCTCCTCTGCTTCCCATCAGCCTTCTTTCCTCACTGCTGCTCTGCTAACCTAATCAACTTCAGACTCAACACCAGAGGCAACAGCCTTGCAGAGAATTTTCCACCAGCTTCCGGTATTGCATAACACCCAGTTCTTATAATACATCCCCGATTCTCTGTCTCTCAGAGTGATTCTACTTCTCTGAGTTAATCCTGGGCAGTACAATCACCGAGGGCACTTATGCTGCCTCCCCCTCTAGAGAAACCATGGACCTGGATTTCTGAAATGTGGTCTTCCCGGAGAAATCATACGCGGTTCTTCTCAGACCTGTAACCCCAGGGCTCCCCATGCAGAGGTAGAGGGACCTTCCACCTGCTCCTCCTGTGTTAATTTTCTAGCAGTGCTGTAATAAATTACTAAAACTTTGTGGCTTAAATTAACAATTTGAAAAATCAAAATTTGTTAAAAATCAAAATTTGTTAAAAATCAGGTTTATTATCTTCCAGTTCTTGAGGTCTTAGGTCCAAAGTGCATCTCATTGGGTTAAAATTATGGAGTCCTCTGGCTGGGTTCCTTCCAGAGGCTCTAGGGGACAGTCTGTTTCCTTACCTCTTCCAAGGGAGGCTTCCTTCATTCTTTGGCTTAGGGTCTCTTCCTCCATCTTCAAGGCAGTAGCCTCTTCGAATCTCTCTCTCTCTCTGAGACACACACACACAAAACGATCCTCTTATGAGAACTCTTGTAATTATTAATATACTATGCCATCACAGGTAACCCAGGATAATCTCCCCAACCTAAGATCCTTAACCACATCTGCAAAGTCCCTTTTGCCACATGAGGTAACACAGTCACAGGTTCCGAGGACCAGGACTTGCTATCTTTGGGGGCCATCATTCTGCCAACCACACCTCCAAATCCACTCCCTTCACCTCCTCCAGGCTGCTTGGCGCCCCCAGAGTCTGACCCAAGTAGGAACTGCACCTCCTGGCTCCCTTGCCCTCTTGCTTCTGATAGGATGCAACCAATGGGAAGCACCACCAAAGATCAGAAAACAGAGTAGAGTCCCTGGTTCCCTCCCCCGGGGCATGTGGAAGATGCATCCTTCTACCAAAGGTTTCGGGATGGTAACGTCACCCTTGCCTGCCCGCCTGCCCCAAGGTCTTGCTCCATTCCTTGTTTTTCTTGTAACTCTGCATATACCTCTTGAAAAAGTTCCTGGTGTGGCATAAATATAACTGTTCAAATTATAAAACTCTTAGGACATAACATAAGGGTAAGTCTTCACGACCTTGCATTTATCAGTGGATTCTCAGAAAGACAAAAAAAGCGCAATCAACAAAAGAAAAGATAGGTAAATTGGATTTCATCAAAATTAAACACTTTTGTCCAACAAAGGACACTAGCAACAAGGTGAAAAGACAACCTACAGAGTGGGAGAACATGTTTGCAAATAATATAGCCGCTAAGGGTCTAATATATAAAGAATGCTTAACTCAATAATAAAGGCAACCACCCGAATTAATAAATAGTTAATAAATGAGTGAAGGATTTTGAATTTCTCCAAAGAAGATATACAAATGACCAACAAGCACATGAAAAGATGCTCAACGTCCTTAGTCAATAGGGAGATGAATATCAAAACACAATAAGACACACTAGGATGGCAATAATCAAAAAAAAAAAAAAAGGAAATAACAAGTATTGGTGAGGATGTAGAGAAAGTGGCACCCTCATACACTGCTGGTGGGGATGTAAAATGGTGTAGCCGTTGTGTAAAACAGTTCGGCGCTTCCTCAGTACGTTAAACATAAAATTACCGTACAGTCTAGCAATTCTACTCCTAGGTATAGACCAAAAAGAAAACAGGTGTACAAATAAAAACTCGTATGTGAATGTTCATAAGTAGCATCATTCACAATAGCCAAAAGGTGGAAAGAACTCAAATGTACATCAATGGACAAATGGATAAACAAAATGTGATATAGGCAAACAGTGGATATCATTTGGCAATAAAGAGGAAGGAAGGCCTGATACGTGCTCCAACACGGATGAACCTTGAAAAACGATACTAAGTGAAAGAAGTCGGACAGAAATGGCCATATATTGTAAGATTTGACTTATATAAAATACCCAGAAAAGGCAAATCCACAGAGACAGAAAGCAGGTGAGCGGTTGCCGGGGGCTCGGGGGAGGTGAGAACGAGGAATGACGGCTTAATAGCTGCAGCATTTCCTTTTGAGGTGATGAAAATGTTCTAGAATTAGATAGTGGTGATGTTTGCACAGCTCTGTGGAGGCACTGAATGCCAGTGAATCATACACTTCAAACTGATTTCAATGGTAAGTTTTATGTGTACAAAAATTCCTTTTTAAATTACTGTAAATGTGCCACATGACTCCTGCCAGGACTAAAGCCCCAGACTCTGGCAATTCCACCAAGGGGTCATCACTTCCACGATGGGACCCTAAATCTCAGCTGATCCTGCACATTGTGGGAGCAGCTGCTGTTTACTTGTGGAAGGATCCTTCCTGTAAAAGTATGTCTGCTTCGGGAAATGCAAATAAATTCTCTGCAAAGGAGGGTCAGTTCATCTCAGCAGCTTCTGCTAACCAGAGCATGGCATGGAGACCAGAGCAGGTAGTTTGAGGCACAGATTCCAGAAACTTCTTGAGCAATATTGGAGACATACCTGAGGCCACCCCAGGCACTTCTGACAGTTCCACTGGGGAGCTGAGGACAGTCGGTTCTCTTACTCCAGACAGTCTGCCCAGAGGAACGACTGTTTCGCTGGAGATGTGGCCTGGGCAGAGGTTAGGAGGCATCCACTAGCCCAGAGTCCAGCTTAAGGGAAACCTCTGTGTTATCTTCTAAGTCACGTGGGACCCCTGAGCCAAGTCAGCTCCCCTCACTCTCTCTCTACCTGCCAGAGACACCAGGCCCTTCCTGGCTGGTTGTCCAGGTGGAGGTCCTAGCTGCAGCCTGACATGGTTCCCCAGGCACTGCCCCCCCAGGTCACCCCTCCTTCCCGATCCTCACACTAGGAATCTCCAGAAATACTCTCTCCTTTCACGAACGCTCAAGTTTAGGCCAATCTCTCCCTGTTTATGACGTTCACCTCTTGCCCGTCACTCCATCCCGGCCCCCCTTCTCCTCCCTCACTGTCATTGCTGACCTTGGTCAGTTACATTTCTGTTCCCTTGCTCCCTGGCTCCGAGGCCAACTCCTTGTTCCATTACCTAGTCATCCTCCCAACCAGCTCCAATGTATGAGCTGAAAACACCTGCTTTTAGACGCTCTCCCAGCAGATAATTTGTGTCCACCGATGGCAGAAGAGCCAAGGCAAGGAGCCTGGGGAGGGGAGGGCTGTTCATTGTCCGGGACCGTTCATCACAATATGACACAAAGTTCAAGGTTGCTGCCAGCCGGGCTATTTCCCAAGGTGCTGGAATGGGGTACATGCCTAGGGAGGCCTGCAATTTATGAGACTTTAAGATCAAAACAAGGTCAGGGGGAAAATTGGCAGACTCACTGTGAGTCTAAAGTGATTTCAACTAAAATAGGTAGAGGAGATGGAGATCGTAGAAAAAGGAATTTCAGATTTAGTGTCTGATGTTCCAGCTCCTAAAAATAGGCAACCTCTCGGGCTGTGATCTTGGCTTTCTCTCTGCGTTGTCTCTTTTGGAACTCTCTGTGCAGATGTTTCTGTGCTAAATTTCTACCTGAAGGCTGCAAAACCTCTATTTGGAGTCATAGCACACTTCAAACGCAGTATATCTCTAACTGAACTCATTCATTGATTCATTCATTGATGCATTGACTCATTCCTTCGCTGTGCTTCTCTCATCATCATCATCTCTAAACTTCTCAGCATCCTGGCTTCCCCATCCCTTCCATTTCCTACCCCTGCAACCCCCAGCTGCCTGTCAATGCCCACGGATCCCTGCTTATTGGTTCTCTGGGCTCCAGTCTACCCTAGACCCCAAATCCAAATTCTCTGAAGCCTGCCTCCAAGCTATCCATCCCTGTTACAAGCCTTCAATTTATTATTGCGAAAACTCCATCTCATTCATTCTGCATCTGATATTTCCTGAATATTTATTACGTGTTGGGCATTGTGTTAGGGGCTGGGATTGTAACAGTGAACAAGATTCTCAGGGCTATGATCCAACGGAGGAGACACACATGAAGTTGAAATACAAGGGTGAAAAGTGCTGTAATAGGGAGGGAGGTGAGTGTGCCTTGAGGCCACAAAGGACACAGAGCTCAGATATGGTGGGTCAGGAAAGGCCTCCAGTACTTGAAGGATCGATCTAGATTCCTTAGTAAGGGTTCAAGGTTGTTCATACCTGGCCCAGATTCCCTCTCCTGCCCTCTAGCCTCCTCACATGTTCCATGAAGCGCCCACAAAATGATCCTGCCTCTTTCCAAACAGACCAACACCCTCCTACTGCTAAACATTTTTTTCATTCTTCTTTCTCCCTAGATTATCCTTGCTCCTTCCCTCTATATGTCAAATTACTACTGAGTCTCCAAGAGCCACAGGAACACCACTCCCTCCCTGAAGCCTTCCTTGGTTTCTTTACTGCCCTTGTCTCTTTGTATGTGGTACATTGCAGTGGTCTGTATACTTCTTTGTGCCATTGAACTCCAGGGGCAGGGACCACATTTTGTTCATTTTTGAAAGCCCTAGAGGACCTTCTTACCATAATGCCCTGCACTGAGGTGAGGGTGATGATGAATTAAGGAAGATGCCCAAGAGGATATTTTGTCCCAGCTACACTGAAACACGAACGGGCCACACATAGTAGATTTGGACTGTTCTGTGTGCACTGCTTCCTTGTACTGAAACCCTCTGTTAACTCATCTGCCCAAGTACTAGTCTGGGAAGAAGTCAAGGGCAAATCACATTTATCTGTGTGTCCCTGGGGCCTCAGCTTGCACCTTCTAGGTCCCTGGTAAACCTTTCCTGACTCTGACTGAGAGCACATATTTCTGACTCTTTCACTTTCCTGTGCACAATCTCAGCCCGTGTTGAGACTGAATTAAAGCTCTTGCAAACATAACCACATCATCTTTTTCTCTCATACATTTGGTGAAGGAGAACTTGCTTTCATTCTGGGCTCATTGATCCCTGCCATCCTTTTCAATCCATCCTTCTCTGCTTCTCAACTGGCTGGCAAACCTTCCTGTCTTAACCCAGTTCTATTTGAACTGGCCGCCAGCCCAATGAATACGACCTTCCTTCCCCCGCCTTCTCTTGCACTTGGGCCCCTCACCTTGGCTTTGCTTTGGAGAAAGTTTAAAAGGCTGGTTTCCTCCATCCCCTTTAATCATATTCGGTTATCTTGATCAGCACTTTTATTTTGCATTGTTAAGACATTCTGCCTTGAATTCTGATTTCATTGGGGGAGGGGAGAGAGTTGGAAGGAGGATTGTTGATGATGGCTATATTTTATTACGTGTGATGGTCATGGGTTAGACATGCAGCTCGTCAAACTGGGGGCTGGGGGTCGGGAGGGGAGAAGGACACAAAGTACCATGTCACAGAGCAAAATATTTTTCAAGGAGACATCAAAGGCTTTTTCCATGGTGTCTTGCCTTGACCCCATTTCACACTGGCAGAACACAAACTCAAATTAAAATAAAAATACCAGGCTGGCTCCATTTAGCCAGTTGGGCTGCTAGGCTAAGTGACCGATTTTATTAAAGTCACCAAATGCAAACATTCCAAGATTTATTTTCGTTGCTTATAATTTTTTCTGCCTTCCCACTGGTGGGCTGTTTATTTCTAATAACTTGGTAGGAAAAAACATTCGCTCATACCAGTGGAGGTCTTATATGCCAAGCTGCCAACCAGAGCACATTTTATTGCGGAATAAAACCCCTGGAAAACAGGCTCTAGGGGGGCCGCTGATGCAAGTTTACACGCATAGTACAATTGACGCCATTATAATTAGTTCCCCCCAAAAGTCTTATTTTTCAGGGCAGAGATGGGAATCTTTCTCTTTGCACATGAATATCTCCGGACTAGAGCAAAAACATTACGGAGGGTGACTCATAGACCCTTTGGGCTTTAAAGACTAATGCAGATCCTATAAATCTAACCCACATTCTTTTACTGGGAATGACTGACTTTTATGAAAACCGAGGATTGTAAATCAGAACCCTAAATAGCTTACTTTGCAGCAGATAAACACAGATTTATGTAGTGGTTGAGCCGTAACTTAACCCCTTCATGGTGCCACAGAGCACCTGGGGATATGTGTGCAGTAGGGGTTGCCTGCATCCAGCTCTATTTCTTCCTAAAAGCTGGAGGGTGGAGGCGAGATGTGTCACGTTATCTCCAGCAGGTGGAGGTGGGCGACAAGAGGAGCCTGTCAGGCGTGCTTGCTACTTACGCATCTCAGCTGGCTGCACATCCAGCCACCAGCAGTTGGCCCCTGGTTATTCCAAAGGACAGTCCCCAGCCTGCTGCGGCACACGCACAAAAGCTAACCTGGAGGGGCTCCCGTGTGGGTGCTTGTATGTGAGGCTGATGCAGCCCGGGTTTCTAATCCCTACACATTGGACCTCAGGCAAGGCACCACATCTCCCTGGACCTCAACTTTTTCATCTGCAAAATGGCGCATCTGGCACGTTGTTAAGAGTTAAACAAGACAATCACATCAGGTGCTTAAAACAATGCTGGCTCATGATAAGCACTCAATACACCGTAGCCAGGGTTGTTACTATTATTACCAGAGCCACTGGTTACGTAGACCAGACTCCTCAAACCGTAATGGGGACATGAGTCACCCAGGAATCTAATTAAAGTGCAGCTTCTGACCCAATGCGCCGGGAATGCCGCACTTCTAACAAGCTCCCAGGTGAGCCGGATGCTTCTTCCCGGAACCTGGCTCTGAGAAGTGTAGGCGGCAGAATTCGGAATTTACGAACCGCGCCCTCATTCCTTCCCATTCGTCTCATTCCCAAGCTTTGCTCTGTGGACAGGTCGAAGCATTCTTCTTGCGGTTGATGCTGTTATCGCCATCCACGTGATCGTCACCAAAGAGGTCCCAGCGGGTCTCCTAATCCTCCCCCACCTTCGGTGCGCCTAGCCGGCGGGCGGGTGGCGGAGGCCGTCCCGCGCCCCTTGCCCAGCGCCCCGCAGCAGAGCGCTTATCTCGCCGGCGCCCCGCCCGATGCTGCCGCAGCCCACGCCGGCCTCGCGCTCCCGCGTTGGAGCAGGGCGCACCCTGTGCGGCCGACGCAGACTTTATAGGGAAACAGGACCCGTCGATCCCGGAGGGAGGAAAAGGGCATTTTTCATTTTTATGTGGCATTTCAAAGGAGGAGGCTCCTGGGCGGCCCGGAGACAAAGGCCGGCGGCGGGGTTAATGGAGAACCCGGGATTTAATCATTAACGCTTAATACTAAAGCAGCCCGAGGAGGCCCGCCCAGGTCGGGGCGGAGGCCTCCGGAAAGCTCTGGCTCAGCCTTTGGGGCCTGGGGGGCCCTCCTGGGGTTGGACTGTGTTTGGGCTCCCATGGGTGGGGTTGGGGTGCTGGGCTCATCCTTGCAGACCGGACTTTCTGCTCAAGAGTGGGCAGATGCGCCCTGTCCGTTCCGGAACTCATCTAGGGAGGAAGGGGCGACGCCTAGCTGGTCCTGACCTAAGGAACTGAATCTTTTCCACCGGCTCGCCTTGCCCTGGGAAAGTAAAGGCATTAACTTACATTCTAGCCTAGACCTGAGATCTGGGTTGGGTAAATAGCCCAGAGCCGCACACGGGCCAGCGAGGGCCCTGCACGTGACTCCACGTGACTCCTCATTGGGCCAGTGGTTGGGGCTTGGGCGTCCCCAGGCTCTTCCCACCCCGACCCGGTTCATCCCCAGCCCTCAGGCCTTCAGCTCTGACCTCTGCTGGTCCCCCAACCTCCCATCCAGCCACCTGTCCACCTGCTGCCCCCTGCACACGCCGTCCCCCCCAGCTCTACACGCTTATCTCATTTTAATCATTTACCTGGAGCTGGGACTAAGTCGCCTCCTTCAGTGTTTTCCCAAGTGCTTGGACAGAACCTTGAAATCACACAATGAGAAAGTCATTTCCTTTCCCATTCTCCCCCAAACCTTGCAATGAGGAGGAACAGGCCTTTGACCCCTCTAGATCACATGTGATGCTCTTAACTATGGGAGCAGGGGCCCTTAGCAGACCCTGGCTTCTCCCCAGAATTTAATAAACACTGTCTTCTGTTAATGGTGGTTCTACTTATTTTTTTTTTTTAATATTTAAGTTTAGTACCACAAGAGGTTTTAAGCTGGATGTTAAACTGGGTGAATTAGATCAAACTGAACAGTCTGTGAAACCAGCAGTCAGATCAAAAAACAGCATCTGATGATTCTGAATTCAGAAAACAGAGTTTCCTGGGCTCCCAGAAGCCCCCTCTTCCCATCCCTTTCCATCACTACCCCCTCCCCAAGGAGTGGCCAGTCTCCTTACTTCTGACCACATGGGTTAGTTGTTTTTTTTTTTTTCCTGCGCCACAAGGCGCGCAGGATCCCGACCAGGAATTTAAACCGTGCCCCCTGCAGTGGGAGCGCGGAGTCTTAACCACTGGACTGCCAAGGAAGTCTCTGCATGCGTTAGATCTGCCCATTTTTCACATCCGTCAAATGAATGGAATCCCCCGGGGCCCCCCTTCTTTCGCTCAGCCTTCTCTTCGTAAGATTCATCTGCATGACTGTGTGTCACTGTAGACTGCCCATTCGCATTGCCGAAGAGTATTCATTGTATTTCTTTTTATGGTGACTATCTATAATCCACGGGTCCTGGTTTTCCATTACCTCTCCACTGGTACTTTTGAGAATTATTAAAGAATAATAAAAGAAGAGACTTAATTTAAAAATTGAATAACAGCACTGGTGGAACACAGATGTGGCAAAAATAGTGAAAATGGTGCATGAATCATAAAGATGTGGCATTTCAGACTTACTAATTTAGGATGATGGAGTTTCTGACTCTGTACCCATGCCCAGATTGGGCCAGTTTTAAATCTTATCACTTGGGAACTTACTATAACCTGCCAATGCACTTGACTGTCCACCGTCTTGCAGGCCAGGCACCATGGTGGCATCCCCCACTCAGAGCTCCCTACTGTGTCTTAGAAGGACACTGGGACCCATGGAGCACATGTGTGTAGGCTCTGGGACCTCTGACATAGCCCCTCTACAGCAGAAGGCACTGAGCCTGCCCCAAAGGCTCCCAGGACACACTGCTGACCTTTCCCACCTCCCTGTGGGAAAATTCCCCAGGAGGAGATAAGATCAGTGTTGTTAGGGCCTCGCAGGGGGCCTCATGCCTGGGGAGCAGCATTGAGGCACAGTTCAGATCTGGCTTAAGCCAAGCACCCCCCAGGGCTCTCCATCTGGAGTTTCTGTGAATCCCGCTCTAGTTTCGCTGCTGAGGGGGAGACCCTCCTGGAGACAGCACCAGGCCAGGATCTCCAGGGGGCTGGCAGCAAAGGCTGCCGGGAGAAACCTGAGCCCCTGCCCCGGGCTTGCTTAGGTGTAGATTTCCACCTTTGTCTCCCCAGAGGGGAAAAGTCATTCACAAACCCTAAGTGGGCGGTGATACTGACTTGTTTACCTTCAGATAGTGCTTTGAGAGCCTGTTGACTCATTAATCTTGGAGATCTGATCATCCAGCAGTTGACGGCTCACCCTTAGGAGGCTGAGAAGAAAGGCCTCTGGGCTCTCCTGACAAACCCAAGCTGGAATCCCAGCTACCCTGTCCCTTCGTAGCTGCACGACCTCCCTTAACCCCTCTCAACCTTAATTTCCGGGTTTGCAATGTGGAGGGGGTAATACACCCCTCTAAGGGCAGTGGTGGGAAAGCATGGGAGGTGCCAGCCAAGCATTTAGCATCAAAGCTCATTAAGTGGTGTGGTTGGGGGAGGGGGAGGGGGAAGGGGGGAGTCCTAACTTTGAATCCAGTTGCTTGGTTTTTAACCCCAATTCTGAGCATGCCTCCATTCAGGTTCAGTTTTTTTGTTTTTGTTTTTTTGCGATACGCGGGCCTCTCACTGTTGCGGCCTCTCCCGTTGCGGAGCACAGGCTCCGGACGCGCAGGCTCAGCGGCCATGGCTCACGGGCCCAGCCGCTCCGCGGCATGTGGGATCTTCCCAGACCGGGGCACGAACCCGTGTCCCCTGCATCGGCAGGCGGGCTCTCAAGCACTGCGCAACCAGGGAAGCCCCACGTTCAGTTTTTTTTCTTTTGAACAAAAGAGAGAAATGAGAGCCAGAGGTGGAGCTTTGCCTGTGACACCCAGGGTGCCTCTGGTTGGTGTAGGATCTCAGGTTCCCGGGCAGCGTGATCCTCCGCGGGCTTCTTTCTTCCCAGCATGCGGGTCTCCGAGAGGAGCCGGGCTGCTTCTAAACGGCTATCTCAGCATCCTCAGCAGAGGCTGCAAAGCAGGATGCTAGCAAAGGCTCACTGAGGGACAGTGCCTTTACCCCTCTGGAAGCCTTACTCCCTACTCACTAAGGGTCCCCCATTCTGCTCTGCAGCTTGTAAACATTGCTCAACACTTAAGATGCTTAACAAAAGAGGATGCCCGTGTTGATGCATGTTGACGACAGCATTAATCATAACAGCCAAGAGGTGGAGCCACACAAGTGTTCATCAAGGAATGAAGGGATCAACAACTTTTGGTACATCCATACAATGTAATATTACTCAACCTTAAAAAGGAATGACGTTCTGACACATGCAGATGGCATGTGGATGAAGCTTGAGGACATTATGCTAAGTCTCAAAAACAAAAAAACTATATAATTCCACTTACATGAAGAACCACGAATAGTGAAATTCATAGAAACAGGACGTAAAATGGTGATTGCCAGGGGCTGGGGGGAGGGTGGGAGGGGAAGTTGTCTGGCTATTAAAACTGAAAGTTCCACATACCGGAAACTCCCTCAATCTTTGGCAAACGGGACAATTGCTCACCTTATTAAACTTGCGTTGTCATCTGCTGCTCTGGTCATTTCCCACCTCATCCGAATTAACAGAGGTTTATTGAGCAGACACTGTGCTGAGCACATGTTCTACAGAATTTCCCTAACAATCCTATGAGGCAAGTATTGCTACTTTATTGTTTCTGTGCTAAACAATATGGAGACAAAGCACGCTAAAAGATGACTGTGACTGTGCAAAATAATACAGCTCCTGGCTCTAGGAAATACGTGCTGCTGGCGGTAGGCTGCAGACCTATTTTCTTATCCAGGCTAAACGCTTGCTCATTGATTCTCCCTTCAAGACTCCTGTTTCACTGCTTACGAACCAAAAAGTATTCTGTCATAAATTCAGCACCGTCCAGACCAGTCTTTCCAGAGCTGCCTTAAAATCATCCAGCTCAGGACTTCAAACCCCGTCATTATCCTCCCCCGACTTCCCCATCCAAGACACTACTAAGATTATCCCATTGGTGTACTCCCTTATTGCAGTATGTCTAACAAACTTGCCTGATGTTCACTTTGAGAAGCTGACAGCTGGTGTTATTTCCCCAATTTTAGAGGTGAGGCACTTGAAGCTCAGAGACACAGTCTCTTTTCTGATGAGCAATGACCATTTACTAGTATTTTGAGGACCTACTATGTGCTAGATATGATGCTGGACACCTTACAGGGTTGTTTCATTTGATTTGGACAATAATTCTGGGCATATTAATTCCAGGTGTTAATCCTTACTTTGTAAATGAGGCTACTGAGGACCAGAGAAGCTAAGCAACTTGCTGAAGGTAAAACAGCTTGTAAGTGATAGAGCAGGGGATTAACATTTCAGTCCATTCGACTTGAAAGCCTGTTCAGATATCCCCAGTGGCTCCCTAATGGCCCAGATTATAGCTCTCATTCCTTGTTGGGTGTCCGAAGCCTGCTTCGGCTGTCCTCCTTGCGACAGTATCTCCCTCCCGCCTCCTTTACCTTCATCCTTCTGTCTGCTTGCACCAGGCAGTGTCCTAGCCCTTCTCCTGGGTCCCGGCATCCTCTCACCTACAGCACCCAGCAGCCTATCTCAGTCCACCTGACTGCAGCCCACCTTCAGCCTTCGGAGCCTCCCCATTTTCCATCTTCCGCTCGTTCCTTCTTTGCTCTGCATTTATCATCTTCTTTACCTTTTCACGTACTCATGACTGATCTCCCCAAGAAGGCTGTGAGCTTCTGAGGCCTCTTGTTTGGGACTCCTTTGCCTCGCCCTCACCCTTAGCACACCCAAGAGTGGCTCTGTGAGCCTTGGCCGGTCCCTTTATCTCTCTAAGCCTCTGTTTCCTCATCTGTAATATGGGGATAATAACATCACCTCACAAATCAATTGTGAGATTCTGCCAAAGGATAGCGTGCGAGCGCTTTCAACGTGAGGGACATTTTGATGAGGTTTCTGTCTCACAGTAAAAACCCATCAAGGACGGGACCACCTTACACCTTACCTACACTCACCAGATTCTCAGGGAAATTGCTGGTGGGGTGTCCTTGAGCTCCTGTGTGGCCAGCCCATGTGTGAGCTAGGGCAGCGGGAAAGCTGGTCTGGGAGGTGTCAGCTAAGAGAGGCTGAGAGGGCACCAGCACCTGGCGGGGCATGTGTGCGCTTGTTGTTATTAATCATGTCTTTTTATTCTGTGTTTTGGATGCTTTGACATATTGGCATGCCTTGCTGACCCTGGAGGGACTGCCTTCCCGACCCTGGAGGGACTGCCTTCCCGACCCTGGAGGGACTGCCTTCCCAGGACTGGACAGTTCCTAAAGCTAGCAAACAAATGGTCTGTGAAGGTGCGTTTCATAAGCAAACCAACCCAAAGCCCATACTCTCAACTAACTCCTTTATCAGAGGCTTAAGAAACGGTGTTTAATGTGGACTGTTGCTGAGCCTGTTTAATGTGGAATTAAAGCCAAGAGCTCTGCCCTCATCACTCTATTGGACTGTATTTTTCCCTTAACTGTACACAGCGCCCCCTTACCTCGCTCACTCCAGCACCCCATGCCCTTGCAGTCAGCTCAGCCTGAGGGAGCAAAATAAACACACAGGCTCGGTGATTCTGCAGAGAAGAGCTGCCTGGGGCATTTGGGCCCAGATTTTATTTGGATGAATGTGGGAGAAGCCATGGCACTTTCCCCCAAATTCCTGCAACCACAGCATTCATGGCTGTGAGGACCAGGGTTGGGACGAGCCACCTGTCCAGGGCCACCCGCCACTGGGCTCCTGTAGGGACCCTCAGCCCCAAGCAAACCAGGCACTGCCACCACCCACAAGCCTGGCCTTCCCTCTCCTCCCCGGCTCTGCTCACCCCTTCCCCTCCGTGCAGCTCAACAGACCTCCTCCAAACACTTGTGGCCTTCTCGACTCAGGCTGGGCAAAGGGAACCCAGAGGAGTGAGATGTGGTGACAGCATTTCTGAATGGCACAACCCAGGGGAGGGTGCAGGGCCTTATACAGCCCAAGGCACTAAGAGCCAAGATGTGGGGGGCACAGGCACTGTGGGAGAGCCATGCCCAGCCCTGCCTGGAGGGGGAGGCAATCAAGGGAGGCTTCCTGAAGGAGGAGAGTTCTGAGCAGAATGGGAGGTTGGCCAAGCAGAGGGAGTCGAGGATACTGTAGGCAAAGGGAATGGATGGAGGGGATGGTCTCCTCCACTTCGAAGAGGCCATTCTTTCCCGAATCTTCTTACCCCCAGCCCCCTCAAATCTTTCTTACTATCCACTGCTCTCTGTAGTATTGTGTTCATCCAGACTGTGTGTGTGTGTGTGTGTGTGTGTGTGTGTCTGTCTGAAAGAGATATCTACAGTCTCCTTTTACCCTCTGTATCACCCCTCTCCATTAAATCTCGTTCAGCAAATATAAATGGCGTGTTTGCATTCCAAGAGCTTCTGCCACCCTCCTTAGCCTGGCCAGAGCCAGGATCTGAATGTGAATTTGGCCTTGGCCCCCTTCTTTGTGCTTGAGTTGCCTCACAGGAAGTTCTCATCAATGGTAGCAGCTCTTAATGTCATCAGGGTACATAATCTAATAAGGGGCCAAAATCTTCATAACCAGGACTGATCTGGAGAAGGTCCTTGTCAGGACGCCCCCTGCAGGGCTTGGTCAGGTCCTGACCCTCCCAGGTAACTCCTGGCAGAGGTGGTACCTGGAGCGTGCTGCCACCCCTGGCGTGGGAAGGATTTCCGCCCTCAGGCTCAGGTGTGGTCTCCTTTCTTCTGCCTTGCCTGGACACCTCTATCTGGTAGGTAACTCCGTCATCCCTGTCTCCCCCCCACCCCCGCGCCCCCGCCCACTTATTCCTGCCAACGCATTTCATCTCCGCTTCCTCCCCTCCAGGCCCCTTGCTAAACACACAGGTGTTTCTGGACCCTCTTTCCAGTCTGGTTTCTCTGCAAGCAGAATCCAGATCTTTGGCACCAATCTGGCTGCCTTGGGGCCCCTCAGAGGCGGGGAGTACCAAGTGCAGGTGTTCCCGCCTCAGGAAAGTGTCTGCTGGACCACCAGAGGTTCTGATCCTATCAGACTACCTCAGAGCCCAGGAATTTGCATCTTCAGAGGCTCCCCGGGTGATGAGGCTCGTGGTCTTTGCACTCACATCGAGAAGCTCTGAATGACAGCAACGCAAGCTTTCCAAATGGCTTAACAGTGGAGAAGAGAAGATCCTTTGAAAAAGGGGGTGGAACAAACCACCCTGGCGGCGGTGGCCCGGGTGCAGGGTGTTCCTGGAACTAACCCACGTGGAGCTCCCACGGGTTGTTTTAGCTATTTCATCACCTTTGGATTCAACCACAGCCCTGCAAAACAAAGCTGATTAGTGCTTTTCACAAAGGTGGGAAACTGAGGCTCTGAGAGGCTAAGAAACATAGCCCAGGGTTCACAGGCTTTCAGTGAAGACCCAGAAGTTGAAGCCATGTCTGGTTGATTCGGAAAGACTTCTTTACAAATATTGCTCTGCCAGTGACTAAGCTGCTACCAAATACCTTTTTCCCGGGCCAGGCCCCAAGTCAGTGTTCAAAGCACACCTAAGAAATGAGCAAAGAATGAATGAATGAGTAAATGAGAGAAAAAAACGGCTTCAGGATTATGGAAATGAGCCCAAGAGGTTCCCTCTATGACCTCATGCCCAAACTTCCCCTGCCATAATTTCTTTAACCTGAAAGGTGACCCAGCTAAATTTGCCCAGGTGATAAGGCCGTGCTACTCACCTGCACCTTATATTTGCAACCCGAATCCAAACAGGAAGCGGGGGCTGAGATAAGGCAGAGGAAGGCAATGCCTGGAATCCTTACCAGCCTTGAATTAGCCATTTAATTTCATGTCCCAAATATCTACTGAGCACCTCCCAAGTGCCAATCTCTGTGCTAGGTCCTGAGGATGGAGCAGGAAACCAGACAGTCCCTGCCCTCGTATGGCTTGTAATCTACTGGGACTCTCGAGGCTAAAGAGGTCATTGCAAACGGGATGAGTATATGGAAAGGGAGGAGCATGAAGCCAGGCGTTCACAGCAAGCCCCCCTCCCCAGTCCCCAAGACTTGCCTTTAAGCTGGCATCTCAGAGGTGAGAAGGAACGAGCCAGGAATCAGTGATGGGATCCCTTCATGCTGACCCGGAGACATAGTGACCGGAAATCTGGAGTGCTGGGACTGGTACCCTGACCCTGGGCCTGGGCCTCCATACTTGCCATCTTGTTACAGATTTTTTATCCAGAAAGTTGGAGGCGGGCATTCTTCACAGGCTTTTCCCATTGTGCTGTTAGATTCTATAATTAGGTCTCTGTAGCAGTCGCCAGGAGTGCCCTAATTCTTATGTGGGTCAGGAGTCCATAGTGGCCCAGGTGAGGCTTTTAGCTCTGAATTCAGTGACTCAGGGAAGCAGGGGACTCTGAGTTCTAATAGCTACTAAGCACCCAGTACCCAGCTAAGACATTTAATGCCTCCCCACTCAGTCTTTGCCAAAACCCCATGTGGTGGATCCTACTATTTTTAAAATGTTTTTGGTGCTATTTTTAAATTAATTTTTATTGGAGTATAGTTGCTTTACAATGTTGTGTTAGTCTCTGCTGTACAGCAAAGTGAATCAGTTATACGTAAACATATATCCCCTCTTTTTTTGGATTTCCTTCCCATTTAGGGGAAGGAAAACTCTACACAGAGCATTGAGTAGGGTTCCCTTGCTATACAGTAGGTTCTCATTAGTTATCTATTTCATACATAGTAGTATGTATATGTCAATCCTAATCTCCCAGTTCAGTGGATCCCACTATTATCCTCTGTAAACAGATGAGAACAATGGGGCTCAGAGAGGTAACACCACTGGCTGGGATCCTGCAGCTGGTAAGCGGGGACTCAGCAGACAAACCTGCTGGCTCTCCCAGGCCCGCTGACTTGCTGCCCAGCTGGCCACACCCTCTGTTCTGGCCTGTCACCGCTCCCAGTGTGACCCAAAACGCAGATCTGTAGGTTTGGAGCCTGACGGGCAGACTGCTTGAAGAGAATCACTCTGCCCGATACTGGAAAACGTGATTGAAACACAAGCAAATGAAAGCAAATAAACCAACTTCTCTGACTTTGCTTTTCTGTCTATAAAATAGGTTATTAAGAAACCTATGTGAGAAATCTGTGAGAGGCGCCTGGCACACAGAGGGGAGGGTCAGTTCTAATAACACACGAGATGACACATGTAAACCAACCAGAAGAGAGCCTGACGTATACAGTACGTTCAATAAATAGTACTTATCATGACTAACACTTCCCATCCTTTATTAGAGTTTCAGTAAGCCTCCTGCTTCTAGAATATCCAGTTGCAGTGGCAATTCCACAATATCCTGGCATCTATGGACCAGTTTAGGATCCTGCCTACCAACTTCACTATTATTTCAAGGGGAGGGGATATGTGCTCTGAATTCCAAGTAACTGACTTTATACACTGTTTGAAAACAGAGCCCATTTGTAGCTATGGGTGGGCTACTCATGCTTTTCAAACTGTTTTTTTAGCTATAGCAATCTTTGTTCAAATAACATCTTACATGCTGGCCCGCGATATAAGACAGATTTTACAATCAACAAGTGCAGTTGAGATCTAGGGGATGGAGGTGGCCTAGAGCCTGCCCCCCATACCAGGTCTGCCAAACACAGTATAAACCCCCATACATCCATATTGTTAGTATGGACTTCTAAAGACCAGCTGGATTATTGGGTTTACTGAGAATGGTTTTGTGTCCTCCACATGGGAATGTTTAGGACACGTGAGATGCCTTTGGTCGAAGGCTTCTGTCTTATTTTAAATATGCCTCTATTTAAGCAGAAGTAATCATTTTACGGTGATGGCGGGTTAGCGGGTATTCCGCTGAACCCTGAGATATTGTCAATATTGCTTTCCGTGGATCAAATAAGGCAGATGAAAGTCAAGGTTTTCAAAATTCTCTTGTAGGAGGAAATCCCTTCAGGCAAAACTTTGAAGTTTTCACAGCCCTGAAAACTAGCCTTGACTTACTTCTGGCAACAAAAAAGATCCTTTTTTTTGTGTGTGTGCCAAGCAGGAATATATTTCTTCTCTGAAACTATTTTATAGATTACGTGTCATTTCCTACTTTCCTTTTCTGTCTCATAGTAATTATCTTCCTTTAAGAAAATGTCTACACAGCATACAGTAGACATGTTTAGGCAGATAAGCACTGCAAACCTACCCAGCTGGGAGCAGCCTTGTTTCTGTAACCCCGCTAAATCCCGGGACCCACGTGGGCAGCACTGCCTTCAAAGAACCATAGTCTTGCGGCCAAAAAAGTAATTGAAAAGGAATTCTAAACCTTACCTGGGCTTTTCAAAACTGTGAAGGGGATCCAAATTTAGAGTTAACAATAGTTTCTTCTAGTGGCATGTTTCCCACCAGCCTCTCCACCCTGTCTCCGCATCCATCCTACCAGGTTTCTGGAGCACCTCTCTCTCCACTGGTCTCCCAAGCCTTTCTCCACACCAGCCCTGCAGTGGGATGGCAATGACAGGATTATCTTGGGTGAGCAGAGGAGAGGTGGGGGAAGGGAAAATCTGCATACTCCCTCTTCATCTTAATAACTTGGGATTTGAGGTTTGCTGTGTTCTAAATTATATCCGTGTTATTGCCTGATTTTGTGTATGGTACAAATAGATTATTCCATGTGAAGTGCTATGGTACCTGAGCCAACCGGCTCACTGGAAAAATATTTATTTCTGTTATTTTACAAGTTTCTAGTATCCCATAAGGCAAAGAAAATCTGATCCCTGTATAAATAACAGAATTATTATGACCATTCTTTCTCACAGGATAAATGAAAGACTCCACATATACGTCTATGTACATGGTTCATCTATTGTAATTATGGTTAAATAAAGTAGGGGAATCTATTACTCTGAAAATTCAATGAAAGGCAGATGCTTGATAATAAAATTAGAAGTCCCAACCTTTGCTCTGATGATGAGAAATTAGTGAAATTGTGGGAAATCGACAATGATTGGAGTAAGAAATATCTCCAGAATTCGATCCACATAGTAAGAATTCCATACTTACTAGAACAGACTTACTTAAAGACAGATCTGTAAAAATCAGAAAAGTTTTCAGAAAATAACTCATCTGAAGAGGAAGCCCCTATGAACAGCTCCTAGACCACGCTGTTATTTCTTGACTATCATGCTCTTATTTACTTTAAAATGAGACTTTATATGTGGCAGCACTGGAGATCCAAAAGAATGGATGAAATTGTCCCTGGCTCCAAGAAGCTCCCACTATGGAGGGGTTCATGGCTTCAACATAGGAAGACGCTGAACAGATGCAGTGTTATAAGTAGTCTGGAAGGTTAATAGTTTAGAAGCTTGCATTTGTGAAAGCACAAAGCAGGGGGACCAAGTCTCCCTGTGGGTAATGAAGGTCAGGGAACACCACACCAAGCAAAGAGGACCATGAAGGGTGCTCCAGATTGAGGGAACAGCAGGCACAAGGCTCAAAGGTATGAGTGTGCATGGTGGGGTCAGGAAACTGAGTACCCCAGTGAGGCTGGAATATGCAAAGCAGGGAAACAAGCCTATGGGTAGAAGTGAGGATTTACCAGGTGTCTCTGGAGGACAGGAGCAGAGTGATCTGGCTGGAAGAAAAGGATAAAGTTAAGCGAACAAGGAAAACTAACATTAATAGTTTATCCTGTGTAACAGACACCACGTGGTAGATTGGGCTCAACCAGGACAACACAAATCTTTACCCCCTAGATCTGTAGAAGGGCTTCCACCTCCACAAATCCCTCCCTCCTCTGTCATTTATGAGAGAGCTCAGATATCAAGGACTTGACCCTTAGCAGACGCCCTGTGTTTCTAGGAAACCAGAACAAATACCTCCTAATTAAAGAGTGAGAAGCTTTGGAGAAGACAGTGTGGAACTGCCATAATTGCATGATTGGATGGAAGTGGCATAAAAGTACACGTGCAGCTCAGACCACAGCAAGAGGAATGATTATGGAGAGAAGCCCACGAGAAATCCAGCCTCTTTAAGTAGATAGATACATGGATGGACAGACAGATAGATGAATTGATCAACCTATGAAATTTGTCCCATCTACTTATCTCTTAGAATCTGACTCAAGAGTCTCTTGTGTTTCTTTTCTATCGTGCAGTTAAAAACAAAAGTATGTCTACCATAACAAAGGCTTTCTTCTCTAGATCTTTCCAAGGTGGTGCTGGATTCGATTCAGACTACGAGGAGGGAGCATCAACAATTCGGAGCAGAATGGCTTTCATCTGTGAATAATGAGCTACCCTCAACCTCCCACCTCCCAGCCCCCCACCAATAGTCAACATGAAAATACAGGAAGGTAATGACCAGGAACTCTCCACAGGATTCCACGCAACAGCGCCTCCGAGCAAGGGATCCTCAGATCGTAAGGAGGATTCCATTTCCAAGTGATGAGAGGGGCCATAAACCGTTCAAATTCCTCTCTGATGATGAGTTCCTTGAAGTTTGTAAAGTTTCACCTATCCTTAAAAAGAGTTAAGATTTGAGAAAATAAATACTCAAGTCACTAGGTAGACAGAGCATCCTTTTCAGCAGCAGTGCAATAATCTCCACAAGACATTTTATAAAGAACTGAGGTCATACAAAGTACTACTTATTAACAAAATGCCCCCTACTTTTTACTAACTGAATTGTTTTCTTTTTAATATCAGATTACCTTTTATTCCACTGTGCTTTTAAAAGAGAAGATTACAATCAGTGCAATGAAATAAACCACATGCAACAGTGGGTATGTTCACTACCATGTGTAAAATAGATAGCTAGTGGGACTTTGCGGCATAGCACAGGGAGCTCAGCTCAGTGCTCTGTGATGACCTAGATGGGCGGGATAGGGGGGATGGGAGGGAGGTCTAAGGGGGAGGGGATATTTGTATGCGTATAGCTGATTCACTTTGCTGTACAGCAGAAACTAACACAACATTGTAAAGCAAATATACTCCAATAAAAAAAATGAAAACAAACAAACAAAACACCAATGGGCATGTTAAGAGCCCTGGATTTTGATTTTGGCTTTGCCACCAACTGGTGTGTGATCTTGGGCAAGGCTTTTGACATCAATGAGCTTTTATTTCTCCTTCTGGAAATTGATAAAGGTGATCTCTGAGGTCTTCCTGCTCAAGTATCCTATAGTCTTATCCATCTCATTTGACCCATGTTGTGCTTGACATACAGTAGGTGCTTAATAAATATCTAGAGTGGATGAGTGTGAAGTGGTTCCCTACATACTTGACAAAGAATGTCGTTTGAAAGGCTTGCTCCCCCTTTCATTTTCTTAATATTCCTTTCAATTTCACGTTTTTTTTTGTTCATAGATTCACTATCTTCTCTTATATCTGAGGATATTAATGATAGTTCTTTTGAAGTTTTCCCCTACTTGCATGCAGTGTCTCTAGTTCCTTTAACTCGCTCTTGTGGTTTCTTTATTTTGATTTTTAATTTTCGTGTTACGGGTTTTTTCATATGCCTGGTAAAGTTTGATTTTCCTCTCAAAATTAAAGTGGGACATTAAAAAGATGATTTGGACAAAATAATTTTGAAAAAGAGCTACAACCTGAAGAACTACACTGACTGATTTCAAACTTCCTATAAAGCCACAGTAATCAAGATGGTATAGTATTCGATGTATAGACCCATGGAACAGAACAGAGAGTCCAGAAATCAGCTCACACATACATGGTCAGTTATCTGCTGACACATGCGCCAAGGTAATTCAAAGGGAGAGGATAGTCTTTTCAACAAATGGTGCTGACCTCGCCCTTATTTGATCTCATATACAAAAATTAACATTAGATGAATCATAAATGTAAACATAAAAGCTAAAAATATAAACTTTTAAAATCATAGAAGAAAATCTTTGTGACCTTGAGGTAGGCAAAGATTTCTTAGATAGGGCACCAAAACCATAAACCATAAAACAAAAAATTGATAATTCAATTTCCTCAAAATTAAAAAAAAAACTCTTCAAGAAACAAAAAAATGCTTCTATTCTTATGAAGCTCTAAAATGTCTAATGGAAAAAAATCAAAACAACAGTGAGGACCAGCTAGGACAGAGCATGTGTTCTGATTCAGGAGATGGTCCAACTTGCATATTCTTCACTCCTGGCATTTGAACGGAGGCTTTGGCTAATTGCATGCCTTAAGATTTTGATCATTTTAAGAAAATAATGATTGTGCTTTTACAGGCCAGACTCTGGGCTGAGGGTAAACACTGTGTAATTCTCACAATCACCAGCCGGGGAGGTGGGGGCAGTGGGAGGCAAGTGCTATTATTTTCCCAATTTTGCAGGTGGCAGATGGAGGCTCTGAGAGGCTGAGTGACTTGCCCGAGGTTCATGACTTGGAAGGGCAACGCTGGGATGTGGACCCAGGCCTGCCTCATTCCAAGAGAGTATGTCTAACCACCACACCACAGTGCCTCCTTGGGTACCACCTGCTGCAGCATCTCCTGGAGGACTTGGCACACGATACTCAGCTGTGTTTGTTTCACAAAGATGCTCAGCAGCAAAGTGGGTGGTAGCCAAGAACTCCCCACGAAGCCGTGCCAGCCAGCAGCAGGGCCAGGCTCATCCCCTGCCTGTGAGGGGAGAGGTCTAGGAACTGTGCTCAGTGCTGGGGGAAAAGGGAAGCTGTGAGATAGATCACTATTCTGGGAAGAGGAAAAATATGTTGACTGGAAGGTCTGAATCTGAGGGTGAAGTTTGTAAACCACAGGCTTCTTGCAAGACGACCAGGTCTTTCTCTTGGGCTGACCACATTCCCTAGAGAAGGGTCTTGCATCTCCTACCTGGCGGATATAGTCCTGCCTGCCACAATTCTGAGGACTGATTACAAGTTGGCATTCAGTTAGGTGAAAGTTCCCTTACACCACTGAATGGCACCCCAGCCCTCAACTGTCCCCGATTCTCCCTGACTTTCCGTCCCTATGGCTGGGGCTCTGCATGGGTGGTCATGGTGGTTTTGGGCCGAGGGAACCAACTTCTTAAACACCTGTTTTTTTTTTTCCACTACCTACTCCAGAGGTACCTGACGCTGCCGAGATCCGTGCCTTTGGGGAGTTTTGTCCCGTAAGTCAGGTTGCTTTCTGGCTTCCCCCGTTCCTTGGAGGAACAAGTCACCACTGATCCATCTGTGTTCCAGCATCTAAAATTTTGTTACTTGTTCTTTTTCCCAGTCTGTTTGACCTCGTGGGTTTATCTGATAAGAAAAAAAATCTCTTTACAGTTGTTTTGGGAGGGAGAGTAAGAAAACACTGGTGTTTGATCCACCCTCTTTATTTACTGAGATGCTGCTCCCTCTGCTATTTGGGGTCAGTAGCTACGTGGATGCTGCTCTGTTCTCTGGACCCCGTGTCTACTCACTGCTTTTGTCTGGATGTCAGCACTTGAAAGCAGGTCCTCAGTTAACCACACACAGGCAGTAGCTCCAGGCTCACCTTTTCAAGGCCATTCCTTCTGGACTCCCAGCATCCTCCAACCTCTCCCTCATCCATGGAAGTTATTTTACAAATGTCTGAGGGATGGGTCTCCTACAGGTTTGTTTGTTTGTTTGTTTTTTCCCTCTCTATGTTGATCTGATCTATTTGGATTTTTAAAGGAGTTTTTCAAAATTTCTTATATGCGGACAGCACTTTTTCTTATTATTCAAATCAGCTATGATTTTATTATTAAATTATACATTTATCTACATTTCATGAGATTTGGTGTGGAACTGGGGGTAGTTGCAAGTGCTCAATTAGACATCTGATCCAATCCAGAAGTTTAAATAGACCATCCTCTTTTCCCCTTTTTGTGGTTAGGGAGTGAGCCAGAGGTTTGTCAAACTTGAATGGTCTTTGCCACACCAAGACTATTCACCTATATTTTCTTCTAGTACTTTTGTGTTAATTTTTTATATTTAAATTTTTGCTTCATTGGAAATTTTATTTGGTGTTGGATGTAGAGAAGGATCCAGATTTCTTAAAAATGTTTAGCTCTTTGTTCAAATGTTAGTTATTGACTACTTTTCTGATTTGAAACTTATACTCTGTTAATTCATGTGTTTTCAAAGTGTGTTTTATTATCTCATGAGTCAGGTTTTCCTTGGTAATTCTTTGTTAGCGCTTTCTTGGTGATTTGTATAAGTTTATTCTATCAAATGTATTTTAAATAATTTGGGCAAGTTGAAAAATCCCATTAGAATTTGGAAGTGCTTGAATTTATTTTAATAGATTCAGGGAGCGTTGGCTTTTTAATAATTTTAAGCTATATTTCAGCCTCTTCCATGAATCTATGTTATCCAGCCAGCTGAAGTAATCGTTTACTTTAAGATGTAATAAAATTGTCTCAACACCCCATCTCACACCTGATAGAATCCCAACGTGCTTTTCAGTCTCTCTGGGGTTTCATGGCAGTGGAGGGGGTTGGTGTTTATTTTTCCTGGATCCAGTTCCATTTTCCTGCTTCCACAGAATTCTTGATCTCTGCTCTGGCTCTGACCCTCGCACATCTGTCCTTTCTCCAGTCCACAGCACCCCACTGGAGATGGTCCGATCTTTACGCTGCCATTAACTCTAGGCCATGAGCACTAGATAGGTGACTTCAGGGTAGAGTTACAGTCTGAGCCCTGGAGTCAGAATGTCTGGGTCAACCGCTAAACTCCACTTCCAAGCTGTGTACTTGGTCAAGTTACTTAACGTCTCTCTCTGCCTGAATTCCTCACCTGTAATGGGAAACAGGATTTTTGTGACAATTAAATGATAAACACATTTATAGCGTTTAGTGCATTGCCCAGAAAGTAGGTACTCAATAAATATGAGCTCTTATCATCAGCACCATCAGCACCGCCACCATCATCATCATCAAAGGTTTGGAGGATGTACAAATGGGCTGCATTATAATGGATCACAACGAATGACTTTAAATACTAGAAGTGTTTACTCTTAAACGTTCATCTACTCGTCCTCTTACAGGAGGAAGGTCCTCACTCTCTCTTTAAGCTCCTTTACTTTGATCTCTTCCCTTCTTTCTCCTGGTTTACTCACCTCCAGCCCAATTTCACTATCTTAATTCTAGTCATGACAACAAGGATAAGACTTATCTTTCCAAAATAAACCCATCCCACCCAGGTGCTTGGCTAAAAAAACAAAACAAAAGAAACAAAAACAAATAAGCAAAAAAACTCAGTTTTCTCTCCAAGAGGAATTTATATTCGTCTTACAGCTCCAAAACGAATAATTATTTTTTCCCTTCTTCGAAAAGTTAAGATCGCATATCTAAAAGGTACATCTCTCCGCTTTACCAAAGCTCCTTTATTATCGATAGGGTTTTGTTGCTTTCTCTATAGAGCATATGTCTTATTAGTTATATATAAATTGCTATTATGAATAGAATTTTTGATTCATTACGCTTTCTAAGTGACTATTGTTAGTGCGAAAGTTATTACTTTTTTGAGCATTTGTTTTGGAACCGGAGTCATATTACCACTGTTTCTAATAGTTTTCTCAGTGTATTCTCCTGAGTTTTCTTTGGTATAAAATCATTTTATCCTCAAATAATGACAATTTTGCTTGCTTCTTTCCAATACTTACACCCTTTGTTTTGGTTTATTGTGCTGGCTTGGACAGATGGTACGTATCAGTGATGATAATGACCCACTGGTATTGATTCTATTTGCTAATATTTTGTTTAGAATTTATAAGTGAAATGAGGTCCATAGTTTCCTTTTGGGTATGCCGTTAATAGGTTTTGGTATAATGTTTTGCTGGCTTTATAAAAACAATAAAAGCATTGAAAAGCATTCCTTCTCTGAGTTATGGAGCAATTTAAATAATTTCTGTGATGTCTATTCTTTTATGGTTTGAACCATATAGGCTGATTGAGCCTGGCCCCTTTCAGGAGAATCTCCTTCATAATTGTCTAGCAGCTTATTTTAAGTTTCCTATTTCTTCTTGATATAAGAAATCTATTATTTCTAGAATAAGTGTCCACGATATCCAAGTTTCTAAATTTACTTCTACACTTTTACAAAGTATTCTTTAATACTTTAAAAAATTTCCCCTGTATCTGCCCTTTCTTTTGTCTAATTTTGGATATTTGCATTTTCCAACTCTTTTTTTCTTCTTCCTTTAAGGTAGACTATCACTTCTCTTTTTA
The DNA here is from genome assembly GCF_964374135.1 of Grampus griseus. Classification (NCBI taxonomy): domain Eukaryota; kingdom Metazoa; phylum Chordata; class Mammalia; order Artiodactyla; family Delphinidae; genus Grampus; species Grampus griseus. The sequence goes on from NC_139010.1 coordinate 76,077,692, forward strand.
AGTTTTTATTTTTGCTGTACGCGGGCCTCTCACTGTTGTGGCCTCTCCCATTGCGGAGCACAGGCTCCGGACGCGCAGGCTCAGCGGCCATGGCTCACGGGCCCAGCCGCTCCACAGCATGTGGGATCTTCCCGGACCGGGGCATGAACCTGTGTCCCCTGCATCGACAGGACTCTCAACCACTGCGCCACCAGGGAAGCCCTAAGTTTTTAAATAGCTCTTGAATTAATCAGTTGTAGTGTTTTTAGGTTTTCTAGTTTAAATTCAGTTTCATGCTTTTTATGTTTTTTCCTTCTGCTTTAGGTTTGATATTCTTTTCCTAAATTTTTGAGTTTTGCGATTAATTTGTTTGATTTCACTCTTTTGTTAGTAATGAGAGAATTTACAGCTACAAAAATTTCCCCAAATTTAGCTTCAATTCGTGCATTTAAGGGAGCAGCAGTCTCATTATTGTTGTTTAGCAAATAAGTATTGAGAGAGAGAGGCATATTCCCCACGTGGTAGGGAAGTTAATGCTTTTCGTTTCTACTTATTTCTAGTTTTATTGAATTTTGGTCAGAAAATGTGATCTATCGCCTTCCTACCATTAAAAATATGTTGAGGTTGCCTTTATGCGTTCTCCAATATAATAATATGAGATATATGATATGCACATATCACATTAACATATATTTTAGACTTAATTTAATATATACATATATTATTAATTATACTATCGAGCTCACATATATCTGTAAATTTTATATTCTTGATCTGTCAAGAAGTGAGAAAGATGTAGAATTTGATTTTTTTTTTTTCCACCCATCCCGCTCATTGATCTGGAGTTTATTATACAAAGAAATGATTCTCAAAGTGTGGTCCCTGGAGACCTTGGCAACAGCATCACTTGAGACACTGGGAGAAGTGCAAAATCTTGAGCCTTACCCTAGACCTACTGAATCAGAGATGGGGGTTGGCCCCAAGTCTGTGTTTTAAGAAGCCCTCCAGGGGACTTGGATGTACGTTCATGTTTGAGGAACACTGAAGGAGGTATGAGGTGTGTATCGCACTTTGTCTCACTCTGTCCTGAAGAATTTTCAATTTTTCCTCTGATTTGTTAGGCTACCTTTTTCAATAAATTAATTCTGTTTCTAAAGTTTGTTCTGTACCATTCATCTGTATCGTACAGTGTTCGTTTGTACAGTTAATAATCAAAGACAGGCAAATTAGAATTAGGCATTATGTTTTCTTAGTAAATTTACAAAGATTTAAAAACTCAGCTTTCAGTGTGACAAGAATCTAATGAGCTAGACTCTCTCATACATTGATGGGAGTCTATAAAATGGTACATTGTTTTTTCCTGCAAAGAAACTATGGCAATATGTCTAAAATATCGTAACATTTGTTTTGGTAATTCCACCCCTAGGAATCTATTGTAATAAAATACAGTTGATCCTTGAATAAGACAGGGGTTGTGGTGCCGACACTCCCCGCCGTCGAAAATTGTTGTATAACTTTACAGTCGGCCCTCCTTATCCACACTTTCTCTATATCCACCATTCTGTATTCAACCAGTCACAGATGTGTAGTACTATTGATATATTTATTGAAAAAATTCACATCTAAGTGGACCCACACAGTTCAAGTCCATGTTGTTCAAGGGTCAACTCTAATCAGAACTGGTGAAAATTTATATTTACATTGCCTTTTGCTTGCTTGTTCATTTATACTGTTAATTATTTATTTTTAATGAATAGAATATTTTTGGTAGAAGTCTTAGGTTTACAGAAAAGTTGAGCAAAGTACAGAGTGTTCCCAGTTTCCCCTATTAACATTTTACATTAGTGTTGTATATTTGTTGCAATTGATGATGTGATATTAAAACATTATTTTCAACCAAAGTCCATAGTTTACATTAGGGTTCACCCTTTGTGTGGTACATTCTGTGGGTTTTGACAAATGTATGCCATGGACCCACCATACAGGTACAGATACTGTATGCCCTAAAAATCTTACTCTACCCATTTGCTTTTTTAAAATTTTTATTTATTTATTTATTTCGGTACGCGGGCTTCTCACTGTTGTGGCCTCTCCCGTTGCGAAGCATACGCTCCGGACTCACAGGCTCAGCGGCCATGGCTCACGGGCCCAGCCACTCCGCGGCATGTGGGATCTTCCCGGACTGGGGCACGAACCCGTGTCCCCTGCATCGGCAGGCGGACTCTCAACCACTGCGCCACCAGGGAAACCCTAGTTTTATTTTTTAATAAATGAATTAATTAATTTCAACATTTTTATTGGAGTATAGTTGATTTACAATTGTTTTGTTAGTTTCTGTGGTACAGCAAAGTGAATCAGCTATACCCTATTGGCTTTTTTAAATAGAAAAGAATATAGAGCATCTAAAGTTCCAATAATATGAGAATGTTTAAATAAATTATGATGTATTCAGTTCAAATGAAATATTATGCAGTTATTAAAAATGATGTTCTTATAAAATAGTTAATGACTTGGGGAAATGTCCATGATATATTACTAAGTAAAAAAAAAATACACACAAACTGTATTTGTAATATCATCCTAACTTTGCAAAACCATAAGTATATATGCTCATGAGAAAAAAATACTTCAAAGGAAGGAAGACACTGAAGAATCTACATTAAAATGCCTAGAAGATCTATGAGGGGTTAAAAGTAAATTGTAGATGTTAAAAAAAAAAAAAAAAGTAAATTGTAGGATTGAGAACACGAGTCTCTGGCATTAGCCCAGCTGGGTCAGCATCATGGCTCCGCCACCTGAGAGTTGTGTGGTCTTGGGAAAATTACTTCATTTTCTTTTGCTATGTGTTTATGAAACTTTCTAAAATAAGTATGCATTGCTTTTAAAATGGGAAAAAAAAGTAAAAAAAGAGGAAGTGATGGAGAAGCAAAGGTAGAGACAATGGGGCAATAAAGGGGTGTAAACGGCAAATTTCCTACCCAAAGTGGCTGAAGCAGAACAGGAAAGTTGGTGACTGACAAAATGGAAAAGGAGGGCAGGCTTAAAGCAGGGCTTAGATGATGACCCTCTGACCCTATTTCCTCTCTCAGCTCACCACTTGGCTCTTCCTGGGCCACGGGCTTCCTCCTGTTGTAACCCCACAGCTTACAAGGTTCTCACATCTCTTTCACTTCAGAGCCAGAGACAGTTCCCCAGAATTCCCCTTGAAAGTCTCACTCATCTCATTGGTTGTGTTTGAGTCAGATGCTCATCTCTCAACCAATCTGAGTGGCCAGGGAAAATACAACGTGCTGATTGGCTTAAGCCTGGATCACTCAGCCTCCTGAATCAGGGAAGGAGTCCGCTTTCCCAGAAACATAAGGACTGATAGCAAGTGAAGGGGTGATTCTCTGATGGGAAATACTCGGTGGCAATAAACAAAAGATGCTCTTTGTCTGCTAGCTGTTTTTGGCCTATCCCTCTCCTTCTTAGATTATAGTTCAGCAGGTCTTTATTTTTATGCCAACAGTAGAGATGGCTGTACTGGTTCGTCTTGACCCAAGACTGAGCCTGGCAGTGAACAACTGGTTCTCAGAATTCTAGACCACAGACTTATTGATAATAACCTTCGGTTTGTGCTTCCGGCCTTTCACATGAAAAGAATTTTATTAAATGCCCTTTCTAAACTGTGCAAGCAGGCACCCCTGCGGCAGGGAAAAGGGGATGGAGGATCTTCATTTCATCGTAACACAAACACAGCATCTTGGATGTATTTTATGACCTCTCCAAGAAGACAAAAGACTGGTATAACAATACTCTTGCCAATTTGCTGAAAAGTTTATCATTCTTAGTTTTGCAGCTGGAGCTCCTCACCCCAATTCAATATTCTTGGGCTAAACAGAGTCCTCATTTTATGACTCTTGTGAAACTGTATTCTTGGAACAATGACAAACTCTGACTCTCCTAAAATCATGGCCAGTTGAACTCACTTGTGTCGTTGGGATTGGCCATAAAAACAGGTTGGATATTAAGCAGATACACCTGCTTCTCAGGCATCTCTCAGGTGCCAAAAGATAGTCTGATTGTGTGGCCTAAGCTCCACGCACTGGGGGAAAGGAATGGAATGGAATTCCTTTGGGAAATTGGGGCCCTAGGGAGTATGGATCAAATAAACCTCCCTTCTGAGCAGTCTGCCCTTCCATCTGACAGTGAAATGACCCAGTTTTCTTGGGCTATGAATATGGAGAGACCTTTAGTCTTACCTTAGTCAACGCATGAAAAAGTATATGATCCTGGCAAGAACCCATAAAGAAGAAGGCACTAGACCAGGCCATATGCACCTTGTCATTTCCTTAATAAAAAGGGATTTCATTACCTTGGCCCTGTCATCATTGTTATCTTGCCTGCTGCCTCTTTCTCTATTTCCTGGCCTTGCAGTGGGTTGCCTGGTTACTTGAAAAGAGAGTTTTTCAAAGCAAAAGACTACATTACTCTTACTAATATCACTGTTGATACTGTATCTTTGCTGTGCTTGTCACTGTGCTGAGTGCCTTCTGCACGTTACCTGAATCCTCACAACACACTGTGGTAGTTTTCACAGCGAGCATTATAAACAGGAGGAAACTAAAGCTGTCTTGTTAAGTCACTTGCCCCAAACCATACAGCTCTATGGATAAAACTGGAATTTTGAAACTAAACCTGCCGATGGTAAATACCACGTCTCTTCCCTCATTATCAATGACTGACAAAAGGGTATTTCCTTCAAATTGATTTTGGCAAGGTTTAGCCTGATTCCATTTGTATCCCTGCTTTCTAAGTCTAGCAGCCTCAGTGATGTCACAAGACTCATCCTCAAGGTGACTGGGCATCAAAGGGAATCCAGTCTTCTCCATGCATAACTTTTCTACAACAGTCTTCCAGAACCTTCCACCGGGGTCCTTGCCCTGAAGTCTTGGCAAAACCTTCCACTCCCTTCACCAGAGCATCTCTGCACCGCCTTTGTTCAGCTTCTCTTGGCTCAGCAGTGCTGATGACCAGAACAAGACCAGCCTGTGGCTTGACTCCCCTGCAATGTTTGACTATATCCAATGTGAAATGCTAATAATTGCTTTGCAATTTTACATTTTGATGCAAGTGCAAGGTTGAAACTAGTTATTGAAAAAACAAATAGCTTGAAAACTCGTTGTGAAGTAATGACTGCATGCAGGAAACTGACTGGCTTTCTGCCCTTGGAGGGGATAAGCTGCTCCTTATAAGCCACCAGAGGCTGGCTGCGGGACAGCAGGTGTGGATGTGCCGGGAAAGCCACATCTGTTTGTAAATCTTCAGGAGGAGTGGGGTTGAGTTTTCCATGCTTCAACTCTAGAGGAAAAAAAAAAAACCCGAAGAAAAGCCACTTCCTCTCGGTGAAGTTTTGTGTTTCTAGCTCCGTTAACTGCACTCTTGCTGAAAAAAATGCTTTTCGAGAAACCTTCCAAAGAGGCTGTGCCCAGGCTTTGGAACTGGCATTTGAAAATGGTGGAAAAACTCATTAAAGCCATCAATTACTCTGTGGACTCTTTGTGGCTCTGTCCCTTCTTTATACATCAGGCATATTCTTAGACCCCTGTGTCCCTGTGGAACACTTTCAACTCCTTGAAAAAGAACCTGATTAAAAATGACAATTTTCCTACAGTGACTGAGTCTTCCAAATTCATCCCGTGACTGGCTCATTCATCCAACCAACAGTCTTGAATTCTTACTGTGTGCCAATGCTGCCACAAGTCCTGGGGGTTGGAAGGTATGAGGCCCATGACCTGTATTCAAGCCCACAGTCCAGCAGAGGAGGCAAGGAATTAAAGAACTTGAAGACCCAATGGTAAGACTTAACATGCTCCAGATGCCGGGGGACCAGCTCGAGGGTGGTTAGCACGGGGAGGTCAAGGAAATGAAGGCCCAAAATGGCTTCTGGGAAGAGGTAACCCCAGTCTGAACTTTGAAGAACACAAGGGAGTTAGCAAAATGTTTAAGACAGAAGGTGCAGCCTGCAGAAATGTGCCGGAGTGAGGAGGGAGACGCATCACGGGGCTGCTGCCCTGCACACAAGGTGGCAGAGGAGACAGGACTGGGGAGCGATGCCGGCTTCTGTCATCCTTGCCCCTGCGCTAAGTCCCTTATCTTGGGTCCATGGGCACATCTCAGCCCTGGGGGCATCTGCATGTGGGGCTCCTTGTAGCCAGGTAGCCCATCTGGAGATAGCTCTATGGGGCACGGGAGCTCTTCCCTCAATGCTCATGATCACTGGCTATTTCACATTTCCCAAAGCAGGTGCACACACGTGTATGCATGCACACAGCAGTTGCAAATAGGTCATTATTCCACGTCTACAGTAACTCATCCAAACCTACACTATTGGTTGGGGTGGAGGGGAGACTAAATCAGACATGGTGCCTCCTGGTTTACCTTCACGGCACGGAGGAGGGTCTCACCCACCAGCACTTCAGGGCATCCTCTTGGCTGGTAGAGAGCACCCCTCAGAATCCTCCTCTCTCTCCCCTCCAGAACTTCTGCCCTTCAACTCTTCTCCTCCAACAGTGTCTCCACCTCCCTGCTATTTCTAGCCACTCGCCATCTCCTCACCCCTGATACAAAGGCTCAGCAGATAGCTTGACCTGTTGGGACTCAGAGCCTCCCTGGCTGGGAGGTAGGTAAGCCCTTCTCTCCTCAGTCAGGTGAAGGCGGGAGAGGGACTTCAGGTTTAAAAGCTGTTCAGGGGCTTCCCTGGTGGCGCAGTGGTTGAGAGTCCGCCTGCTGATGCAGGGGACACTGGTTCGTGCCCCGGTCCGGGAAGATCCCACATGCCGCGGAGCGGCTGGGCCCGTGAGCCATGGCCGCTGAGCCTGTGCGTCCGGAGCCTGTGCTCCGCAACGGGAGAGGCCACAACAGTGAGAGGCCCGCGTACCACCAAAAAAAAAAAAAAAAAAAAAAGCTGTTCAGGGGCTACTGAGGGTGATCATCTATGGTCTACTCCTGGTTCCATTTTTCTTGATTTTTCCTTTGGTTATCCCCTACTACCTGGGGGGAAAAAACGTCACACATCTTACACCAAGAACATAGGATTCCTGCCAAAGGCAGTGTTGACTCTGTTAATGAGTCTGAAGCCTCTCTGCTTGAGTAACTCTGAACTTAATGGACTTATCCTTCTACTCACCTTCGTTTTCTTTGTGAAACCTCCTTCCATTCATTTCACACCAACAGAAGTGTCCGGTTACTCTTCCCTCATTCCTCCTGACTGGAGGGCAGAAGGATTGACCAGCTACCAAGCAATACGAATCGTCCCAAGACATTCCATGTGTTCATACCTACTGGGTTTAACTGCTGGGCTCAACTTTGTATGTGCATTAATCAGCACCTAGCCCAGTGCCAGGCACCCACTAATTGTTCCCTATATTTCTCAATGAATGAATAAATGAATCAACGATCCTTAACACCTCATAATTCACCTGCAAGTTAAATAAGATTACTTCCGCTTTATACATGAGAAGGCTAAGGCTCAGAAAGGTGAAGTTACCCATGGTTGTTTAGGTGACAAACGCTGGATTTGGGTTTTTCTAACACAGGTTTTTTGGATCCCACAGTTCATGCTCTTCCAGAAAATCATGAAGCTGTCTACCTGCCGACCCACTAAATATAGTTCGTGTCAATAATGAGAAACCTTTTGCATGGATACTTTTGGGATCGTCTTAGTGCCAGGTAATGAGGCTGTGGATTTGGGTAATTCCTCATGACTCAGTTGATTGTTTCTTAGTTACCTCCCTCCTAGAGTCATCATTTTTGTCCACACCCGGTGCAGGGGTGTCCACACTCCTTTCACTCATTCATTCATTCATTCTCCAGACATTCTGGAAGTCTCTACTACATACTAGATGCTAGAGATACAAAAATAACTGCAACAGCCCCTGCCTTCAAGCACCCTACAATTCATCACAGTGTATTCGTTGCCTGTGTGATTGTCTTAATGACAAAGACAGAGTCTTATGAGTATTTTTGTTTCCAGCTCCTGACAAAAGGCCTGACCGATGAGAGACCCTCAGTAAGCGTTAGTTGAGTTAGATTGATACGGTGTCTCGTGTAACGACGGGTGCTGTATATAAATCTGTGCCCCGTGGGCCACAGCCAGGCTTTGGGGGGCATGGGTATTAATTAACTCTTTCAGATCACTGAACTGTAATTTAATAAATGGCACAATTGCATTAATATGGGGAATTGCTAGAGGGGTTAGATTCATTTTCTTCCCTCACATTAAGAAGTAATTGTGGTCATTCCTTATGCAACAAGCCAGTAAGAACTCATTTAATTTTTCCTCATTAGTTTCTTTAACTAGGTTACATAAAATACGGTACAAAATTTAGGAATTACAAAAGGGTGTAAAATGAAAAGTAAGTCTCTGACCTCTGGCTTCAGTCACCTAAGCTCTCATCCCTAAAGTGAGTAGCTGTCCTGTATTTTTTTTGCGTATGCTTCCAGAGATATTCTTTGCATACATAAGCGTATGCATGTGGGCTTATATGTATACCTACATCCACATGCCCCCTCATCCCTAGAAGGTGGTGTATATGCACCGTTTTCCACTTTTCTTTGTTCATTTAATGCTAAACGCTAAAGACCTTTTCATGTTATCATGTAGATAATATTCTCAGGTTTAAATGGCTGCTTACTGTTCTGTTATATAGATTGTACCATATTTTAAACAGTCCCCATTAAGGGACATTTAGGCGTTTCCTTTTTATTACTAAAAAGACATAGTGAATGTTATTATGCGTATATCATTTTGCATATCAACCATGAAGCTGAAAGATAAATTCTTGAAAGTGAAATTTAAATAAATTAATTTTATTTTCAAATTTAAAATTTCTTAATTTAAATTAGAAAATTAAATGAAATAAATTCCTAGAAGTGGATTCCTGGAAGGACTGGGTCAAAGGATAGATGCATTTTGAGGTAGACATTGTTGAATTGCTCTCTATAGAACTTGTGCCAATTTGCACTCCTACTGTCAAGATGGGTTATCAAACTTTTTGATCTGTGCTAATTTCATTGTACTCTTAATGTTCATGTCTATTATTATGAGATCTTATTTATTTGTCAGTACTCTAGTTTAATATTAAATCATACTTCTCATGATGTCAAAGGTATTACAACCACAAATTTTGTGTTCATCCTGAACTGCTCTTTACCTGAAACTAAAAATATATTTAGTTTTATTAATTACATTTTTGTTTCACTGCTCATCCCCAAATGAATTTGAGGTGATTAAATAAAACACATACAGAACAATGAGGGAGGGAAGGGGAGAGAGAGAGAGAGAGAGGGAGAGAGAGAGAGAGAGAGAGAGAGAGGAAGGAGGAAAGCAGTTTTTTAAATCAGGAGAAAGGAAAATAGAAGCAAAATGGCAGGATGATAAAAGAGGGAAGTTGAGTATAACAAAACGCGTATCTTCAGGTCCAAAAATTTACGAATTTTGGTCCACAATTTTGGTCCTGAGCTTCCTGGAGTTCAGGAGTTCAAGGCAAAAAGGAAAATGTAATCAGTTAAAAAATGTACATTATTCATAAGGAAAAATAATACTTGAGAAAATCAAGAAGTTTTGACTTTTAAATCTAAAAGAAATTCACAGTGGTTCATCACAAAAGGACTCCAGATAGTATAATAGGTAATGTCCTCAACAAGATGTGTGGGACTAGAGCTACTACTCTGACAGCCCAGAATGCTTTCCTCAGGCCCTTTGTCTGCTGAGAGCACCCCCATTCTTCTGAGCACCGACTCCCTGACTCTCTGTGGTCCTGGCGGGCATCAGCGAGCAAGCCTTGTCCCTCGCGTTGGGAATACTGCCGTACGGTAAACCACACCAGAAACGCAGAGGCGTGAGAGTAATGCTATAGCTCATGGGTCTGCAAGTGGATGATTTAGTCTGGGCTCAGCCGAGCAGTACTTCTGGTCTTGGCTGGGTTCTCTCACAAGCCTGGGGGTCGCCTGGCTGGTGTACGGGCTACTGGGGCATCTTGGCTCTGCTCCACTGTTCTCTTGGCCTTCGGCACGCCAACCCACCTGTTCTCACGTCACAGCAGAGCCCCAGGTGTGGAAGCAGAAGTGCGAAAGTGCTATTTCAAACCTCAGCCTGCGTCAGATCCATTAACATCCCGTTGATCACAGCAATCCCATGGCCAAATTCAGAATCAAGGGTTGGAGAATGACGGGATATGGGAAGAACTGCAGAGTCTCGTGCAAAAGGGCGTGGATACAGGGAAGGGTGCAGAATTAGGGCCATTAGTGCTACAATCTACCGCAGGAGGCAGGTGACCTAGGCTTGGCCAGATGATGGGCCAACACAAGTGGGCCTCACCGAGCCCAGCAAAGTACTGATACATAAATCCTGGGAGGAAGAAGCTCACGTTTCCATTGGGTTGCTCAGCTGAGGCTTCAAGCAGCCATGTTCCCCATGCTTAGAGAGGGCTCGCTTGCTGCAGGAGAGAATGAGACCAGCATTCAGAGAGAAGCAGAGACAAGAGCAGATAAGACCTGTGCAGAAAGAAAAAGCCAGGTGCTGTGAAGTCCCTGCAGCTCTTACTCTGTGTCTGCAGATACCTCCAGTATCTAAACCAGTCCTCTGAGTTGACCCATTGACCCGTGTGCTGTATCAGATGGTACTCAAGAGTGTGGATACTGGATCCAGTCCGCCTGGGTTCCAATCCCAGCTCCGTCACTGAAGAACCGCGTGACTTGGAGGCAGGATGCTTCATTTCCTTGTGTCTCAGTTTCTTTATCTCTAGAATGAGGGTAATAATAGCCTTGCCTCTTAGAGTTGTTGTGAAGATGGAAGATGTTAATATACGAAAGGACTTAGAACAGTGCCTGGTACATAAATGTGTATAGTTATTTTGGGTTGAGGTTAGTTGGTTTTGCCTTTCTGTCACTCGCAATGGAAAGATTCCTGGCCAACAGAGTGACTTTCGTGGGTGGAACCTCAGTTGGATTTGACGGAGAGACAAGGGTACCTCGTATGGTAACAGAGCCTCTAACTTCACCCAAAGCCATTGACCTGCCTCCCAACTGCCAAATCTATAAACCAAGAAAATACAAACTGAATACCATTAGCTAGGATTAGCCTAATCCGTGACTGGCCCAGGGAGTGCGTCATCTGTAGTCATCGCACTTAGAGGACGTCGTACGTGAAGGTAGTGCTCACGGGCATCAATTCCCCCACCATCTGCACCCCCCACACACCCCAGTCCCAGATGTGGGTGAGGTTTGCTGGGGCTGGGACTCGGTGGGCGGGGCCAGGTTGCTGCATGAGCTCGTGGATCGCCCTGTGGATAACTGGCTTCTAGATTCTTTCCGTGCAACAGCCACCCAGCACATCCAGCCGATCCTGGGCCCCTAAAAGGAAACACAAGGCCACCGACGGCTGGGACTCAGAGAGTCTGCGCCGCCATCAGGCCTCCGAGCAGCCCGGCTGAAGCCCTCTGCTCTCCCTCCACGTCCGCCATCCGCTGAGTCTGCTCGGAGAACGACAGTTCACAGTTTGGCTGGCTACAGCCTGCCTCCACGTGGGGAGTAAAGCCGGGCATTGTGCTGGCCTCGCAACATCTTTCCCTTCCCAGCGTTCCTGATGTGTTTGTTACCCTGGATCTGGCCTGAATGTTCTCTTTGTCATGGACCTTCGAGTGCCGTGGTGGGTTCTCCTTCTCTGCGGCAGTCTGGGTTAAATAAATACATTAAGGCAACATACACGGCTTGACACTGGAGCCAGCCTCAATAACTCAAATAACTCATGTGGCAAAAGACGGATCCGCTGTGGTTTTGAATTCATTTAAAGATAGATTACTTTGTTCAGTTCCTTTGAGGGAGGACAACATACACCGGGAAGGGACAGCCGTGCTCCGACTCAGCTGGGCATTTTTCTCCAGCCAGACTGTTTGAGGGTTTCTAAATCCTGTGCAGATGAACACAGAACATGACCTTCAGCCGGTTGCAGAATACCGTGCTGACATCACCACATAAATATACACTCCAAAGAAAGCCGTGATTAAGCTCAGTGCTGATTTGTATCACTTTTCCAGTGTCCCGGCAGTCTGCGTGTTCGTCATGCACCTTTACGGAACCCATAATATTTAGAAATGTGCTGTGTGAGCCCCAGAGGCTTAAATAAACGAAAGCCTGTGAATGTTTTAATGTAACGCATTACCTTCACACGTGAAATTATGACCCTCTCTGATACTCAGTAGTACTGCCAACATTGTCTCCACTCTGCTCTTCGGAGGCCCTACGTACATTTCTCCTTCTGAAATAGCTGCTTCAGACAGCCTTTTAAGAATAGAAAATACTTCTATTTCAATTCCACTCCAAGATAGTAAAGACTGGGTGAAATTGTATGTTTTTAAAAAATCTAGAACCTCAACTCAAGGGCTTTGTGCTTTGAGGCCAACAGAAGGATGAGTGGGCGGGTGCTGTTATTCTAACTTACAAAATCAGTAAATTTCATTTTCTTTTAAAAGCAGGGAGGGACAATAGATGGTTTACTAAGTATAGCAGAGATTCTGAACCAGGGGCAATTTTGTTCCCTCTGGAGACACTTAGCAATGAATGGAGATCCAGTGGGTAGAAATCACGATGCCACTAGACACGAGACCATGCACAGGACACCCCCCTCCAGCAAAGACTAGTCCATTCCAAAATGCAGATAGTGCTGCAGTTGAGAAACCCTGAAGTATGGAACATCTGGGAGTTGGACTGTAACACTAATGTGTCCCAACGGGTTGGGTGATCATAAACTTCTTAAGATGCATTTGTAAAAGCGCTACCTTACCTTCCAGCAGGTTTATGGGCTGGTAGACATTGTTTCAAAATTCCCATTCCCCACGTATCCTATAGGCACTTTGCTATAAAATGCCCATTGATGAGGTTTGCCTGGTTCAAAATCCAAAGAGTGAAAAGAGCTGCTCAAATTTAAAAAAAAATCTTTAATTTTGAAACAATTTTAACTCACATAGAGGTGTCTAAAATAGTGGAGGGTGCCCTTCACCCAGCTTCCCCTAATGACATCTTATATAACTATGCTACAATATCAAAACCAGGAAATTGACATTGGTACAATATTATCAATATTAAATGACAAACTTATTTGGATTTTACCAGTTTACTCGAGTTTTAAAGAATAAAAGACTAAAACTGCCCACCCCCAAATAATCAACTTTATTCCTCTAGAAGTGCTTTCTATGGAAAGCAAAACAGTAATGATCTTTCTGCTTCTAAATGGTCCTCATTGCCAACGATGGCAGGAAAGGAAGTTATGGGTGGAAATAATTAGCTTCTAGCTTTATTAACCAATCTTCAACCTCTTCAAAAGGAAGACCCAAATGATACACTTTTGCTTTCTGTCCCTTCTTGTTTTTCAATTTGTCAGTTTACAAGTCCCCCCAAATTCAAGTATTAAACCTCTTGACAAAATGTAATTACTTTCGATCTTCATGTCCCTAGCAAGGTGGAAGCACTCTCCAGGGCTTTCCTCCAAGACACACACACACACACACACACACACACACACACACACACACACACAATTTTTAAGAGTCTTTTAGAAATAAAAGGGGAGCGTTCTGCTCCAGGCCTACTTCAGGGAAGGCACTGTCTTTATCTCCATTACTTCATAGCTACAACGACCTTCAGATGTCATAAGTGATGGGCATAAGATAGTAACTGCTACCTTCACCCTCAGCCTCCTTCAGGAGCTTCGGAGAAGAGGCTGGGTGGGAGGCGAGGTCCCAAGTGAAGTTTGTTAAGTTGTTCTAGCCACAAAATGAAAAATAGAAGACCAAAAGGTGGCCAGAAAAGGCCCAGAAGATGGGACGTTAGCACAGACTTGTAGAGCGCTACCTGAGAAGGCCAAATCCAGTGGGAGAGAAAGTCGCAGACCATAAGTCAGCAGAACTGAGTTCAGATATTGGCTCTGTCCCTTTCTGGTTGTGCAGCTGCAATGAACTAAATGTTTATTCTACCCTCCTCTCCTGCCCCAAAATCGTATATTGAAATCCTAATCCCCAGTGTGATGGTATTAGGAGGTGGGGTCTTTGGGAGGTCATTAGGTCCTGAAGGGGGAGCCCTCATGAATGGGATTAGTGCTCTTATCAACAGGACCCCCAGGGAGCTCTCTTTCTCTCTCTGCCATGTGAGGACACAAGACGTCAGCCGTCTCAACCTGGAAGAGGGCTCCCACCAGAACCCGACCATGCTGGCACCCTGATCGCAGACTTCCAGCCTCCAGAACTGTTAGAAATAGACATCTGTAGTTTATTAGCCACCCATTTTATGGTATTCTGTCATTGCATCTTGAACTAAGACAGAGGCCTTGGGGGAGGCATTGAAACAGAGCTTCAGTTTTTTTATCAGTAAAATGATGATATCAGTACCAATCCTGCTAAATGCAGAAGGTGGTTGTAAAGGTCACTGACATGCTTGATGTGAAGATGCCCTTTAGAGGAGGAGAAATAAACAGTGTAGGCTCGTACAGTGAAAGGGAACAGAGCTGCAGCCACACGTATCAATGTGGTTGAATCAAATACAACACTGAGTGAAGAAAGTTGCAAAAGAACACATAAGGCATGATATATCATTCATGCGAACATGCCAAACCATACTGCATACGAAGCCTAAGGATACATGCTGATGTAGTTCAAATATAACGTAAATGCATGGGAATGACCAGTGTCCAGTTCAGGGTAGGAGATCCCCCGGGGTAGGGAGGGCAGGGAAGGCAATTGGGTCTAACTATGCTGGCAGTATTTATTTCTTATGCTTGGAGTGAAGCTGCATGACTATTCTTTCCATTATTCTTGAGACATTTTTGTATGTCTTTAATATTTTAAAGTGCTCAAGATCTTTAAAAGGTTTTCTCTCATTGTCAAAGAGGTCCTAAGACCTCTGTGGAGTTTAGTGCATGGTCGAGACCCTGAAGGGGCTGGTGTGTATGGAGCTCCTCGACCTTGGAAAATGTGCTTAGCTACTCAACTGCCCTGTGCTTGCAATTCTCATCTGTCAAGAGCACCTCCTCCATAATATCTGGGAGGCTTGAACAAGATAATGTCTGAAGCCCACTTACCATCGTACTCTGACACATAATCACCTCTCAATAAATGTTAGATTTTAGCTACTGCACAAAATTCACTAGGTTGTATGATCGTCGTGATGACTCATCAATTGACAATGGAGCAGCGCTGTGTGTAAATAATAGAGATGCTTCCGTCTTCTGGCCACTGTAATGTAATATTTAGGACACAGAATAATGTTATTATTCCAACCCCAGATTTATGAGCCAGAGTCTTACTTGGATAACTCGGGTCACTCCACTGAAATATCTTGTGGAGAGATACTTGAATATTTGCTTGGATTCTTGCCAGTAGCCATAAAAATTCTTTACCACTCACTAAGGTTATGTATTATAGTCATGTAGGCATTCTGGCTATCAGAACTCTCATTTTTTGGACGGTGCCAGATAAACTTGAACATAAGACACCTTCAACAGTTTCAAGATTAATGGCAACAAATTCCAACTTCCTGGCCCCAGGCCCACGCAAATCACACTACTTACCACCCTATAATGTTACCCTGTGCAGCCAACTCACAAAGTACGGTGCCTAGAACAATCTTAGGTTTCATTGCCAAAATACCAGGGAGACGGAGTAGACTTTAACAGCCATAAGCCACATGTATGTCTCTATGTTCTCCAGAGTTCGAGTCAACATGGAGAAATTCTTCTTTGCCATGTTGCCCTCGAGTTATTCTGTTAAAATTTAAGAGAGCCTTGCTATCTTAAAACAGTCCAGTCAGCTGTAGTTGGCCAGCCAGTCACTGTGATTTCTTCTTTACAACGAGAGCAGAGGGGAGTGGATTACCGAAGCCTCAAGTGGCTTAATAAAGGTAAAAGTCACCTAGACTTGTCATCTGCAAGACTGGACATCCTGTGTTTAATCTGTTTTAAGAATGAAAGTATCTTTCTATCCTGAAACAGCACAATCCTCCCAGCCTTTTCTTGAGCCTATAAATTTACTTTTTTTACATGTAGGTCTGTGAAGTACAGCCTTGTTGATTCAACATCTGGAACTACTCAGGTGGTTTGTCTCTGTCGACTTTAGGAACAATAAAAGCAAACCACTGGATGATTCCTGGATATTTAAACTTGAGGCATAGGCATCCTGGCCTCACTGCTGACAAACACAAGATTTTAATTTTCTCTGCTGGATCCAAGTGCAACAAATGTGGTTGTGAATAGAAGGCTAAGTGTTCTCCTCAAAAATGGGCTACTTGCCTAAGATATAATTTTGTAACTGTGGGGCACATACCTCAGAAGTTTCCAAAATCCTTGCAAATCTCCAGTCTGTCCCCAAACCCAAGCACAGTCCCACTTTAAAGAAATAGACTTCCTAACTATAATTTCTGCCCAAACTGAGAAGAAACCTATCAAACTACTGTGGACACCCTACTGTCAACTCCACTCCTGGAACTGTTTAATTGGCACCATTTTTTGTTACTGGGGAAAGACTTCTCTGAAGTGATCCCTGACCTGTTTGCAGCCAATAGGCAAATTTATAAATATTAGAGATGTCATCAGAACCAAATTTATAAATATTAGCGATGTCATCAGAACCAAAGGGAATGAACCCTTGAAACCTTGTCTGAGAAAGAAAAACCCAACCGCACAGATTACATTAGGAAATAGAAGAAAAATATGTGACTTTGCTAAAGATATCACTTGATGGTCACAATGAATTATAAGCTGATGTAAAGAATACAATGTCACAATATCATCAAGTGTTTGTTTTGGTTTTTTTTTTTTTTTTTGGTACGCGGGCCTCTCACCGCTGTGGCCTCTCCCGTTGTGGAGCACAGGCTCCGGACGCGCAGGCTCAGCGGCCATGGCTCACGGGCCCAGCCGCTCCGCGGCATGTGGGATCTTCCCGGACCGGGGCACGAACCCGTGTCCCCTGCATCGGCAGGCGGGCTCCCAACCACTGCGCCACCAGGGAAGCCCTCATCAAGTGTTAAAATACATGGTTGGTTAAGAGTCTCAGAATGATGCACCAGGGGCTTCCCTGGTGGCGCAGTGGTTGCGAGTCTGCCTGCCGATGCAGGGGACACGGGTTCGTGC
Organism: Grampus griseus; assembly: GCF_964374135.1. Lineage (NCBI taxonomy): Eukaryota > Metazoa > Chordata > Mammalia > Artiodactyla > Delphinidae > Grampus > Grampus griseus. The sequence continues at coordinate 76,094,829 of NC_139010.1, forward strand.
CCCGGTCCGGGAAGATCCCACATGCCGCGGAGCGGCTGGGCCTGCGCATCTGGAGCCTGTGCTCCGCAACGGGAGAGGCCACAGCAGTGAGAGGCCCGCATACTGCAAAAAAAAAAAAAAGATGCACCAACAGAACATTGAACGTGGGCCACCAGGAACAATGCTTGCTTACTGCACTCTAAAGTATCCCTTAGATTTATCTCTGTATCTTCCAATGCCAAGTACCGTGCCTGGTACAGAGTAGATACTTAACACATGTTTATTTTTGGAACTCAAGTGTTAGTCATAGATTTATGACTTTATTGAGAAGAACATTATCCAAACTGCATAATAATTCCAAAGAAGTGTCTTGACATTCGCCTACTCTATGGAGACTTTAAAATGTAGGTCCAGAGAAAGATATTGTGGCTCCTCACAATTTATTGAGACATAAATAATCCCTCATCTATACACAGATTGTGTCCAGAGAGGTGACTTCGGAAAGCAGTTGTTTGAAACTGGCGCCGCCTCCATTTCACTCTACTCCGTGCCCAGGATGGTCTTTTCAAAATGTGGATAATATAGGCACTTCCAGGGGCGTATTATGGCATTTTTAACAATGAGAAACAGCTCCTGCAGGACCCGTTCCCTTCCTAATCTGCGGCTGTGTTTCCTGCATCTCCCCTTCCTCACCAGGCACACCGGTCTCCTTTAGGTCCTTTTAAAACGTCAACCATGTCTTCACACAGGGCCTTCGTATTTGAGCCTCTGTATGTCAGTTTATGCTCTTTCCCGCTTCTCCATATGGTCAACCCCCCAGATGTCCCAACACAAACGGCACCTCCTCAAAGAGCCCTTTTCTGACCAGTCTGTAGCCGTGGCCACCCCACCACGTGGTCCTCGCTGTCTCACCATTCTGGTTATCTCCTTCACAGAGCTGCAGGGAGTGGGGCTCAGGGGAAGAGTAGAGGTGATGGTGGGAAACATGGTGGACAAAGTATTTGGCTGGGGCAAGATTTTGCAAGGCCTTCAGAGTCAGCGAAGGTGTTCGGATGGTATCTGAGGATCAATCTGGCATTAGATGGGGGAGTTCTGGGGCTGGATCACGTTGCATGGTGGACAGGAGGTGATGCTGAGAAGATCAGGCTCTTCTAGAAGCCACTGTGATAGCGCTGGTAGAGAAGGTGATGGTCTGGAAGGCAGTTGAGACGTGATGAGAAATAGGAGATAAAGATGCGTTAAGTGATTCCTGATCTCGAGGAACTTACTAGGGGGTGAAACCTAATACTGAACTAACTGAACTGCAAAGTGGTGTAAGGAAAAACTCCAAGAGCAGAACCTCAAAGGAGGGTGGTTCCCCATGAATGGTCCTACTTAATTGACATCATTTCCTCCTTTTTGCTATTAAAGCAATGGTCTCATTCATTCCTCCATTGAGCCTTGTGACTGGTCTTTTCAATTTCAGTGAAGTTTGATTGTTTCTTTTTGTCTGTTTGTTTTTCTTTTGAAGTCAGATGGGTCTTCCAGATTACTCCAACAAGATTTCCAAGTGAAGCTTATGGAGGGCCTCTTAAAGATCTAGTACAAACTCAAAAGAGTCTAAAGTAAAAATACAAAAATAAAAGTGTGCTATTTCTCAGCTGCTGAACCTGATATAAAAATTAACAAGGAAATCAAGTAGTTATCCATGAGTACGCTTTCTTTTATTAGATAAATACGTGAACATGACTTGCTCTACTGATTAAGTCAATACATACACAGAAGACAAAGGGAAAACCAAAAAGGCAACAGAATAAATATCATTGTAGATAGTGAATATATATGCACAAGGGGCAAATAGCCAATTGGTGCTATTACAGCGTAGGGTTGAATATGTGCCCCAATTTTTTTTTTCTGAATGTAGCACTTAACTCTTATTATCCGTGATGTAGCTTGAAAACTCTTAAAGTAACTAATCACTGGAGAATTTTATTAATTGAAGCTCTATTAGATTCGACTGCTAATTGCTTTCCATCCAATGACAATTAAATTGCTAACAGCACTGTTAAGTCAAGGCCCTTGTGAATACCTTTTGGGTAACAAAGGAGGTGATAAGACAGGCTAATATTTACTTTCTAGGGATGTCATGTGGATTAAATGAAGTTTATGCAACGTGCATTTTACATAAACCTTCTCAATATATGACAGTTTCCTTTTCCTTCACGACCTGGACAAGATGGGATGCCTGGTGCCTTAGTTTCCCACTGTGCAAGGTGATTGCAAGCCCTGAGTTACTGGGGCATATTACTTCTGAAGAGAATGAGAACATAAGAGAGATAATGTAATAATTCAAAATTGTGGTTTAATTAAGGTTGCTGGCGTGTGCAGAGACAGTGGATGGGGCTAGAGAAATTTTTTTGCCTCTAATAAGCCAAAGAGACTGTTGGGCTACACAGATCATTTATATTGAACATCAGTTTAATATTTTAGCAACAGCCTTTTAATAAGTATAAAGTATGAAATGGAATGCGAGACTTTTAAAAAAATGTGTGAGTCCATATACCAACCAAGGAATACCTCACTTTTTATAAAGTCTTTTGTAAGTTCTAAAGCATCTGCATTTGCATGATCTCATTGGATCCCCATTATGCCCTTTTAAGCCCCTTTAACTGGTGAGGCTTAAGAGGTTAAACAACTTGCCCAGCTGGTCAGTTGCAGAACCTGGGACCCAAATCAGGTCTTCCACAGCCAAGTCTGATGATCGCCTCGCTACCACAGAGCTACTTCCACATGACATTTAACACCAAAGTTAGAAAATAAACACGAACGTGTTACGGGCTGGACTGTGTCATCCTCCAAATTCACATGTTGAAGCCCTAATTCCCAGGACCTCAGAATGCAACTGTATTTGGTGGTAGGACCTTTAAAGAGGTGATTAAATTACTATGAGGACATTAGGGTGGGTCCTAATCCAATATGACTGCTGTTCTGATAGCAAGGGGAAATTTGGACACCCAAAGAGACACCGGGAACGTGCACACACAGGGGAAAGGCCATGTGAGGACTCAGTGAGAAGGTGGCCCTCTGCAAACCAAGGAGAGAGGCCTCAGGAGAAGCCCAACCTGCTGACACCTTTTTCTTGGACTTCCAGCCTCCAGAACTGTGAGAATTTTCTGTGGTCTAAGGCCTTAGTCTGTGGTATTCTGTAATGACAGCCCTAGCACACTAGTGCCCAGTAATACCAGACAAAAGAGTGTACACCAAAACTAGTCACCCAACATTGACGCATGAACAATGAATTTAACCGTATTTGTTCCAGGTTAAACTCTTTCTCTCTTTCTCCCCCCTCACCCCCATATATACGTGTAAATGTTCATCCTGTATCACTCAGGGTCCCATCAGGAGAAAGAAAGCACACAATAATTTGAACAAGAAAAGTTGACTCTAAAGAGTTATCAACTACAAGATAGGATTGGAATAAGGGGGAATTGGCCGCTAACGAATCAGTAGAACTCTAAGGAATATACGCAGAGCAGATAATGAGGAGCACTCAGTGGCCCTGGGGCTGGGGTGAAGGGCCAAGGAAGAGCCCAAGGGAGGAGCCCCCCAAGGTGGGTGGGGCTCCACCCCGCCCAGCCCACCCCCAGGGCTGAGATCCAGAGGGTTCTGCCATGGCTCACTGGATGGCAGGAAAGTTGCTGTGATGCCACACCAGAGAAACTTGCCAGAAATCTGTCCTTTAGGGTGACAGGGAAAGTACGCCTCAGGGCAACTTCTCACTGGAGGTATTTCATTACAAAATCGCTCCAGGGGACACTAAGGAGGAAGCTGCCAGCTACTAGGTGCTGCTGACGCTGACATTGTTGCAGTTGGGCACTGGGGAGCCCTGGAAGCCACAGAAACCTGGTGCTGGAGAGGTCACGTGAGGAGCAGGAACCAGGACCAGAAAGAAAAACATCTTCCTTCTGTAACGTCTCTCCAGCGTCCTCTATTGACAAAGCTTGGTATCATGCCAGCTGGCAAGGGAAAACAATTTAAAGAGCTCTCTACATTTTCCCAGAGCAGGCAGTTAAGGGTGAATTTGGACCTGAGAGGTATTAAATGGATAACTGGCACAGGATGATTCACAGTTGCACTGAATCGGAGATTTTGTTGTACTCGGGCAGCTAAAGTACATATGCTCAACGTCCAGTTGAATGCAGAACCAAAGAACTTGTTAATATTAGGGGTAACCTCTTCAAAGACAGACGTAGAATTTTAAAAGAGCAAAGGAAGGAAAAAATGATGGAGGGCAATCTGAGGAAGCCAGCTTCCACAACTCAAAGCCATGTATCCTTAACTGGAATCTCTTGCCCCAAACAATGAATATGTGCTCACAAGGTTGCACAATCTATAGCATGACCCAACTGCACCGTGGTGTTCCTGGATTTTAATCTCCTGAACTTCCTTGTTCATAAAGTTATGTTTGTCTGAATCACAATATTTACAACTTAAATATTTAAAACCTCAGTCATCTTGGAATGAGCAAGTACTTAGTGCCAATGTGTTTCTTTCTTAATTAACTCTAAACTAGTTCAATAGTTAAATTAAAATACATATCTCTAAAGGTTTTTAATTAGCAAGAGGAAGAGATATACCCAAAACTGTTCTATTAGAGTTTTAGATAATATGAAGTTGGTATCTTTTTTTTTTAACCCTTCTAGAAGGTTCTGGTTCTGCAAACAAGTAAGATACATCTCTGGGAGACTTACCGAACATTTAAAGATGATGATTAAGCAAGATGGAATGTTAGAGCTGGACGAGGCCTCGAAGACCATTTAGATAGTTCCACCTTTCCTTTCCAAGATGGGGAAACTGAGTCCTGGGGAATCTTTGCCCTAAATCACATGGCTACAGCATGGCTACATTGGAGCTAGATCCAAGGTCTTGCAATTTTCTCTAAATTTTCTCCATGACTGCTTCAAAAAGAAATAATGTTGCACCCTGCATTTTCTGGAGTAAAGCAGAGGATGTGGGGAAGGAAGGAAAGGGAAAAGAATCAAGTCCACCCTGCTTCTTGCTGAAACTCCATCCAGTGTCCTGCTGGAACCCCTTTATGGGAGGTAAGTTGGAAAGAAAACATTTTTCCCATTCTCCATCCTGCCCAGTGGCCAGGGTCTGGAGTAATGATCATATGCAAAACACCTGAGTTGTCTGAAGTCTAAAAGGAAACATCTGAAGGCATGATCCTGCCTTAGTATATGATGCGAGAGGAACGAATTTGGATCGTATTTGTTTCCTTGTTTTGCTTTCTTGTTGTTTGTTTCTTTTTGTATTTGGTTGCCTTGGTTTGTTTTGGACATTTAGAAAGTCAGACTCTTTGGGCAAGATACTCTCTCACATCTCAGGAAAGAACACACTCATGGTGAGAATTATACACTAGCAATAAGAGTACAGTTTTCTCATCTCTCAAACTTATCCAAGAGTTTGGATACAACCGGGGTGCTTGTCGGCTCTTTATATTTTTAAACCACAGTACAATTATTTTTCAGAATCATGAGTTTTAACTTAGCCCTCTAAAAAACTCTTATAAAGTGTGAACTTTATAAATACAGTTGTGTTAGAATATTAGGATATTAACAAACATAAACCTTAATCTTCCACGGGTAAAAAAAAGAGTTTTCATCAGCTCCTAGACCAGTAGATCTGGGGGGAGGGGAGGATGAGATTGTTGAGATGATCTGTCCCAGCACTGTCCCTTTATGAATGAGGAAATTAAGACTCGTCCAGGTCATCTGACTTCTGCAGCCGTCACACCATTTAGAGGTAGGACAGCTGTCCATGTCAGATGTGTGTGTGGCTGTTGCATGCTCCCCCAGTCTGTACCACATCCCCTAACCATGGACTTCTAACTTGAAGATTTGGGAGATTTGGAGGGGGAAACAGTAGTTCACCACCATAAAGTATGAAGACTCCATGTTCTCCAGAGAACTGTCAAAGTTTGTTTGCCTAGGGTTTTTTATAGAAATAGACTGGGCACAATAATCTTACTTAAGGAAAGAAGTTATTTGGGTCATAAATGCCCTGATTATAAACTAGGGATAAAAATATCCCACCGTTTTCACACTTAGAATAAAGATCAGTAACTGGTGGTGCTGATGGGTGTCGGATGGAAACACAATTCATATAGGGATTCCCTTGGAGATCTCATTCCTGCAATCGTTCCAATGATAACCCTTACATTTGGCAATCTGGTGAGAGGCCCCTGTAAGAGCTTAACAGTTTTATCAAAGTCTTAAGCCTTAATATTAGGTGAAAAAGAGAAATCATTGAGTTCCCCACCATCTCTCTGCTTTATATATATAGATATTTTAGTATCTTTTTTCCATTTCTTAAGGTTGAGGAGTCTTTTTAAGGTCGTAATTTTATTTCTCTTTTCACAACCACCTGTACTCTCCTCCCCACCCAACCTTCCCATTTTGGACTTGAGATAATAGTACAGAACCACATCTCCAAAAAACGAACCTTTTCTCCTGGTACCCAGTGATATTGAAGTTCCCCATGCTGCTCAAACAAATCCACGTCTCATTATATCAGGCTGTCTAAACAGGCTGGGGCACTGATGGACTGCAGAACCTTTTCATCTCATCCTGGAGAACTGGGCATAGGATCCAGGAGGAGAAGGTACCCAAGAACCTTGTCCATCCAGCAGCCATGCCAGAAGCACCAACTAAATCGAAAAACCACAGATTCAATTAACTAATCCCTCTCCTAGAAGTGCCAAGAAGAAATCATCTTGTCACTACCCCCTTTGCCATGAGCCCTGGTCCAAGGTTCAATATGCTTTTGATTTTCCTAGCGCCGTCAAGAAAAGAAATGTTATTTCAAGGCCACTCCCTGTTTTTCACATTCTTGACAGAGGTATGTTTTTCATACTCTCCACAACACTTACTGATGGAACAGTATTTGTTTTTAATTTCTGTACAGTATTTTAGTTGGTCTCATCTATGTTTTCCTAATTAATTGAACATACAGAGCCAGATTCATTGGAGAGGGCATTGTGGGTAATTATGTCTCAGGAATATTTTTCCTGCTGAAAATACATAAGATTCATCTTCCGTTCTTTTCTGGTCACCTGAGAGCCTCAGCTGCAGAGAGATTAAATTCCATCTTGTGAAATCACACCAGAACAATTTAGTGACATTCCCCTCTGAACAAGGATGTAGGAGACTGTGCTTTGATACAAACTTTACTCCCCAGTCCCACAAGTAGGATCACAGCTCAAAGCACACATTCTCAACCAGATGGGCTCTACACAGTGTTTTCCTCTGTATCATTTTCACTTTTCTCTGCTTTCCTTACACTTTCCTGTCACATAAAAATTGGATCATAGGCTGATTTATCACAGGGGCAACAGGGCACAACTTGTGTCAGTGTCTAAGATGGTTTCATGGGACTTTTGTCAGCAACAGCTAAGGATAGAAGAAAGTTTCTTATTATGAAATTGTCTTGAGAGTGACAAGGAGTTTTACTGATGACAAAAATTGAAGTGTGAAAATTGCACCACCATGTTACTACAAACACCTGTTCTCTTTAGAATTCTCGGAGCATTAAATGGATGGGGTGCTACCAAAACAGAGCTGGAGATTTGATCCAAGGCACTATTTTCTCAGTGAAAATGCCACTTATTTGGAGAGTGGTTCGGACCAACTCTGAGTTCTAACACGTAGAAAAAGGGTGCAAGAACAGGAGGAATCCAGGACTGAAGTCTGTATAATTCAGCTCAGAGCAAGAGCTGACCCATAGGCTTACTGACCCCTGACTTCTGGGCTAAGACTTCCAGAAGGTTCCCCAGACTCGTGGTCATGGTGGCAGCTTTTGTTTACCTTCAAGTAAACCCTATTGAGAAATAATGCTAATTTGTATGTAAAACCTTCAAGTCGAAATCATCTGTGGGTTCTTTGCTGCTTACAGAAATCTGAGCTAAAAGCAAGGCCTACACTCCCTGCAGCTTGCATCTGATAACAAAAAACATAGCAACCGTATAAACAGACCCTTTTTATTGACTATAGGTTGCCACTTCTCCCTTATTGAAACACGAGTCATTGGGGCATAGAACTTATACCATAAGCGGAAACCAGAGACCCTTAGAATCAGAAGTATCTCCAATGCTAATTGTATTAAAAATCACGAAGCATATTCCCAGACCGGAGCATTCAAATCAAATTAGCCACCATCTTATTTTTTAAAAATAGAGGATTCGTGCCTTGTGTGTACATTATCATCACAAGTTAATGAGGAAGGTATAGCATGACGGGGGCCCCTCACGTTACCGGAACTCAGATACCACAAAATGCCCTCCTCAGTTGTTTTTCCTGCAAAAGCTGAGCAAGAATCTTAAAGTGCTACCACTTCATTCTCCGTGAAGGCGGCATAGCAGAAACTCCTCACTTTGCAGAGGAGAAAAGCGAAGTCCAAAGAGGTGATGTCAAGCCGAAGACCTCACAGTGCTTTGGCAGCAGCGCCTACAGGTAAGACACAGGTCTCGTCACCTGCAACGCTGTGTGTGCTCTGGTTACATCCCCAAAGCTTCCACTTGGATGGAGGGAAATGCAGTGACCGTTCCAAGGAGGAGCAGAAACATCGTGCATCCCAGACGCTGGTTTGGAGAAACCAGAGCTCTGGGATCGTCCTGGCCTCATCATACAGTACGTTCCTCCTTAGTTCCTCCCCATCACCTGCTCATAAAGGAGAAAAGAGAACAGAAGCAAAGCAAACAAGCAGAGGACTCCAACTTCTGGTTAGAACGTAAGAGAATGGACCTTTGTTCCTGGGGTAACGACAAGAGAAACTTGGGCAAATAAACAGTGTGTTCTTCTATCAGGCTACTTAAGAGAGATGGGTTGCAAGAAAACCTTGATGAAATGAGTTCCAGAGAAAAGCAAGCCTTTCAAGGGTGAGCAGGCTTCTTACCGGGGGAGGGAGCTGGATCCTGGTATGAGAAGGTGGAGGAGTTTCCTTCCAGAATTTGGGGAGACTGCAGCAGAGGAGGACTTAGTTGAGCCTGAGAGGACTGTATGGGCCAGCAGGATGGAGGAAATCTGGAAGAGCCCCAAACAAATCACTCAGTCAAGAATTCTCCCCACCTCTACTCCACCGGCTTCGACTATGGTTGAGAAGGTGGCAGTGGAAGAAGACCTGGAAAACAGGCCCCGACATGCTTGGGTTCTGAAGCCCAGACAGAGTTTAACCCAAAAGGAACCACAGGCCTCTGGAATCACAGCTTAACCCCTTCTTAGCCCAAATAGCCCAGAAACATTGATCTAAGGAAAGAAATGAGGATCACCCAAAAGTGTAAATAAGTAGGAAAGACAATTTTTATCAATGTTTAATTTATTTAAAAGATGATTAACTGTTCAAAGCAAAAATAATAGCAACGTGTTATGGGGTTCATAAGATATGCAGAAGTTAAACATAGGACATCATAGCACAAAAGAAGGAAGAGGGTATGAACGTGAGTATACTGGTGAAACCCTACACTCAGAGTGGTATAGGATTAATTCAGTGTAAAGGATATAAATTACGGTCTCAGAGCAATGAAAAAAGTTACACAAATAGGCTAATGTGCCCCCCACCCCCCGCACACCCCTTTCTCTTAGAAAGGTGAAGGGATGTGCTGCACGGCACTCATCCTCCCAGCTCTGCAACAGTTGGCTGCTGTAGCTTCTCCCTGAGTTCCTCTCCACAATTGCCCTTGGCCCCGGAGAGCAGCCTCCCCCAAGGGTACACCCCTTGGCTGGGGGCAGCCTGCATCCTATTACTCATTGATGAAGGGGCACAGAGGTCCAGCCCTTGCCTAACCTGGGGAGAGTCCAGCGCTCAAGCTCCCATCGGGATTGGCTGAGGCTTTTGTTACAGCTGCATCACAATTTAACTCCTCCCTCTGCTCGCTCCTTCCTCCCCCATCCCTCACCGCTGTCGGTCCCGAGACCTCTCCCAGCAAAGCTCTGCGCACGGTCTGTCTGCTGCGGAGCCTGACCTGTGGAAGTTGGTCCTGGGAGTGCACTGGAGCCAGGTCACCTGCTGGCTGTTTCAGTGAGGACCTGTCACCAGTGGTAAGTGAACTAGGACGTGATAGCTGCGAGGGAGATGCTCTGGCGGATACTGGACCTCAGGTGTATAAGTGTTTGGGGGAAATAGTCATTATAAGAACTATGGAATCAGATGTTTGTTGCGAGAAGTTATCAGTGCATCAGAGAAAGACAGTAAAGGCTGATGGTGATTAGACATCAATATAAGGCAAAATAAAAACCCAAGGGGCCTCCTTGACAGCATATGAAGAGACCCTCGTCTTCTGCAACTGGGCAGAGACAGCTAAGAAGCAGGCCCTGAATTTAGTTAGAAGAGTAGAAGAGCTCAAAGGAAAAGTGAAGCCTCAACCCTGGCAGGTCTGCTACGGCAAGGTCAGGGCCCTGGTTGGAAAGGAGTGGGATGGGGGCAACGAGGTTGATATATTAAACCATCTCAAATCCAAGATCCCCTGGAATTCTCTAGACCTGCAAAAGTATCCTGCTCTGCTCCTTACAGGCTTATGTCTGCGTTTGCATGAAGATGATGATGAGATCTGCTTTGCGAGACAACGCATGACACCTCCCTCCCATGTTCCTCCTCCCCCCTGCAGATCTACCCCCGGCTCCCCTCCTGTCACCAGACCTCAAATAAACAACCTAACCTTACACCTAAAGCAATTAGAGAAAGAAGAATAAACAAAACCCAAGTTAGCAGAAGGAAAGAAATCATAAAGATCAGAGCAGAAATAAATGAAATAGAGACAAAGAAAACAATAGCAAGGATCAATGAAACTAAAATCTGGTTCTTTGAAAAGATAAACAAAATTGATAAACCTTTAGCCAGCCACATCAAGAAAAAAAAGGGAGAGGGCTCAAATCAATATAATTAGAAATGAAAAAGGAGAAGTTACAAAGGACGCCACAGAAATACAAAGGATCATAAGATAACACTACAAGCAAGTATATGCCAATAAAATGGACAATCTAGAAGAAACGGACAAATTCTTAGAAAGGTACCATCTCCCAAGACTGAACCAGGAAGAAGTAGAAAATAGGAATGGACCAATCACAAGTACTGAAGGTTCCTGTCACAGCGTAATCTGGCCAGAGAAGTGTGTTCCTATGAAGGGATGGAGGGGAGTATAGCCCAGAGGAGCCGTGCGACCCAGTCCACACATCCCTGCAGGAGCCAGGAGGGTGTGTGTAGGATGGATGCTGAGCGTGCTGGATGAGTGAGATGAAGTGCAAAGCTGGATGGGAAAGTTTACTGTTATGGAAACTCTCCTTTGATACAGCATTTAACATCCCGGCAACGGCCCAGGAGACAAAGCTAATACCTTGTTAGTTTGGCTCCTGGAAGCTTAGACAATGGGACGCTAAATGAAGTAGATATGCCAGTTCTGCCATAGCAGGTGGTGTAGGAAGGGATGAAAAGGCTCGGGAAAGTGGGCAAGCTTGAGTGGATGTACCACACAAGGCCAGAGAACCCAATGGCTCTTGTGTTCTACAGGGAGACCTGGAAGGATGCTACATTTGCCAAAGGAAAAAGAATGCATTGGGGAGAGGGCAAACAGCATGAAGAAGCCCAGTGGTGCCTCTGCCCTGAAGGTCAGGGCTGTTGGTGGAGATCCTGATACGGAATTGGGCTCCTTGCTAGCCACGGGGATGATAGAGGCCAGGAGGCAGAGCTCACTGTCAGATGCAAGGTTCATGTAATTATCACTGTGCGCAGCAAGGTGGGAGTGGCAGCCAGAGGGATCTAACCCACAGGGAGTTATGGAAATGGTTCAAATAAATGTGCATTCTGAGGGGAACAATAGATGGGCAGCCGTCAAGGGTACTGCTCAATACAACCAAAATAAACCAAAATAAAGGATGAAGAATCAGGATACCAAGGGCAGCCATCGCAATAAAAAGTTACCATCCCTTACCCACTTTCTCACACCTGAAACAGATTGACTGAAGGAGGCTGGTCCCCCAGTCCTTTCCCCGAAGGGACCTGTGGCCATTTATGTGGCCACCTGTCCTCTGAGGAAAGGGGCATGCTCAGATAGTTTGAGGGTTCTTGGACACAGGTTGTTGCTGGCATTGATACCTGAGGACCTAAACATTATTGTGACCCGCCCGCATTAGAGCAGGTGAATATAAGGTCCAAATAATGAATAAAGTCCTAGCTGAAGCCCAGTTCACAGTGGGTTCACTAGGTCTGAGATCCACCCAGTGGTTATTTCCCTAGTCTATGCATGTGTAATCGGAATGGATACCCTTGGTAATTAGCAAGTATCCCCATGCCCACCATACACACACATTGGTTCCTTGGCCTGTGAGGTTACAGTTATCACAGTAAGGAAGGCCAAGTGGAAGCCTCTACAATCTCACCTCCCTCCCCTGGCCGAGACAGTAAATCCAAACCACTGTCTCATCTCAGGTGAAATTGTGGTGGCCCAGAAAAAGCTAAGGAATGCAGAGGTGGTGGTCCCATCCTATTCTCATGTACTTCACCAGTTTAGACCCTGTGGTCCCAGACGGATCCTGGAGGATTCATGTAAACTCAACCAGGTAGTAGCCCTGATTGCAGCTGTGATGCGAGATGTGGTATTTTCACTAGAGCAGATTACATGGCCTCAAGCACATGGAATGGAGCTGTGGACCGGGAAAATGTGTTCCTTTCCATCTCTACCAGGAAGGAGAACCAGAAGCGTTCTGTGTTCTAGAACGTTCTAGTGTTCACATTGAGATGAAGCACTGCGTATATCTACTGTATTGACCCAGTGATATCTCAGCCCTCACCCTTGGTCATTATGTATTCTGAATGGATGAGCTATCTGGCCATTGCACAGAACACCACATTTGTCTCTTACATCCATGACATCATGTTGGTCAAACCAGATGTGCAAGAAGTGGATGTTGGAAGCTTTGCCGGGACACACGTACTCTTGAAGGTAAGAGATAAATCCAGTAAAGGTTCAGGGATCTACCATATCAGATGTGACTATATGATGTCACAAGAAACACTGGAAGGGGCTGAGGACCGCCCACCCCAACATGCACACCTTTTTACGGGAAAGATCCAGGAGACTACTTGAATGGAAACCGCGAGGCTTACATCGGAAGAGTTTCCAAGGGGAAGCATCTCCAAGATTCACAAGGAACTAAGAGATCTGCTGCTCTGGCCCTGATCCTGGCTGTAGGAGGGACTTGGTTTGTAGAGTGGTTGGCACAGAAATCACAGGAGAAAGCAGCTACCTCTTCTGAACATGTGCACAAGGAAAAGTCTGGTAAAGCCGTCACAGCCTTTATATTTAGGATGGCCTCACCGGGTGGGGAAAGAAGTAGGATTAGATCTTATGGGCATGAGATAGTGGTTAAAAGCACAAGCTTTGAAAGCAAACAGAGTTGTGCTCAAATCCCAATTTTGCCACCCAATAACTGGGATTCTTGACAAGTTAACTTCTCTAAGTCTCAGTTTCTTGATCTGTAAAATGGAAACACTACTAGCTTCCTTACAGAGTTGTTTATATAGTTAAAGAAGAGAGTAAATAGTAAACTCTTAGCACATTGATGCGCACTCCATATACAGTAGTCATTGTGACCATTATTACTACGAAGAGGGTTTGGAAGTGCCCGACAGTGAGTCCCAACAGTGCAATCTCAAAAGGCCCAATGGGCACAGGAACTTGGGTGGTGATGGCCGAAGACACTGCTTTTGCACAGCTGTGATGCCCAGAGAAGCACTTTAGCAAACAACGAGAGATGGGAGTTTAATGGGAAACAAATATAAAAATGTCACACGGACCTCTGGGAAGTGTCATCTCAGGCCACAACAAATGTCAAAGACAGCAAAAAGTCTGATTTAGTTTTGTTCGGAGCAAAGAGCTCCAGGAAAGATGGGATCAAATTCTACAGAACTCTTCCAGTCCTTTGCTGCATCCATTTTACTTGCTCAGAATGATCTTGATAATGAAGAGGAAAGAATAAAATGGGAGACTCTTACTGCAAATGTCAGAGCAGGCTGAAAATACAAGCGGGCCTCAGGGGAATCTGGTTACCTCTGGGGATGATTGATTCAAGAATTTTTCAGTTATGCAGAACCCAGCAATCTAGCAGCCTCTTGTACCTGCAATGTCTTAGAAAATTTAGAAGTGTGTTCACAAAGAGGCTCAAGGGTTAAAAGAGAAATACCAAAGTCGACTCACAGTCGCAGAAGGGAATGGAAGAGGGCCTTTCTCCGGCCCTTCAGTTTCTGTTTCTACTCTACCCAAAGCTGATGATCTGTTTTCCTCATCCCCACAAGCCTGGGGACCTCACAGAGGCAGGCACAGTGTCTCATCAAGAAAGCAAGGGAGGTAAGAGAAAATTAGCACAGAACAGACATCAGAGATCAAAGGACAGTAGTCTGGAGCCTTTAGTGAGAGGGCATCAGGCCTTCCTCTGACGCAGGCAGCCTGGGTTCCAGGACCCTTTCTAGGACTGGAGCCTTGAAATACTCACCATACAGCTGATAACTTTGCCTCACAAAGATAAATTTCACATTATTGCAATGGTTCATGAAGAGTTCCTATGAGAAATTTTTGTCCCAAAGCCATGCCAGCTGGTTGATTAATCTTGCAACAAAGATTAGAGAGGGACCCACCCATTCCATGTGCCTCCAGTAGTTTTGGATTTATAACTGGAAGTGACCACCACTGTGGTAACCTGAATAATGGCCCCCAAAGACATCTAGGCTCTAATCCCTGGAGCCTGTGGTTATTACTTTTTATGGAAATTGGGGCTTTGCAGATGTGATTGAGTTAAGGATCTTGAGATGGGAAGGTTATCCTGGATTAGCTGGTGGACCCTAAATGTAATCACAAGGGTCCTTTCAAGACACTTAATAATGGACTTTTATAAATCTCAGAGAGAGATTCAATGACAGAAGAGGAAAAAGTGATGTGTCAACAGCAGCAGTGGGAGAGATGGAAGAAGGTCAGAGGATGCTGTGCTGCTGGCTTTGAAGATGGAGGAAGGAGCCAAGAGCCCAGGGATGCAGGTGGCTGCTAGAGTCAGAAAACAGGTAAGGAAAAGACCATCCCCTGGAGCCTCCTATAGGGACCCACCCTGCCAACACCTGGCCTTTAGCCCAGTGACGCTAATACTGGACTTTTGACTCCAGAACTATAAGGCAACCTGTGTTGTGCCACACATGGTAGTAAGTAATTGTTTGTGATCATTTGTTACAGCATCAATAGGAAATTAATACCACTACCTACCGCTTCTTTTCTAAGAAAATTCACGCGTGGGGTGGAAACAGCTTTCCTCTGGCTATGATCCAGATTCTGTGTCTACCTCCAGAAATGTTGGGGGGTGTGGGGGGAGTCTAGGGCTGGTCAGATACATGAAAAAATAATTCATGGCACATGAAGAAACTGACATTATACAAGAAGCAGGGGGCTAAAACTAGTGTGGCAACATCTAGAAGATGTATAAATCATTTGTTTAAATAATAGCATATTGTTTAGAGAAAAAAAGAGGCTACAGAAAAACTCTCTGATTAGCCTCCAGATTTCTTGGTAGCCCGCATTTTCTACTTCCTCAGTTAATTTTTTTCCACCTTTTTCTCTAATAGGTTGATTGAGATGTAATTCACATATTATATAATTCACCTTTTAAAAGTGTACAGTGCTTCCCTGGTGGCGCAGTGGTTAAGAATCCGCCTGCCAATGTAGGGGACATGGGTTCGAGCCCTTGTCCGGGAAGATCCCACATGCCGTGGAGCAGCTAAGCTCATGAGCCACAGCTTCTGAGCCCTCATGCCACAGCTGCTGAAGCCCGCAAGCCTAGAGCCCGTGCTCTGCAACAAGAGAAGCCACTGCAATGAGAAGCACGTGCACTGCAACGAAGCGTAGCCCCCACTCGCCACAACTAAAGAAAGCCAGCGCACAGCAACGAAGACCCAAAGCAGCCAAAAATAAATAAATTTATTAAAAAAAATTTTTTAAAAAAAGTGTAAAAATGCGGTAGTTTTTAGTACATTCACAAAATTGTGCTACTGTCTTCACTATCTAATTCCAGAACATTTTTATCACCTTAAAAAGAAAGCTTATATTCATTAGCAGTCACTCGCCATCCCTTTTTCCTCCAGCCCCCAGGCCTAGGCAACCACTAATATACTTTCTGTCTCTATAGATTTGCCTATTCTAGACATTTCATATAAATGGAGTAATACAGTACATAGCCTTTTCCGTCTGGCTTCCTTCACTTAGCATGATTTTTCAAGGTTCATTCATAATTATCGGTATCAGCACTTCATCCCATTTTTATGGCTGAATAGTATTCCGTGGTATGGATATACCATATTTTATTTATTCATTCATCAGTTAATGGACACTTGGATTGTTTCCCCTTTTTTATGAATAATATTTTCATTTCTGTTGAGTGTTTACCTAGGCATGGAATTGTGGAGTCACATGGTAACTTTATATTTAATTATTTGAGGAACTCCCAAACTGTTTTCCAAAGCTGCCGTACCATTTTATATTCCTACCAACAGTGTATGAGGACTCCAATTCCTCCGTATCCTCATCCATACTTGTTATTGCCTGTTGCATTGATTTAGACATCCTAATGGGTATGAAGTGGTATAATCATTGTGCTTTTTTAAATTTTATTTTAATTTTTTTGTGGTACGCGGGCCTCTCACTGTTGTGGCCTCTCCCGTTGCGGAGCACAGGCGCCGGACGCGCAGGCTCAGTGGCCATGGCCCACGGGCCCAGCCGCTCCACAGCATGTGGGATCTTCCCGGACCGGGGCACGAACCCGTGTCCCCTGCCTCAGCAGGCGGACTCTCAACCACTGCGCCACCAGGGAAGCCCTCATTGTGCTTTTGATTTGCATTTCTCTAATGACTAATGATGTTGAACATCCTTTTATGTGCTTATTAACCATTGTACATCTTCTTTGGAGAAATGTCAAGTCAGATCTTTTGTCCATTTTTAAATTGGGTTGTTTGTCTTTTTCTTCTTGAGTTTTATGAGTTCTTTACATGTTTTGGATATAAGTTTATTATCAGATATGTAATTTTCAAATACTTTCTCTCCCATTCTGTGGGTTGCCTTTTCACTTTTTTAAAGGTGTCCTTGGAAGCACAAACATTTTTAATTCTGGTAAAGTCCAATTTGTCTATATTTTCATTCGTTGCTTGTGATTTAGGTGTCATATGTTAGAAACCATTGTTTGACCTAAGGTCATGAAGATTTATTCATGTTTCCTTTAAAGAGTTTTATAATTTTAGCGTTTATATTTTAGGCTGTAATCAATTTTAAGTTAACTTTTATGTATTATGGGAGGTAGGGGTCCACTTCATTTTTTTGCATATTGACATACAGTTGCTACAGCACCATTTGTTAAAAAGACTATTCTTTCCCCATTGAATAGTCTTGGCATCCTTCTTGAAAATAAATTGACCATAGATGTATTGGTTTATTTTTGGACGCTCAATTTTGTTTCATTGATTTATATGTCTATCCTTATAGACACTGTCTATAAGCATACCAGTACCACACTGTCTTGATTATTGTAACTTTGTTTTAAGTTTTGAAGTCAGGAAGTTTGAGTCCTTCAACTTCCTTCTTCTTTTTTGAGATTGTTCTGGCTAAAATAAATTTTGGAATCAGCTTGTAAATTTCTAGAGGAAAAAAAAGAAGTTGAAATTTTGATAGGGATTATATTGAATCTGCAGATCACTTTAGGCAGTACTGCCATCTTAACAATATCAAGTCTTCCAATTCATGAACATAGGATATCTTTCTATTTATTTAAATCTTCTTTAATTCTTTCAACAATGGTTTGTAGTTTTCAGTGTATAAGTCTTGCACTACTTTGGTTTCATTCATTTTAAAGTATTTTCTTCTTTTGGATACTATTGTAAATGGAATTGTTTTCTTAGTTTCATTTTCATTGTTCATTTCTAGTGTATAGAAATACAATTAATTTTATATATTTATCTTGTATTCTGTAACTTTGGTGGACTTGTTTATTAGTTCTAATAGATTTTTTAGTGGATTCCTTGGCTTTTTCTATCATTTGCAGATCATGTCTACCTAGTTTTATGTCTTCCTTTCCAATCAGCTGCTTTTTATTTTTTTCTTTTTTCTTGGCCAGTTTCCCTGGATAGAACCTCCAGTGAAATGTTGAATGGAAGTGGCAAGAATAAACATCCTTGTCTCGTACTGATCTTAGGAGGAAAACATTTAGTCTTTCACCATTATGTTAGGGGGTGTGCGTTTAATAGATTCTCTTCATCAGGTTGAAGAAGTGCCCTCTTATCCTTGGTTTTTGAGTGTTTCTCAGTTATTTTCTTCAAAGAAACAAAATTATGCCCAGCATAGAGTTGTGTGGACTTCTGGTTTTGTCAAAAATCCTAAACACTTCAGAAGGTATTATCACATCTGAGTTCACAGTGACAACTCCAAGACAAAAAGATAAACAATTCTGTTACATCTCATGTTTTAGGAGGCACAGCACTATATAAAACACTATGAAATACTTCTGTCCAAAATGGTTTAAGTAAAGTGAAAAGTATTACTTCTCAAAAGGCTAATTTCTCTGCCTGCCCCATTCCCCAACTGAGCCCTGAGACCCCTCTCCCTGTTTACTTCCAGTTGTCAGTTAAAAGCAACATATTCATTCTATAAACTTTCTAAGGAAACACTTAAATCTCAAACCTACACCTGGTTTTCTTCCGAACTTGAGTTCATCTTCCTTTCCCCATCTGTGTGTCTCCCTTCTGTATCTTCTCATTCCCATATTTTTCATTTCCAGTGGAAGGCAACACCTGGTCCTTGGGGAAGAGCAGAAAAAGGAATGAAACAAAAGTTCTTCCTGGTATTTCAGGGGGTTTGTTTGAAGCTGCAGTGATGAGCTCCCCCTACATTTCCCTCCTGGGGAACAAAGGAGTCCCAATGGGGTGGCTGAGAGCCTGTTGGACTCCACAGAAGCAGGACTCTGTCCCCAGGCCTCTCTTGAGGGTATGCCCCAGAGAAGCACCTGAAGGGGCTCCCTCCTGGCTGGGTCTCGAGGCTCTGGGGCCTCCGCTCATGTCACCCCCTTTCTCAGTGTCCTCTGTGCTTAGAGTGTGGCTGCCTTGGCCATGGCCATGGCGGGTCCCCAATTCACTCCTCGGTCCACCAAGATATCAGGACAGAAACTCTGAGTCAACACTTCCCTGGGTTTCCTGTATCCTGATTCTCTGGATGATTAATCATCTCCAGAAGCCTGAACAATTCAGTAATCTCAAGACCTCAGGCTTGGATTTGTCCAGGAGGCAACCAGCTTTTCGTCAGAAGGCTTGGGGAACCCCCGACTGAGGTAGGTGTGGCCCTTCTAAGTCACCCTCCCAGAACTCATGGAGCAAAACAGGCTCCCAGGAGTTGAGTGAGGAGTCTTTGCTCAACTTAATCTCTTTATTGTGGTTTTTTGCTCCCAAACAGGCTCCTGCAAGTAGGACAAGTAAAGCTCTCATTATGTCTAGAGTCTCTGTGGAGGCCATGCTCTGCAGGTTTCCTCTGAGCACTGATGCCTCCTCTTCTGGTAACAGAACTCCAAACATTCTTTGAACAACAACTACTCCTGTCTCTCTGAGCATGTGACCCAATGGATCAATTAGCATAATTTCAATCTCTGGTGACAGTGACTGCTTCAGGGAGAAATTTGTCCTATGAGAGTAAATCCTGGGAAGCTAACAGGATGAGATGTGTTCTTTTCTCCTCAGCATCTAACCTGAAAGACTTGAGATTCTAGAGCTGCTGACCGCCATCTTGATCCACCAAATATGGTACCAGAATAAAGTCCACAAGAAGGAGAACAGAGCTGAGGGATATTGTTTGACATCTTATGAGCTCCTGGATCAAGCCATGCCTAAACTCAATATATCTGCTGAGCTTTTTATTTGAATAAATGAATAAATATTAATAAATACATGAATAAATATTCTCTTTTTTGCCTAAGGCAATTTGGGTTAGATTTTTCTATCATTTGCATCCAAAAGATTCCTAAAGGACACAACCACCATGCCTATACAGGTGCATAAGGCCCAGGCCCTGCTCCCCTCATTCTCTCCCACCAGGCAAGTCTTCCTTCTCCATGATCTAAATCCTCCCCATCCTTTGAAGTATTGCTCAGATGTTACCTGGAGTGTCCCAGGACTTCTGTTCTCACTAATTATTTCCTTCTTGTGGCATAATAAGATATATATATTTTGTTCCTGGCACAGAGCTCCTAAATCCCTTGTAATTTCCTGAGTGATAGGGGCGCTAGGAGCATCTTTTGTTCTAACATTTGGTCTCTGATCCTGGTTCCTGACACAGAGCTCTGAAATCCCTTGGACTTTCCTGGGTGATAAGAGCTTCTTTTGTTTTAATGAGGCAGATTTTAGTGGGCTCCTGGATAACTTCAGGGTGGGGGCTGGTCACCAAAAGACCAAGCTATGTTTAGATACTTGGAGCTTTCAGACCTACCCTTCACCCTCCAGGGAGAGGGGAGGAGAGGGACTAAAGGTAAAGTTAATAATTGATCATGCCTACGTGATGAAGCCTCCATAAGATTTCCTAAACTGTGGGGTTCCAAGAGCTTCCAGGTTGGTGAACACATCCACAGGCTAGGAGGGTGGTGGACCCCATCTCCATGGGGACAGAAGTTCCTGTGCTTGGGACCTTCCAGATCTTGCCCTATGCACCTCTTCATCTAGCTGTTCTTCTGCATCCTTTATAACATGCTGTGAAATGAGTGTTTCCCGGAGTTCTGAGAACCATTCCAGCAAATTATTGAACCTGAGGAGGGGGATCATGAGAACCATGGTTTAGAGCCAGTAAGAGACATGGGTGACAGCTTGGAACTTGAGATTGGCAACTGGAGTGGGGTCAGTCTTGTGGGACTGAATCATTAACCTGTGGGTTCTGCATGAACTCTGGGGAGTTAGCGTCAGAATTGAATTGTAGGACCGCCAGCTGCTGTCTGCCAAGTTGGAGGATTGGTTGGTATGGGGAAAATCCCTCTACATTTGTTGTCAGAAGTGTTGTGAGTAGATTAAACAGAGGTTTCTCTTTACTCCTCTGAATGGATGTGATTACAACCTATAACTTTGAATCTCGCCCATCCTTTAGAGTTTTCCTTGGAGACCTCTTAGAGATTTCCTTGGCCACAAACCTCATAAGCTTCTTAAGGGTAGGAACCAGGGCCTGTCTGTCTTGTATCTGTGTCCCTGCCTGCCACATACCTAGGAGGTCCGTAGAATTACTGCTGAGGAGCTGTGGGGTCTACAAGGTCAAAGACCATAACAAATGGTACGTGCTGGTTACCACTGGGAAGGAACAGGGGATGGGGAAGGAGCAGGACTTCTGCATTTTACTTCCATATTATTATTTGAGTCTTTTATAATATGACTATTTTAACACATCTCTTTTGCAAAGAAAGCCCTCAGTGTGAATCGAGGAGGAGTGGTGGATTGGCTAGCATTTCCGTACAGATTTCTGAAGCCCCTTGAACCCACATCTCCTGTGGGAATCCTACACTTGCTGCTTCAAGCAGAGATCCAAGCACCAATCCAAGGCCTTGACCTTGTGTGGGAAGAACCTATCTATCACCAAGATAGAAGCATGGACAAACAGCTTCATAGAGCATTTTATCCCCTAGAAAATCCCCAGCCCTGGCATCCTGGGTGCTGCTCAGATTTCAAATACAGGCCCAAATAAAAGAAATAGAAGTAAATATTGTTCTCATAAGCCATAAGGTGCCTAGCAACCAAGAACAAAGCAGGGCTGGAGGAAGTAGTTTGGCTCTCACAGGCCCTTGTATGTGTAAACTGCAGTGAAAACCTTTTCTATGTGAATAATGCATTTTTGAGTGTTAAATTACTGAAGATGTATGTGACACTAAGGCCGAGAACCACCAGAAGGGTGACATGCCCCGGGCCCCACCCTGGAGGAGAGATCAGGGGTCTCCTTGGCCTTTGTCCCACTAGTGGCATTGGGGAAGGGGGAGGTCTTCCCTGTAGCTTTGGGACTGGGACACTGGGACCAGGGGTCTGAAATGACAGTGGTCCAACCCTAGACGTAATTCAAAAGGAAATGTTAAGTCACAGAATAAATGTAAGAGTTCTGGTGGTCTTCTCTCAAGACCATTACAGTGCTTTGTTAGAAAAAAATGAATGTAAAGCACATAATGTTGTTCTTATTAATTTTTTTATGTGAAACTTTGAAAGACACTCAAAGTAGAGAGAAGAGTATGATTTTTAAAGCTATCGTCAAAGTTCAGTATTATTAAAATTTGGTCACACTGCCTCATTGATATTCTCTCTCTTTTTCTTTGCTAAACTATTTGAAAGCACATCCAAGGCATCACTTCATCTGCACATACTTTAGTATGCATCTCTAAAAATTACGGTCATATTCTTTCGTAACCACAAGGCCAGTATTATACCTGAATGAGTTAAAGTTACTTTTTGGAGGGCTCCCTCCAATACTTAGACCATAACCAAATTTTCCTGATTGTCTCAAAAGGGTATTTTCATATGGTCTGTGTTCTCACGTTTTTAATGTCCCCTCTTTGTCAGTGCCCTAGGTATGCGTTTAGATTGACTTTTGGAAATCTAGGATTATTGGGGACATACTGAAAGCAGGAAAGAGGGAAGAGAAAAGAAGAAGAAAAAAGCATTTACAAAAAGCACAGAAGTGGTATTTTTATAAGATCCAGGTGAAATCTGGCTGGCCACTAGCTTTGCCCATATGAGACACCCAGCTGGGTGGGATTAAGCTGCCTCCACTGATAAAGCAGACATTTTCCCTAGCGCCTTTTGAGCCTCGACAGCTTCTGAAGACGTAGGATGGGAGGTGGATAAAGGGTTGTTGTCATCGTCTGTCACCATGGCAACTCTAGCCAGGACTTGGCATTGCTAGAATTTTTCCAGTGGATTTTGAAGACTGCTAACCCTAGGTCAGAGTGAGCGGGAATGTGGATTTCCAGATATATAGCTGCTCCCTGGCACAGCTTCCCCAAAGAAGAAGGAAAGGAGATCTTCAGGGCCAAGATCAGGAACAAACATGAAGGAAAGAGAGAGGAGCCATTGAAAACTCCCTTACTCAGTAGGCCTCCCCTTGCCATGGAGGGTGGGGAATGCATGTGACTCCCAAGAACTAATTGGCCTAAGAGAGTGAAAAACCTTCATGCTTTATGACCTGCAACCCCACCTCTAGAAATTTACTCTAAGAAAAAGCAAAAGTTAGTCCAAAGATTTATTTTGTTTGAGGACATCCCTTAGAGCATTATTTAGAGCAGTAAAAAGGGTGGGGAGGATTACCTTGAGGCTCAACAACACAGGATTGGTTTAATAAATGCTAGTTCATCCCTATACAGGAATATGAAGCCTCCACTCAAAACATGTTGCGGAAAAATACTTTGTGAAATGGAAAAAGTTCCATAATACGTTAAGTGGGAAAAAAAGGGGCTTATAAAGTCGGTCTGATGTCAATCTCTTGATTAAAAAATTGAAAGGAAAAGAAAGGAAGGAAAGAAATGAGAAGTCTGTACATCAAAATGTTCTTAAAAATACAGTTTTTTCACCAGGTGGTTGAATTATGGCCTTTTCCCCCAAATTTCTTACAATGAGCTTCCATCAACTTATAATTTTAAAAACTTTATAATAATAATAGTAAACATAACAGAGAGGTAGAGGAAAGGGAGAAACAAAGGCATGGGAGAGAGAGGAGGCAGAAAAGGCAACAGGTCTGAAAAGAAGAGAAGCAAAGGGAAGGGAAGGGGAGGGAATAAGGGAAAGTAACTCATCCAGGCTGGTGGGATTTGAGAGTCCTTTTACAAGCTTCACTTACGGTTAAAAACAACTCTTTTACAAGAGAAGAAAAGGAAACAAAGTAAAGATTTTGAAGGTCTAAGTAATTATCTCATAAGTGGTTGGCTTGTACAGATTGGCCAGACAACCTCAGGCCATAATTTTCTTTGGAGAGAATGTGACTCTCTTTCTTCATAAGACTAGCTGAATCACGAACCTTGACTTTTTAGGTTGTGAAGGATTATAAATAATTCATAATATTGTAATAAATTATATAAATGTAGCAATACATTTATATAATTTACCTGAGTGATCATTAGGTAACCATTCAATTCATTGAGAACCTGGCATGCAGTTTCACATCGGTTTATTAGCGAATGAGGGCCTGGCTAGGGGACCCTTGCTCATTAAAAAAGTGATGACAAAGTTGGGTAACATTCCTCCCATGAAGTTTTCCACTACTGTCAGAAAGTACTCTCTGTGCTCGACTTGAAAAGCACAACGTTCAATACGTGATGACAGGTACTGGCTCGTGAGTGGGCGAAGCTTAAAGGAACACGTTTCTCGAGGGAAACGGGGGAAACGGACCAGTGTGGCTTGTCAGCGGGGCAGGGGCGTCATCCCACCGGTTGTCCCTGGGCCCAGGGTAGAGGATGCGACATGGCCAGGGTTGGGAAAGTGTCCATCATCCCTTCCCTTGCAGGCCCTGATGTCCATTCCAAAGCAAACTGACAGCACAGGGAGTCCCACGGGCATTTGGTCCAACGCACTCCGCGTCATCCCATCACACCCTAAGCCACAGGACGCACTCAGTTAGTTCTCAATTGTCTAGGGCTGTGTAGTCAGAATCTCAGACTGTCTTCCTCTCTCTGATCTTGGGTCACCTGAGCTGCCTACTTGCATTTCCCTGCATCACGGCTGGGGAGAAAGTTGAAACCACTGCCAGGAATGGGGCTTTCAGGTCACTGCCACGC
Source organism: Grampus griseus (assembly GCF_964374135.1). NCBI lineage: Eukaryota > Metazoa > Chordata > Mammalia > Artiodactyla > Delphinidae > Grampus > Grampus griseus. The sequence goes on from NC_139010.1 coordinate 76,119,629, forward strand.
TAAGTACCTATTACATGCCAGGTCATCCTAAGCATTCATCAAACAAGTATTTATTGAGCACCTACTCAGCACCAGAGCTTATTCCAGGCACTGAAGATACAGCAGTGAACAAAACAAAGTCTACTTCTAGGCTTTGATAACAATAGAAAGATGATAAACAAGGAAAAAATTAGTAAAATATATAATGGGCCAAATAGGCTAGGGCTAAGAAAAAAAAATTAGCAGACAGGAGCAGGCAGTGTGAAAGGTTGCTATTTGGAAAGGGTAGGCAGGGAAGGCCCCATTAAGATGACATCCGTGTAAGGAAGTAAAGGACATAAGGGAGTGAGCCAGGCAAGAATCTGGGGAAAGAAAATTCCAAGCAAGTGCAAAGGCCCTGGGGTCTATCATTCCTGGCATGATTTAGGCAGTGTTTCTCAACCTTTTCTTTTTAATGATCACACTCCTAAGGAGGCTTTTTAGACATTTTTTTCCTAATTGCCCCCTCAGATGAAATTTTATTGTATATCTGTTTATGTAATGTGTGTATATGCATGCTTTATAAATAAAAAGAGTAAGTTTTTTTTATCCTCAAGAACCAATTTTTGCACACTTGGGAGTGGGAATATCCCTGTAGAGAATGCATGACTCTGCAAGGAGGCCAGTGGGCTTGGAGCAGAGAGAGGGGAGAGATGTAGGGAGGAAGATCTGAGAGGTGATTTGAGGTCTAGGAGGTCCGGCTCAGGCAGGGCCTTGGAGGTTATCATAAGGACCTTTCACTTCAAGGGAGGTTGGCAAGTTTTAGCTGAGGAATGACATGGTCTGACTTACATTTTCTTAGGATTTCTCTGGCCACTGGGAGCTAATATGGCAATATAGAAATGAGTGATGACAATCCTGGTCTTAAATAAGGTTCCTGGGAGTGGACACAGGAATCCCTCTTCTCTCCACCTCCCTTCCTTCCTGTTCCTCCCCTTCCTTCCTCCCTTTCTTCCCTCATTCCTTCCATAAAGATTCGCTGAGAACCTGTTCTGGGCAGGTAGTCAAGATACATGTCAATGCCCTGTGCCGAGTGGGAATAAAAGTGGACACGGTATATTACAGGGACGCAGAGTAAGGAAGCCCCACCCAGGGGGGATGGGTGAGGGGGTGGGCAGGGGCGGGGCTCAGATGGCTTCTGAGTAGAGGAGTCATCTGAAGGCAGGTGCTGAAGGAGGGGTAGGGCTTGGCCGTAGAAACACTTCAGGGATAGAAGGCAGCAGGGGCTGAAGCCAGAGGCGAGGCCAGGGGTACAGAGGCAGGAAGTTCAGGCCGGTGTGCTTTGCAGGAGGGAGAACGGGGTGCGGGGTGAGGAGGTGGCAGAGGCTTGAATAGACACCAAGGGGGGTCAGATCTTGAGGGGCTGTAGAGATCCCATTCAAGATCTCAGACTGTACCCTGTAGCATGGGGAGCACAGAAGGGTTTCGAGCTGCACTGTCACATGGGCACATCAGAGCACCTGCTTTGGCGGCCGCATGTAGGCAGGGGGTTTGAGGGAGCGCGGGTGGAGGTGGGTGGAGGCCGGGACGCCTCTTTCAGGAGTTCAGGTGAGAGATGCAATGGGCCGGCGATAGGATGCCCAGGAGGAATTAGAGCGGTTCCTCTCTAATCGCTCTCATTATTCATCTCACTGTCAGGCAACAAGGTGGAGTTAGAAACCAGCCCAGCATCAAAGAAAAACCCAAATCTGTTCCAATATAGATGCAACTGGATGGACCATCGACACAGAGCGCTGTTGTCTGCCGCTCCTCTCTCTTCAAGTGTGGACCCCATTTGAAAATTCCTCCTGCACGTTTTGAATGACAATAAAGCCAGTGAGAGGGAGTCAAAGACAGAGGTCTCCGGGGACAGGGCAGCGGGTCCCTGGGGAAGGGCCCATTGGCACACCCACATGTCCCTGTAAGGATGGAGCATCGTACGTAGAACCATCACTTCCAGCACAAGGCAGTTCAGGAGCCCCAGCCCGAACACCGCCGGGTTCGTCTGCCTCTTCCTGGCAGCACCTCGGCCCCTCGACTCCCTGCTCTCCGCTCTCCTCCCTTCCATTAACTTTAACTACACTTGGGCAGATCCGCAAGAATAAATTAAGAACAGAACAGACAAGGACCTGCATCCAAAGCAAAGACTGACACTCTTGGGGCCGGAGCCCACGAGGAAAATTGCTTCTGCGCCTCATTTTTCATTTCCTAACAGCCTGTCGTCTCCGGTTTCTACATCCCAGGAGGAGCCAGTAGCAAGGATGTTCCGAGGTCCAAGTCGCAGTGTTGGAGGGAAACGAGACCTAGTGGCAGACCTCTCCCCACCTCGGACTCCGCGCTTGGGGTTAAGGATGAGAAAGCAGGAGGCTGACCCTTCCTGCTCCCACCCGCACCCCCAGGAGAACAGGGTTTAAGCTCACAGCATTCTTCCAGCAAAGCTGGTGGCGTGTGAGGGGGGCACCGCAGAAGCCCGGCTGCCTGGGAGGTTTCGTAATGTTCGCAGCGTGAGGCTGCCTGCCTGGCCAGCAGGGCCTGGAGGGACGACAGTTGACTAGAGGCCATGGCTGTCCTCTAGGTCAGACATCCTCGAATAGTGGCTAATGCCCCTCTCATGCCCAACTGCTGTCACCCTCTTGGCGACTAATGCTGTACACATGAAAGGCACACAATACAGTGGTCAGGGGGCCAGCGGTGGGGACAGATCTGTCCTGGGTCAAATCCTGGCCCCTACGTCATCTTACACTCTATCAACGTACACTGCACCGTGCTATACTATACTGTACTATCCTACACTATACAATACTGTGGTGTGCTGCACCACACTAGACAACGCTGTACCCCCCTACACTATACTGTACTCTACCATTACTACACTATACTGTACTCTGCCATTACTACACTATACTGTACTCTGCCGTTACTACACTATACTGTACTCTACCGTTACTACACTATACTGTACTCTGCCATTACTACACTATACTGTACTCTACCGTTACTACACTATACTGTACTCTGCCATTACTACACTATACTGTACTCTACCGTTACTACACTATACTGTACTCTGCCATTACTACACTATACTGTACTCTACCGTTACTACACTATACTGTACTCTGCCATTACTACACTATACTGTACTCTACCGTTACTACACTATACTGTACTCTGCCGTTACTACACTATACCAGGCTGCACTGTACTAGACTGTATTGTACTCTACCACACCACACCATGCTGTACTTCACTCTACTACACTATAATACACTAGACTTCATTATACTACCCTATGCTCTACTGTACTACAATATACTGCACGGCACTGCCCTGCGTTATACTGCACTATGCTACCTACCCCCCACTATACCATACTACACTATTCTTTACTACACCACGCCACACTGTACTAGACTAGACTCCACTAGACTCCACTAAACCTTACTATACTATGCCATGCTACACTGCACTGTGCTGTGCTAAGTGTGCTACACAACACGACCCCGCACTACGCCGCACTGTACCATTTTACCCTATATCGCTAGTACAGCACCTGGTACTTAGCAAGTACACAGTAAAGGGTAGGTACTACAGTTATTTACATACGCTCACCTCATTTGTCTATCTGGTCAACCTCCCCATGACCCTCTCTCTCTGATTCCTTGGATCCATTCAGACCCTCCTTCTATATTCCCACTGTTTCTGACACAAAATTCCATTCTAGCCATGATCGCAATGTTCTTGATTGTCTGCTAGCTCCAAGATGGTAAGGACTGTATCTTTTCACCCATCTGGGGGCTGATTGGCCCAGGTTTGCGCCCTACGCCTGCCCAGGCTCGGCCGCCCGGGCTGCTGCTGCCTGATTCCTCCCTCCTCCTCCTCCTTGCTGCCCTCCCGAGCCCAGGCATACGCAGAACCTCAGAGTCAGCCATGGCAAGTGATTTCCAAGAACCATCACTGGAAAAAGCCTTGCAACCATCAAACGGGGCTCATCTTATACGAGCTAGCACAAATCCAAAATGAAACTAAGCAAACAGGACTAATCTCATCATCGTCATCAAACCTAGGCCCACAACACAGGGGACATGGGGGCGGGGGCTGAGTTTCTGGATTGTGCGAAGGAGGTTCCAGCGATCAGGTTGCTGCAAGATCAGGTTCACTGGGGATAATAACCGCAGTTGCAATTATATGTGCTGTTAACATTCTTTGTCCCTTGTACTTGACATAAGCCAGAAGGAGCCCCCGACACAGCTGCTCAGTGCCTCTGGGGTAAGCCACAAACTCTGCGAGAGAAGAAAAGCTGCCCCACCTGAAAGAGAAACAGAGCCCATGCAGTGTCTGGTTTGGGTGTCTCTTTAGGCCAGATGCTGTTGAAAGGGTTTTCTTTCTTCACCCCTTTCTCCCTTTCCTTGTCTTTCTGTCTTTCTATTCAACAACATTATTACAAGATGGAACTCCTCCTCTGCATAGAGAAGGAAAAACAACTCTCCTGGTGTTTGCACCCTTTTAAAAACAGAAGTATTGGTACAATCCCAAGTCTTTGAAAAAATTTCCAGTAGTTTTTCCAGGTATTGCCGGAGGATTGGGAAATGAAGAAGCAGTCCTTTAACCTAGTGAAGGAAAATAAGCAAGATTTATCATTCTGTAAAGGTGTCACACTGTGCCCTTAGCACCTGTCACAGGCTCAAAAGCCAGCTCATCTACGTACAGTACTGTGAAAGCAGGGCCACTTCCCCCAGCTCAGAATCTGGGATAGCTAACACATGATCTAGAAGCAATCTGTTAAGTGCCACCCATGGGGCCCTGCAGATTAAAACTTTGAGCATTCAGCCTCAGGGTGTTCAGGGAGGGGGGCATTTCCTCTTGACAGCAACAATAATAAACAAACAAAAAAGCATCAAAGTAATGAATGTGAGCACAATGCATTAGAATTTACAAAACCTTCCCTAACACTCCATCTCATTGCCAATAGAGCAGTGCTATTGGTGAAACTGGGGAACAAAGAAGAGAAGGGTGTCTGTAATTTGTGAGCTCTGAGTGTGTGCAGTAAGCTGTGGTTGAGAAAGGTGAGAATGGTGTAATTTGCTGGATGCAGCCAGGGCTGAAACCCTGAGAACTGGCAAGTTAACAGATTGCAGCCAAAGCTGTAGCCCCTCGCGTTTTTTGACTTGAGAGATAATGAAGCAATAAAAGCAGCAGAGGCACCAGCAAGGATTCTGCCCCATGGGGTTGTCTTTGCCAGAGCAGCTGCCCGCGGGTACCCACTCAGGGTGCAACGAGGGACTGCGGCCCCCCAGCAGGCCAGCAATGCAGAGGACCAGATTCCCTCCTTCGGGGGCTGTCACTGAGCCCATCCTATGCCAGGGCGGCCCATATGGCCTAGCTGTTGTTGCCAGAGACACAGAGTGTAAATAGACCCTGGGAGCACAGAAGGGAGGCCGGCCAGGCTGGCTCTGCTTCTGGTCTCATCCCAGGGTTGAGTGCTTGGAAACCCTAGGAGGGACCTTAGCCATTTTCCAGGCCAACGACTGCATTTGTCAGACGAGAAAAGTCCCCTCCTCTCCCAGAGGTGAGGGACTTGCCAAAAGTCACATAGTGAGTCAACCGCAAAGCAACAAGGGGTGGTGGCTAAGCACACGATGCATCTCCCTTGCCCTTGGCATTGGGAAGTTACTCAAGTTCTCAACTTCCTCATCTCACCACGAGTGTGAGGTTAATACCCTCCACGGCCGAGTCTTCGGACAATCAAACGCAAATGCAACCCTTCTGCCTAGAACCCTTTTGCCTGGTTCCTAACAACTGCTTAGTGGATGTTGCTGGTTTTAATTATTATGACCCCTAGGAGCTAGAAATAGCTCTCAAGGGTCTCTGCTACCCAGGTCAGAGGTACGGTGTGATGGATAAAAATCACGTGACCCTGAGTTTGAATGTTGGCTTCGCCTCTAGTTTTGTGACTTTGGACCAGGTACTGAAAGTTTCTGCGCCCTCACTGTTTTCCACTGTAAAGTGGAAGTGGTGACACCACTGCTCACAGGCTCTGAGGATCAGATACAATGAGATCACGGAGGGCTTATGGCCGGAAACTGCAGCTGTTATCGTCAGCTCATCCAAAGCCTCTCCCCCAGCGGCAGCGAGTACAACTGCTTTTAGTTTGAAGGATGGGAAGTTATGCAGAGAAGGTGCTAAGTGTGTGACTTGGGGAAGGCTGGCAGGAACAGAATGGCCGGCTGGTGGATGGCACGATTTGAAACGAACCATATGTTTAAAATTATGAACCCAGATGTTAGGCCTTGGCGCCTAGACTCAATCCTTTAGGTGTCTCTAATGGTCTTGGAGGCTCCAGGAAATTTGCATGGAAATGCAAATCAGGTTCCTGCAAAGGGAAACATAGGAAGTTCCTTTTAGCAGATCGCTGAGCTGGGTATATTTGGGGGAGTTTGGGGTGGGGAAGACAAGGGAGAATTGAACAGGACAAGGGCAAGAAGAGGTATCTTTCCGCTCAGCCCCAGGGATGGACCAGGGGCTACGTGTAACAGGTACAGCGGGGGCTCCCAAGGTGATGAGCGTTCTGGAGGAGAGAGAGAAGGCGCAGGCAAGCTGGATAGAGCCTTTCACAGCCTCAGAATCCTACCCCAGCCAAAAGCACAGAGGTGTAAATTCCATCCCAGTCCCCGCTGTGTGAGGCCAAGGGCTAGAGGAGAGCTGGTCCAGGGGACGAGGCTTAGCAGAATCCACAGGGCTGCACATGAAGGCAGTCGGGCCCAGAAACTAACCCTCGGAAAGGAGGGTCTGTTCCTTACATGGTTTGTATCCCTTAATGCTTAACACTGTGCCTTATACATGATGGGGCCCAATTAATGTTTGCCCAGGAAACCACAAAGGCTACAGAGATGAGAAATGGTTATGAATGTTAAAGGTTTGCTCTGTACACAGAAATCAGAAGACTTGATCCCTTAGCAGTGACAGGCTTCCTGGTCTTAACGCCATCGCCTCATTTCTTGTAGCCTTTGAATGAATGGGAAATAGAAGAAGGGTTATATCTCTTTGAGGGGCCTGGGGTAGAATTTCTATTTTTTTTTTTTTCTTCTAAGGCCGTATTTCAAATTCTTTCACTGAAATCCAGGTTGTGCCTTCAAGCAGGGAATAGGAATCACCTTATTTGTACAGTACCTTCCTGTAGTAAGGACAGTAGGTATGAAGATATTTCCCAGTACTATTTTTAAAGTATTTTTTAAATTTAAAGAATATAGGAGTCATGAGACAAGGATCAGTGACAAAACCCTCTTTGTATCAGGAAAGCCTCTTCTGAGCACCTCTCCTAGGACTAGGAATTTCTAACTTTTTGTCCTGATTTATCCCACAGCCTTAGTCTGCCCCATAACCTCCCCGTTGGTAATAGAATAGAAACAGTGGCTACTCTTTATGGAGTACCTATTTGTTAGGAGCTGTGTTCATCACTTTACACACTAATTCTTCTTTCTAATAACTCAGGACCATTATCATGCCCATTTCACAGATTAGAAACTGAAGCTTGGATGGTTGTCAACATGCTCCAAGTCGTACAGGCAAGAAACTGGTGGTCAGGATTTGAATCCAAGGCTGAGGCTGAATATTGGCAACTTGCTGATCAACTCTGCCTCCATTTACGAGCAGAAAACATATGAGTCCCTGTCTTCCATTTGGTTTGTCTCTAAAATATTCTTCAAGCAAGGAGAGAAACCAGTGTTGAGGAAAATATCACAGAACACACAGGACTCCCCAAGACACAGAGACAAAGGAAGTCCAGGAAATTAATGGAATGAGGAAACATGGGTTTAGTTATCTAGTAAAAGTATTTCACACCTCAACCTCTTGGTAAAAAGTACATCAAAGAATTTCTTTAAAAAAACTCTAGAAAGAAGATACGGCAAATAGATCTTTACAGACACGCTACATACCTATCTATTATTAGCTCTATTTCAATTTATTCACTGAGTGATAAGGATTTTCCAAGAGACTGTCAGCTTGAAGAGCCAGTATCTCCTTGAAAGATCTTTAGATTCAGGAAGTCAGATAAAGTGTTTCTTATAATGATTTCTGAGTAAGCTCTGCTGTTCAAGTTTTGACTCCACTGCCTACTAGCTGTGTAACCTCAAGCAAGATGCTTGGCCACTCTGGGCCTCTCCATTCTCATCTGTAAAATGGGAGACCATTTATAGTGACAAGGTGTGGTGAGGGCCAAGATAGTTAGCTCATAATCCCTAGGAAGTGGCTTTCTCGGTGGGGGCTGGTGGGATGGCTCTTCAAAAGATTTCTTATTGGGTGAACACAGGGCAGCCGTGACAAGAGAGAAAGTCCCAACTCACCCACCCCAAATGCAATGCTTCTCAGCCTCTGGAACACACAGCAGCCGGGTGGCATGGGCCAGGACATTCAAGGCAATGGGTGCCAGGTTTAGTCCTAAAGCCTGGCAGGCCCTCAGTGTTAAGCCAGAGGATTGGTGGGGGCTAGGGGAGTTCTCTTCCCATTTGTGACTTTTAAATCCTCACCTCTTCCGTGGCCTCTCTGAAGATGGTTCACACTCCTGTAGGAGCACAGCTTGGGGGTGAGCCAAGCAGTCTTGGAGGCTTTTCCCCGAATTGTGTGACTTTTGAAAGACATTTTTTTCAAGATGGGCTTTTGTTCTTTTGGAAAAAGAAAAATCTCTCTTCCTTTCTGCATGTGGCTACAGCAAGCTGCAATTCACACAGCTGCCAATTCAACACATGTGCATGGGCGCACGTACCACACACACACACGTGCACGCGCACACACACGCACACGCACACACACTCACACACACACACACACACACATACACGAGTTGAGCCTTGTCCTGGCTCCCTCTGAAACAATCCATCTTCAGCTTTCACTGTTAATTATGACTCTGTACACCGATAACCAAATGACACTGAGCCTGGAGTGGCTGTCCCTGCCGTTTCGCATCACATTTACGCAGGTTGATGAAATCATTCTGGGCAAGGTTAAGGCAAGTCTCCACAGTGCAAAGGTTCTGCTTAAAACAAACACTGCTTGCTTTCAGGACCTGGCAGGGAAATTAAAAAGAAACCCAAGATGCTCTAGGCTTCTGTCCTGGTTTCCAGGCAACCAGAAGCTGGGTGCAGGAAGGGAGAGGGGCTTTCTTCTGGTGCCAGACGGTATTGATAGACAGTGCGCTAACTTTCAGAGCCAAGAAGATGGGGAGGAACAGAGGAAGTCTGCATAAGCCTCATTACCCTAATCAACCGTAGAGTTGGCCCGTTGGCAGGGAGAGCTGGAAAATGAGCCCATCTGCAGGGGCTGGGCTGGGAGAGATGCTTTTCTATACTTTACAAAGACCTGGTGCTACAAGCATGAGGATTCCTGGGGAACTGTCCACTTGGCAGCCCTAGATGGATGTCTAATTCAGGTGGGCAGAAGGAACCTGCCAACTGCCTCTGCAGGTAGACCCAGGGACCACTCCAGTGGATGTGGCCAGGAGACACCTGAGCAACGCTGGACTTTCTCCAGCACATTTAACCAAGATCCTTCAGAGGCGACATGTGCCAATCACAGTGCTACGGCAGGATACAGGCTGAAGAAGACGCACACGCACCAGGCGATCAAATCCGCTTTGCTATTTCTTTTTTTTGTCAACGTCCAGAGCCCCAGGGGGATCACGTGGTATTGTGGAAACATCAGGACCTCCTCAGACAGACCGGGGTTCAAATCTCTACCCTGCCCTTAGGGGCAGAGCGAGTGGCCCTCGGAGCTATACCTAACGCCTCTGAGCTTTCTCCCCTCTTCCATCGGAAGGTGGTTGTGAATCAGCGTTCAGCACGATCATATTATTACTACTCAAAAGATGAGGGCTTTCCATCTGGAAAGTTTCTATGGTGACACTGTAAAAAGTCCACCCAGCCAAAATTCAAAGAATTCCTCAGGTTTGATAGGTGAGGTTCTCTGACATTTTCCTCGTCATTGAACTTGCATTTCTCACGGTACTGGAGGGCATACACAATGGACAGTATACCCCTGTTACAAAAACCTGTAGCATACTTCCAGTATTTAATTAAAGAAAACTCTATGGCATAATACTCTATGCCAGGAATTATTATTCCCATTTTTTGGAGGAGGAAACTAAACTGCAGGGAGGTAGGAGGAATCCTGGAAGTTACACGGCTGGTTCACAGGGAAGCAGGGTCTCCATCCCCGAATCCTCAGGAGGAACAAATTCACTAAGTTGTCCTGAAGAAAGAGGTGTCGAAGCCCAGCTCATTGTCACTGCACCCCCAGGACTCCCGCCCCCTGGAGTGGTTCTTGGGATTCCGAAGGGGCAGGGGGGCAGTCAGGCTGCTTCTGCCCCTCTGAACCACGCCCTCCACCCTGAGCTGTGGCTTTGCATTGCTCCAACAGCATCCACTGTTCTCCCTGGTACATGTGTCCCCTGAAGCTACAAAATCCAAGGAAAACAAAACGACAAGCAAACACAAACCCGGAGGAATCAAATCCCCGGGTTTGAGTCCTGGCTCCTCTGTTTACTGGCCATGTGGCTTTGGGTAAATTCCTGAAATTCCCCAAGCCTTGGCTTCTTCATCTCCGAAAGAGAAGTTACACGTCCAGTCTCATAGGGCCAGTGTGAGAGATAAATGACAAAATGCAGGCAAAGCACTGGGGAGACAGCACCGGACAGCACCGGGCACTTGCTTGCTAGCAAGCAGTAGAATTTTCTCCACTAAATTCTTCTGAAAGGTCTTCAGAAGACAGCTCTCCCTGCAATTAAATGCTTCTGCAATTTGGCCTCCTTTGGTGAGAAGTAGGGGAAGGGACTCACCAGGTCTGAGGCAGGAATAGTAGGAACAACTCATTTTCATCGGGCTACTGCTCTAAACACATTATAGGTTTGCCCGTGTAGTCCTCACTTTGACCCTGCAAGATAAACACCGTTGTTGTCAACCTCATTTTACATAAGAGAAAACTGAGGCCCAGAGAGGTTAAGAAACTTACCCCTGGCACACACTAGTTCACCCCCATGGGTCGCCTCCCAGTCCAGTGTGCACTTTTCCCCAGTCTGTCTCTCTTGCAGTGACACTTGGGACCAAACCCTTTCCAAGAGGTTGTTAAGCTAAGAGGAAGCCCAGAGCATCTCGGAATGAGGCTGAGAGTGGCTGGCGCCCTGCCTGCAACACTCAGAGGCCAGGAGCCCTCTCGGTGGGTAGGGGAGCCGTGGCCATGGGGGCAGCCAACAACCGACCCAGCATCCTTGCCTCACATGCACCAGATCGACCGCTTCCAGTTAAATAAAAATATCAAAACCCATAACATGCAGAAGAGCACCTGGGGATGAATGCATTACTGAGCTGTCATCACAGCTCGCTCTCTGCGAGTTCCCGGCACCCATGTGCAGCACATGTGGAGCTCCTTGGCAATCGCATCACTGCTTCCCTGTAGACCGGAGGATCCCGCTTCTCGGGCCAACCTCCGGTCCTGCCATGACCCTCCCACGGTAGCCCCTTCCTGATTCCACCACTCTTCTATTCTTTTAGCTTTTTGCACTGAATGAATCAGTCGACTGCTTCCTAGCCACTGGCCATTGCAAATGGAAATTTCACTCCTCCCGGCCCTTCTGGAACTAGAGGGGGTTGGAACGAGATGGGTGTTTTCCAGACGGGGCTGCTGGGAAGAGCTTGGGCATTCTGAGGGCCTCCCTAGAGGCTACTGCAGGGATGGGGGGGCGGCCCAGGAGGAGGAACTCTGAGTCTCTGACCCTCTTGTAACTGTTTTACATTTTAGAGCTCTGTGAAATTTTGTTTCAACAAAGGGTTTGGTGGTCAAAACCCCATTAAGTAATTAAATAACTCAACACATAAATCAAATCAAACTGCTGAGCAACAAGATTTCTCAGGTCCCGTCTAGCGTGAAGAGCCTCTCTGCACAGTCAGCAGTGGTCGCTGGGGCTGGGAACCACTGCACGAGAATGAGCACCACGCTGCCTTTTGTGTTAGTCAGGGCCACGGGGATAACAGGAAACGTAAGCGAGGCCAAAGACAATGGGAGATGGGCCCTCAGTTTGGCGTGTAGCAGAGAGTTCTTTTCTGCTCCTGCATTCAGGACAGACACGAGGTCTTGCGGCCTTCAGGTGTGTCTGGAAAGGGGGTGAATCTGGCTCGGCAGCTGGGGGCCAGAGTCCGACTGAGTCCCCCCCCGACCAACACCAAGATCCTGATGACCTTGGTCCTCAGCTCTTGAGTGATTCTTTCTACATCCCAGTGGCAATAGGCAGGATGTGATGGGGAAGGGGTGACAGCTGAAGCTCATCAATGAGCTCTTCTGCTAACTGGAAGAAACATCACACACACACATACACACACAGACACACTCAACACACACAAACACAAATGGCTATTCATTTTAGAAAAATCATGGCTTATTTAAATGATGCCTTATGTTTCTAAATCGAGTTCAAATTGGCATAAAACCATGTATTTTGTTTTGTCTGGTGGCCTCTCTTAATCTCATTATCTGACCTTCTTTTGAAGATTGAGACACACAGCTATCACAGTGAACAAAACACCTAGGAGAGGCACGCAACAGCTTGGCATGGTTATAAAGATAAGCTTCCAGGGTTTCTGGACACTTGGCATCCAAGGACTGGGGGCATCTGGCAGAGCACATCTGTCCCTTAAAGGCCGTAGGATACAGACTGTGTTTTAATAATATCGTTCTGAAGGAGGCCATGTCCCTTCTAAGTAACGACCCTTGAACTCACTCCATCCTATTGCCCCATTTTATTTTATTCATAGCACTGATTCTTACTTTATGCCTTATTGTTTATCTGTTTATAATCTGTCTTCTCTAGAAGAGAGAAGAGTTTGACCAGAGCAGGGACCTTATCTGTCTTGTTCAGCAACGTATCCCCAGCTTAGAACAGTGCCTGGCGTATTGTAGGTACTCGACAAATATGTATTGAATGAATGAATGAGTGAATGAATGAATGATGCAAGTCTAGCCTTCTCACTTAATACAAGCCTGGGGCAACCATGGTGCAGCAGAGACGTACCACCCAGGAGATCCAGTCTGCTACTGCACGAAAATCCCTAGAACTAACTTTCCATACCCGAGACCGCAAAATGGGCAACATCTCCACCAAATGGGACTGTGTGTGATCGTGCGTTAAGTTCACGTGTATGAAAAATTCCCACATGTTATCCGGCATGTGGTAGGAGTTGCCCAAGCTTTGTTGAATCCAAGATGGCTTTTATCATTTCCCCCATTTCAGAGAAGAATAAACGTGACGTTCAGAGGCTGAAGAAAGTGATAAAGCCAGGACTCGTGCCCGTATGGTCTCATGCTCAGATCACAGCTCTCTCTGCACTCCAAGCCACTTTTCTAGAACAATCTCTGTCTCTCACACACACACATTCAATGCATATTAGTGGTTTAATTAAAAAAATTAATTTGACATTTTCCCTAAACATCCTCTTCACTCTTCTTCTCAGCCAAGACACATTTCTTTTTTCTTTTCTTTTTTTTTTTTTGATGTGGACCATTTTTTTAAGTATTTATTAAGTTTGTGACAATATTGCTTCTGTTTTATGTTTTGGTGTTTTTGGCTGCAAGGCATGTGGGATCTTAGCTCCCCCACCAGGGATCAAACTCGCACTCCCTGCATTAGAAGGCGAAGTCTTAACCACTGGACCACCAGGGAAGTCCCCAAGACACGTTTGTAAGTAAAGGCTTCAAGCAGGAGGATGGGAAGAGGGACAAAGGTCATTTTCTAAGAGGGTGAACCTGGGCTCCGAGCCTTGCCCGCCTGGTGGCTCTGGTGCGTGGCTCTTTCCACAGTGAAGCAAACTACCTCCCTATCAAGTCCCAGGAGACAAACCCTGAACTGGGGGGCACACACTGGGCCCCGGAGGCTCCCCGATCCTCCCTTCCCTCCTAAGCCCCCACCCAGAAGGGCAGCTTGTCCTCTGGGCAGGATGCAGAGCTAGGGCCAGCCCCTCCCGCGGTCCACCCGAGCCTCTGTGGGATGGGGACAAAGCTTTCTCCTGGGGGAGAGGAAGATCGGCAGAGGTTCCTGGGCTGTGCCCAAGCCAGGGTTTTGTTTTACTTCATGATGAGCAACAGCTGTGCCCCACAGAGGACGCACCGAGTCTCCTTGAAGACTTGCCTCCCTGGTGTTCTGATAACAGCCTTGGGGCAGGGGAGCGTGGACGAGATGAGGAATCACGTTTCTCCCAGCAGCTCCCATGTGCCAGGCTAATGTCCTCGCAGGTCAGGGCGAGCAGAGATGGCCTCCCTCCCTCCCCGCTATCTGAGGGTATTTTCTGTCACCAAGGAGAATGATAGAGGCTGGAACAGGTCAAAAGGACACAGCCTGCAAGCTGAGGAGACAGGGCAGTAGAAGTCTGCTGGAAACTGCCAGCACCGGAGAGAGGACGGTGAGAGCTACAGAGCTAGGCGCTGGGTCAGAGGGACGCAGGTTCAAAGTCCACCTCAGCCTCCCCAGCTGTAGATGTCCATATCTGTACTTAAAGGGCTCGGAAGAATGAAACGAGCTGGGCTTCAAGGGCCTTTGTTCGTCTCAGGAGATGCAGGTTGAAAGAAGGAGTGAGTGCTTGGTCTTAAGAGGGGGCATGTCAGGTCACGTTCACGGTTACCAAGCTCACAGTCCTAACCCCTTCGCCATTCGGTTTTCACTCTATCATGATTTCGCAGCTTTCCCACTCTGAATACCAACTTTACTGAGCACTTAGCCTTCTCTGCGGGCTCCTTTTTCCTCAAGAGCAAAGCTCGGTGGTTTAGGGCAGTGCCCCGCTTCCCCACATACTTAATGATGATAGGAATCACAGGGTACTTGACGTTTAAAGGAAAAAAAGGCAGAGGAGGAAGGCAGGAAATCCCCGCCCCATATTCCAAACAGGCCCAATCGGAAGGACCAGCCAGTGGCCTAGGAATCTGTATTTCTAACAAGCTCCTTGAGGATTCTTATTGGCAAGCAAGTTTGATAAATGTATTTCAGGGCATGGCTTTCACATTGTTTTTGCCAAGTCCCACAGTAAGAGATACATCAACGAACACCCTTTACATTGCAAATCAACACACACACACACACACACACACACACACACACACACACATACACACGTGACCAGTTTTAAAAGTGTCATGAAACACTGCTCACCCTTGTCATCTACGCTCCGTTTTCTTTTTCCATTTTATTCCACTCCATTCCCCTCTCTTCGAGTCTTTCAGTGTGATTGTATCAGTGGTCCCCAGAAACCAGTCCTCCAAGGCACAGCTTAAGAAACAGCAGGGTTCCTGATAAATGTACACATTTCCAAATCCCATCCCCAGAGATCTGATATAGTTTCATAAAGTGGTCAGAACCAGAGTGTGCAGTGGGGTCTCACTGGAGAGTCTGATGCCTGGGAGAGAGAGCTTCTGATTCGTCCAGATGGGTCAGAGGTCACCTCTTGGTCAGAGAAGGGAAGACATCTTGAAGGGCAGTCCCACCAACACTGTATTCCTTGGGGGGGGGAGCTCCCCAAAGTAAGTAGAAGAAAGGGGGATGGAGGCTCTTATGGACCATTTGTGTCCCACAGAAACTGGTATGAAACTGTAACCCCCCATGTGATTGTATCTGGAGGTGGGGCCTTGGGGAGGTGATTAGGTCATAGGGTAGAACCCTCATGAGTGGGACTAGTAACCTATATTATAAAGAGAACCCAGAGAGCTCTAACGCTGACAAGTGAGGACATGGCAAGAACACGACCATCTGTAAACCAGTAAGCTGGCCCTCACCAGACTCCGAATCTGCCAGTGCCTTGATCTGGGACTTTCCAGCCTCAAGAACCCCATAAAAAGGAATGAAATTCGGTCATTCGTAGAGACATGGATGGACCTAGAGACTGTCATACAGAGTGAAGTAAGTCAGAAAGAGAAAAACAAATATCATATATTAATGCATATACATGGACTCTAGAGAAATGGTACAGATGAACCTATTTGCAGGGCAAGAATAGAGACACACACGTCAAGAACAGATGTGTGGACACAGAGGCGGGGAAGGGGGGTGGGATGAATTGGGAGATTGGGATTGACATATATACACTACCACGTGTAAAACAGATAGCTAGTGGGAACCCGCTGTATAGCGCGGGGAGCTCAGCTTGGTGCTCTGTGATGACCTACATGGGTGGGATGGGGGTAGGGTGGAAGGGAGGTCCAAGAGGGAGGGGAATATATGTACACGTATAGCTGATTCACTTTATGGTACAGCAGAAACTAACACAACGTTGTAAAGCAACTACACCCCAATAAAAAAAAGAACTGTGAGAAGTAAATGCCTGCTGTGTATAAGCCCCCCAGTCTGTGGTATCATGTTACAGTAGCCCCAAACAGGCTTCGACGCTGAGCAGGCAATATCAGGGTCCGCAGAGACTGCTCTAGAAAAGCCAGGTTGGCTAAGCTCTCCTCTGCTGCTTCCAGCCTCCCCTGTGCTCTCCTGGGGTGCCTAACATGGTGCACACAGCAGGTATCCCACGTGTGCAGGTTGCATCCAGGGCACACTTGCATTTTGACCACTGGTCTTGGTCAAAAACGATCAGGTTTTTGACTCTGTGCATCATACGCACGACAGAAGGCAAAATCCTTGGGGTCTGGAGTTTAACTGATTACAACAGAGTCTAGAAGATTTTTATTTATTTTATTTAGCAGACTTACCATGTGCAAGCCACTGACCTGAGAGCTTTACAAATATTAACTTATGAGGTCCACATAAAATCCCTATAAGAGAAGTACTGTACGTGCCGGGCACCCTTAGAGGTGTTGTACCCATATTCTTGCTAATTTTCCCATCTATCCTGTAAGGCGCAGGGATTATTTTTCTCCATAGATGAGACACTGAAACTCGGAGGTTATATAACTTGTTCAAGGTCCCACAGTAAGTAGCAGAGCTGCACTTTGAGCCCTAGTAAGGAAGAATGAGTAATACCAGGGGAATCTCTGAAATGGCATTTAATCGTACAATTATCAGTAAGCTCTTGCATGCTCAGAACAGCCATGGGCTGAAGAAGGCCAAGCCCTGGGGGAGAAAAGAAGTTCCCTTCTTACAAACAGAAACAGAGACACAAACAAAAATGACTCATATAAGTGCAAGCTGTGGGCAGGATGCCAGTAAACACATAAAACTCCAGTGGCTGGCTGAAGATTCCTATGGCTTCCATGTGCCCTCATTCTGTTCAAATGCAGTGACAAGGAAATTTATCACTGCTTATATAAATGTTTTTTTCAGTGAGAGGAAGAAAGCTCTAGTCAATCATGGAGACTTTTGTTCAAACATCAAGCTCTGTTTTAATTTTCTAGTAGCAAGTATTGCGGTCAGCCCTGCTTTAAAACAATGACCCCAAATTCCTCTTTGCCTTCACTACAGTGACAGTGTTGTTACAGCTGAGTAATGTTCTTTCCCAGTTTGTGTGGCTAACCAATATTTTCTAAGTTAAATATGTCTCTCCAGGTTGTCCCAGGTGGGTTCTGGGATGGAAAATCTTGCTCCTAATTTGGAAGAAAAGTCCCTGGAGTCACCTTTTAATAAAACATATACAAGTATATATTTATTAATAAACATAAAGAGGTGGCATGGTTTGTGGGTTTAGAACTGCTTTGTTTAGCTGTTGGATCCAAATTCCTTCTCATGATCTTGGATTTCTATTCGGTTTGGTATGGTGCCTGTGATTATGATAGAGTTTAATGAAAGGAAAGGCATTATGTTGGAAATTGTATGCAATAATTACTTTTTCATAGGTGGTGAGTTTAAACACGCTGTTCTCCCTGAATTTCCTTCAGTCGAATGTGAACATAAAAAATAATTAGTTGGAAAGTGTATCAGTTATTCATTGCTATGTAACAAACCATCCCAAATATAGTTGCTTAAAACTACAATTTATTGCTTCTCTTGGCTCTGTAGGTTGACAGGGTAGTTGTTTTTCTGGTCTCACCTGGGCTCATTCATGTGGCCTCAGGCACTTGGTCCCTCAGCTGAGCGTGGAGAGTCTAAAGTGACCTAACTCACATGTCTGGGGCCATGGTCTGGTTGTTGGCTGTGCCTCTCTCTCCGTGCGCTTACTCATCATTCAGTGTCTAGCTGGGGCTTTCTATCAGGGAGAGATAGTGGGCCAAGAGGGCAAAGGTCTCATGAAGATCAAGCTCTGGAACCCCTTAATGTCACTTCAGCCATATTCCATTGACCAAAGTAAGTCACAAGGCCAGTGGAGGTATAAGGGGTGATAGAATAGCTTCCATCTCTAATAGGAGGGGTTGGAAAATCCTTTTCATTGGTTCCACACACAAAATACATTGACCCCCTTGCTCAAAGTTCTTATCCCATTATAGCATCAATCTCAGTGTCAAAGTCCAGGGCCTTGATCATCTAAATGCAAATACAGGTGAGATGCCCTGGATGCAAGTTCCCCAGGTGTAGTTCTTCAGATGCAGTGCTTCTTGAATCAGACAGCTAAACTAAAGAGACATGCCACCTGCCCCTACTTTGCTATGCACTTGGTAAAGTATATCACCACAGTAGATATTTCCATTCAAAAGGGGAGGAAAGGCAGGCACATGGCAGTTGCCAGTCCATAGCATTCTGAAATCCAGCCAGGCACAAATTTCCAATTTCCCTACTCCAGGAGTAAGGAACACTCCTTGATGGAGAAAGCTTCAGCTCGCCTGGACTGCATCTTAGTCAGTTAGGGCTGCTATCACAGAATACCATAGACTGGGGGCTTAAACAACAAACATTTATCTCTCCCAGTTCTAGAGACTGCAAGTCCAAGACCAAGGCACGGGCAGATTCCATGTCTGGTGAGGGCTCTCTTCCTGATTTTCAGATGGCCGCCTTCTCATTGTACACTCACAGGTCAGAGAGAGAGAGAGCAAGAGAGCTCTGGTCTCTTCATCCCCTCATAAGGGCAGCAATCTCAACATGGAGCTCCACCGCCATGACGTGATACAAACCCCATTACCTCCCAAAGGCCCCACCCCCAACACAACCACAGTGGGGTTTATGAACTTTGGAGGGACACACACACTCGGTCCATACGGGGTGGGTCCACAATCTCTTCTTCTCCTTGGCCCTTGGCTGTACGCTCTGGGTCTTGGCTCTGCTCTCTGAGCTGTCCTTCCTTTTCCATAAGACATGGCGCATGTTCGCAACTGAGTAGCTTTTCTTCTTTGCCTGCTTCCGTCCCATAGAAAGCTGGGGGCTGAGAGGCTCTTTGCATTTTAAACTGTCTCTGCCTTTTTAAGTCCAAAACAGTGTCTTTAAAATTGTGAATTTCCCATAATTGGGGGTACCCCCCCAAATCACATCCATTATTCTTTTTGAGACTACCTGTCTCTACTCTGGGCTGAGTGTAAACGTGCTGTGGGATACCCCCTTGAGATTCTTAGAAGCACTTTGTCTAGCTGAGAGTCGATTAGGTGTCAGCTTAAAGCTTTCTGAGGTCTTCATAAAGGATCTCACAGCCACACCCTTGAGGGATTTTTAATCTCAGGCTTTGTTTCAGTTGGAGAATGTTTTATTGGCTGGGATGGGGAATGTGTGGGCTGAAATGAGAGACAGTCTTGTTTTCTAATCAAGCCTGTCCTGAGCCCACTCTATTTCCTCTAAATTCTGCTTCTAAGGTAAACAGTTCTTTAGATCATCTTTCTCATCATGTACATTGTCACATGCAGCCAGGAGAAGCCGATTGGCACTTTCAATATTCTATCTAGAGATTTCCTTGGCCAGATCTGTGAATTCCATAGGGAATTTTCTAGCTTTCTAATTTTGGAAGCTAGAAAATTACCTTGGGTGATAGTCCGGGCAGTTTTGGACTATTGCTCCACCAGTACATAACCTGGGCTGCCTTTTCTCTAGCCTCCGGTAGCAGTTTCCTCACCTTTTTTTCAGCCCTCACTAATGGTGTCCTGTCCACCTTCTAGCCATCTCCTAGTCCAAAGCCAATGTCATTTACTTTTAGGTTTTTGTTACTGAAACACCTCACTCTTAGGTACCAGGTGTGATGGTTAATTCTACGCGTCAACATGACTGGGCCACAGGGTGCCCAGATATTTGGTCAAATGTTACTCTGGGTGTGTCTGAGAAGGTGTTTCTGGATGAGGTGAACATTTGAATTGATAGACTGAATAAAGCAGAGGGCCCTCCCCAAGGTAGGTGGGCCTCACGCATTCCATACAAGGCCAAGTAGAACAGAAAGGCTGACTGTCTTAAGGGTAGGAGAGAACTGTCTGACTGCTTGAGCTGGAGCGCCAGTCTCTTCCCGCCTCCTGATTCAAACTGAGACGCAGGCTCTTCTTGGGTGTCAAGACTGTCGGTCTGGGACTCGAACTTA
This sequence comes from Grampus griseus, assembly GCF_964374135.1. NCBI lineage: Eukaryota > Metazoa > Chordata > Mammalia > Artiodactyla > Delphinidae > Grampus > Grampus griseus. The sequence goes on from NC_139010.1 coordinate 76,140,019, forward strand.
CACTACCCGCTCTCCTGGTTCTCAGGCCTCCGTACTCAGATCGGAACTACACTATCAGCTCTCTTGGGCTGATCTGCTGACTGCAGATCTGGGGACTTCTCAGCCTCTGTTATCACATGAACCAATTCTTACTTCTATTGTTTCTCTAGAAAACATTGACTAGTATACTGACTTGTGTATGTTATTTGTTGCTGCATATCAACTCACTTAATGGCTTAAAACATGGGTAGGCAAACTTGCGTTTTGTAAAGAGCAAGAGAGTAAATAGTTCAGGCTTTGGGGGCCACATGGTCTCTGTCACAACTACTCAGCTCTGCTATCATAGCACAGGAGCAGCTGTAGACAATATGGAATGAATGACTGTGGTGTTGTCCCAATAAAACTTTATTTACAAAAGGACGTGCCTAGTCAGATTTGGCCCATGGACCCTGACTTAAAATCAGGATTTGCTGTTTCTCATGGCTGTGTGTGTTGATGGGAAGTTCTTCTGGGCTTGCCTGTGCTCACATTCCATTGCAGGCAGCGACAGTCAACCAGTGGCCCAGCTGGGGCTGGAGGGACTAAGGTGACCTCATTCACATGCCTGGGGCCTTGATGCTGGCTGTCAGACTGAACTTTCTCCCACACAGTCTCAGTCATCTAGTCCGGGCTTTCTTGTGCAGTGACTGCAGCATTCTAGAAGAACAAAGGCAGAAGCCACAAGGCCACTTGAGGCCTAGGCTTCAGAGCGTACACAACTTTGCCACATTCTGTCGGTCACAGCAAGTCCCAAGCCTGGGCCAGATTCAAGGGGTGGGGAACGAAACGCCACCTCTAGGGTCTAGAGGAAGCTGCCCAATATTGTCGTTATTATTTTTCAGTCTGTCTCAGAGTGAACAAGATACCTTAGCTGTCACACCTTTACCTAGTAGATAGAAATCCACTAGGGCCTGTGAGCTGTTTAGACCCCTTGACTCCAAGGAAGCGGATTTGCCCTATTCAATAGTATATTAAGCTGTACTCCATTACCAACCTTGCCTAAGGCTTTTGATAGCTTTTCTTAGAATCTTAGTCTAATTATGAAGGTAGCCCAAGGTGAGAAGATATATTCATTGGAGTCTAGAAAACAGAAACTGAAAGGCTATGGGAGACATCCATGTCTGTCCTGAAGGGGGAAAGGCATCTCCCCAGGTCCTGTCCTGCCATGACCTGTGCCCCTGCTCACAATAAAAACTGCAAGTAAAAGAAGTTGCAGGCTCGTGATCTTTTCCCTTTTCACATCACCTTCACCTGGACACCTCACAAAAGGGTTTACATCATGATACTAAACACTATGGGATTTTTAAAATCTCAACTAAATCATATGCATTTCCTGCAGGTGTTTCCAACTTTCAACTTTCTCTTGGAATCTTCTCTGAGAATTTTCATGTCTCCATTTCTCTCCAAAGTTGAGATAAGAGCAATCTGGTTTTTTTTTCAACAAAAAATTAAAATTCCTTGTTGATCCTGGCCATCAGATACTTTCTGTGGAATACTGATCTCGTTAAGAAATAAAATGTTTTGGGATCAGTCTGCTAACAGATGTATATTTAGTTGTAGGGTATCTTTGATGCATAAGTCAAAAGACAAAACATTTACTGATACTATATATAACAAATTCCATATTAAATTCCATATTAAAATTTAGATGAATTAAATATATATCTCTAGAGGCTAAGAATATAGCTCTAAAAATGTCTCACCTTCCTTTCCTTAAACTGTCCTTTTCTCAAGTAGCCATTTTGGAAAGTCATCATTAAAAGGTATGAAAATGAAACTCTCCCAAGGCACCCGTCATTCTTCCATAGAGAACGCAAATGGGGCTGTTTATTTGCTTTTCAAAAGTGTTGATTTTTTTATGACTCTTTGTTTAAAGCTATTTATCATTGAAAAGGCTATGCAAAACCAGACACGGGATTCATTTCCAAAAGGTAACTTACACCAAAGAGCCTGTGATGGTATTATTGGCTATGTGGACTTAAGAACTCTTGTTCTCTGAGAAGGTTTTAAATCAAAAGTGTTAAGTGGAGTTTAAGCCCCATGTCATTTTAAATTCTAAGCTTGAGATCCATGAAGCATGGATTTTATGATGGAAATGACAACTGACCCTCATCTGTAACAGATACAGAGAAATAACTTTGTGGCTTCCTGGGTAATTCCCAGCGAGTTGTGCAGGCAGATAGGAACAGATGGCTAGGAAGGCGGGCATAGAACCAGCTGGCCAACCAGTGGCTCCTGAGGGTTTCCCAGCTGTGCCCTTGATGCTCAGCCTTCCCTCCTGTCCGCTTCCGCTCCGCCAAGGGCTTCTGCCTTTCAGTAAATTCTACCCCACCTTTTACAACAAGCTTTTCAGAATTTACATAAGTAATAATGAAACAACTAGCCATTGCTATTTATTGAATACTTACATATGCCATATGTAAGTATGGGCTGTAGACCGTAATGCTTTCTGTCATTTGTTCCTTACAGCAACCCTGAGAAGCACTGAGGCTGCCTCTCCCAATTTTAAAGACAACAAAACTGAGGCTCAGGAAGTTAAATAACTTCTGAGGGTGCACAGGTAGTAACGAGCAAAGCTGAGATGCAAACCCGGGTCTGTCCACCCCAGAGCCTCAGCTCTAGTCTATTACAATAGCCTAATACTTAATTCATCAGTCCTTACAGTGTAAGTTCTCAAGGGGAGAGACACGTTGTACACATCTATGGTATCTTCCAGGGTAACTGGCACAAATATCCAATAAAAAAATCTAACTTCTAGTAAAAAAAAATGTGTGTGTGTGTGTATGTGCATGTGTGTATGTGCACATACAGGCATATGTGAGACATGTTTCGAGTTCAGCTCCAGACAGCAAATAACACAGTAAAGCAAGTCACATGAATTTTTTGGTTTCTCAGTGCATATAAAAGTTATGTTTACTCTGTACTGTATTAAGTATGCAATAGCATTATGTATAAAGAAAAAAGTACATATTTTAATTTAAAAATATTTTCTTGCTAAAAAACTGCTAACTGTCACCTGAGCCTTCAGCGGGTCTTATGATCTTTTTGCAATAAAGGTCACTGTCACAGATCACCGTAACAAATGTAATAATAATGAAAAAGCTTGAAATATTGCGAGAATCACCAAAATGTAGCACAGAGACGGTAAGTACGCCAATGCTGTTGGAAAAACTGTGCCGATAGACTTGCTGGACGCAGGGTTGCCACAAACCTTAAATTTGTGAAAAATGCAACATGTGCAAAGTGCAGTAAAGTGAAATGCAATAAAATTAAGTATGCCCGTGATGTGTATATATACACATACATATACATAAATGTGTATTCGCACACAGACACAGACACACAGACACAATTCACCAGTTTACAACATCCATCTGAAAAGCCCACATCTTTCAGGGAATTTTGCAGTGTCGGGGTACAAAATATTTTTCTTTGGTACTCAACTTCAATTTAATCAACTTAAACCTTGCAAACTAGCAGGCCATGTTTCGAGCGAAACTCCAATGAGGCCGAAACTATACAGTGGGTGAGGGGCTGGTCTCCACAAGAAGGCAAAGGAACGCACCCAAAGTCATCAATCACCCAAGGCTTTGGATTAGCACAGTCTCCTTCGATGCGTCACAAAGCTCTGGGTTTGAGAGGAGTGTTAGCGTTAAAGCTTGATAAAGTCATATTCATCCAACAAATTCCACTGTCACCTCATTAGATATGAAAAATAGAAGGCTTTAGGACACTTGGAGCTATTTTCAGTAAAAATAACATTTTTTTCATTGTAAGGGAATTGAAAAACGCTGGCTAATTGCATGGTGAGCAGTCATGACAGACCGCCCCGTCAGTGGGGTCAGGACCAGAGGTCTGGTAGTGTAAACTGTCCTCCATCCTACGAGCATTTCCTCCCCCAAAAGAAATTGTTGTTAAAACCTTAATTGAGAGGTCAGTGGTCTTAGGACGGGCAGGAGATAAGCCACTAGCTATGTGAAGTAATGTCCACTTTGATCTGTCAGGCCTTTTGGCACAGAAAGAAAGGCAGCAAGGAGGCAGAGGTCCTCTAATCTTCTTAGAGATAAGCTGAAACTGTTTGGCTGGGGTAGGGCAGGGAAAGGGCTTTTCTCTGTGCACTGAGGCCAGACTTATGAATGAATCAGTTACAGCCTGGCATCCCCACCCAGCTCGGTAACCACACTCCCAAATAGGGAGGCAACCTGTCCTGGGGGGCTTGTTCCAAGGAAGAGTCTATGAGAGTTGCCACCATCACCCTCCAGGGGCAGCTTTGGAAGATGTCCAGACCATGGCTTCCTCAGAGAAGCCAGAATCAGCAGAGAACCGGTCAAAACGCTACAGAACAGGAAGTGAGGGAGGGAAGGAGAAAAGGAAGAAGGAATTGAAGAATTGAGTTATTCTGAATCTCTGTGTGATGCCAAGTGCATGAAAATAGAAACCATGTTGCACTGAAAGGAAAAGATATGTAAAAATTAAAAGGCCATTTTTTTTTTCTGGTCTCAAATCATCCATTTTCTTGGCGTTAAAAAATTAGTCAAAGCTCAGGATGCACTCCACAGCAAAAGATTAATTTAATAAAAATTAGTGGATACACCCAAGAAAGGGAATCTATCTGCCAGGAAAGACAGATATTCAGAAGTTGGTAAGTGCTGCCTTGCCTCCCACTGACTAGGAAGTGGCCAAGATGATTGATTTTTGAGCCTGGATTCTTCACAGATGGAATACACTGGGACCAACTGACCAAAGGGACTTTCAGGTGGAAAAAGGACCAGTGTCCTGTTAGAACCGATACTTGAACACTTCTGGCTTTATGATGATTCCTTAGATGTTATTTTATAAAGCATCAAGCAAATGAGGTAGATATTTTGACTGTTTTGCAAATGGATGGGCCGAGATGCAGAACTTGTGTTTGGAAAAGAGGGCTTAGCTGCAGGCAGCACTGTTCAGAGGAGACACGGGGCCTCCAGTTCGTGAGCTCAGAAACAGTTTATTCTACCCAGTGAGGCCCCCTAGCCCCTGACCCCATTGGAATGCATTCACCGTCTACACCAAGTCTTGGACCACCCACACCAGCAACCAGGAGTTGGTGGCTATAATGCACTTTATAGCTAGGAATGACAGTACTATAGTGCCACTGCTTGGACTGCATTTCCACAAACACCATCTTACTTTGTCTTTAAAACTCAAAAGTGTCATGAATAGGCAGAGCTTGTTGCCACCCCACTTTTAGATTTTTGGAACTGGAGTTCCAGAAGATTAAATGATTTGGCGATAAAGCTTACACAGCTAATAAGACCAAATCTGCCCCTGGATCTCTGAGCCTAAGTCAGAAAACATACTACAGAAGTATCATGCAGAAAGACACCAAAATCAATGTGCAACTTAAAATTCTGTAGTAATTGGAAACTTACAGTAGAAAGGACCCTAAGAAGGCAACTCTCACCCAGTCAAGGAATTTTCCACAGAAGGACATCCACCCACCCATCCACTGAGTACTTTTATCAAGTTGAACATGCCCATCACAGATCAGCAGGGGCATCCCCGCCAATGAAGTCTTCACCTTTTAAGACATTGCTCGTTGCCGAGATGGAGGGAAAGAGACTGGGGCAGATCACGCTCTGGCTCCTTGCTCTGCCACTGACATTTCATGGGCCAAATCGAGTCACATGGTCATGCTTAACTTCAAAGGGAGTGGGGAGGTGCAACCCCACTACGTGCCAGGAAAAAAGGAGAGGTTCTGAATGTCTTCTGTCTGAACCCAGGGTGAAAGGTTTTCAGATCTGACAATCAATATGCCCCATTCAAGAATGCAAGTCATAGATTTAAATTTGTTGGTGTTTTTCTTGAAGCCCTTCGCCAAAAATGTTGCCTCGTGTTCCACTGGAGGAATGTTGTCTTAATGGAGCTGGAGCAAAGCAAGCTGCAATGACACAGGGGTTCCCCCCTGGAAGAGACATCTTTGAAGTTCTCAAAGATGGACAGCAGACCCAGGGAGGACGCACAGATAGGAATGTTTCTCCTTTTGGAAGCACTGGGGTCATAAACCATGATAAACATGCTCCCATTTTCCCCCTGCCAGCACTGGCCACCCTCCCACATTACCTTTCCCACACAGAGAGGAGAGAAAGGGGAAAAAGAAAAAGAAAACAGAAACGGCAAGGAAGAAATCCGGAAGTAGTTGCAGAGAAGATTCTTAGAAGTGCAGCACTGTACTTGAGAAAAAACAAAGAATGTTCCCCCCAAAATTCTTTGGTTCCCCAGAAGACACAGAATTTCCAAATAAGCCAAAACACCTCATAACTTGTCTCCCCTCTTCCATCTTGAATTCCTGAGCACAGACCTCGGAGACTGCGGGAAGATGGTCCTCTAAGTACACAGAAACTTAATGACAATTTCTAAGAATCCACAATTACTGAAAGTGACCAAAGTCACCCATTTTAATTTATTTATCTCCAAAATATGCATTGCCTCATTATTATCATCAATCGGATATTTTCCCAAAGGAAAAAATTAATTGCCCACCAGAAATGTTTTGAAATGTTTACATGTGTTTCTCTGTATAAGCACGAGAGTGAGTGTGTGGGAGACTGTTTATAAGTTAGCAAAGTGTTAGTAAACTCTGGTTTGACACTGATAAGGTTCATATGAAAGTCATCACTGAAACTGTTGCCTAAATAATAAACAGGATCTCTTGGCCTACCCTCTTTCAAGCATCCCTCACTAGATTAAAAAAAGTATAGTGTAACCGGAAGAAATGCAAAATGAATGGGGAAAACGGCTGAGTTATTACTGTGTTCAGTGCAACGTTTAGGGAGAAACAGCTTTTGGTGAGATACAAGGCCTCCCAGGCCAGGTCACAGTTGGGTCAACCACTGGTCAACCACAACAGGCAAGTCACAGAGCAAATGTTACTCTTTTTTGCAAGATGGTGATAATAATAGTGCTTCTCCTATACGGTTTCTTCCAGGATTAAATGAGATAAGGCTTAAAAGGCACGTAGAACAGTCTTGGCATCGAGTAAGCCCTCAACAGATTACCATTATCAAAGGGAGCTTGAGTTTTCTCACAAGACCGACCAATTGTCACGATGCCTCATATGGGATCTTTCTTAGCCACATCTTGTCAAGAGGAAGCCTTGCCGTTGGTGCTCAGAGGGAAGGATGGGATGCAGGAGGGCCCCGGGCTTTTTCCTATAATGTAGGGGTGGGTTCTGGATTTGCCACTAACCGCTGGGTGAGCTTGGGCAGCTCACCGCAAACCACCTGGACCTCAGCTTTATAGCCAGAAAGCAAGGCTGATTCTACTTAGATCACAGCTTTTGCTCTTCAAATGATATCTCACCAGGAGCTGAAACAGAGACAACTGATAAATGTAGGGCTGCTCTGGCTTTCAGGGAGTGGGAGTTTCACCTAGTGGGGAGACAGAGACCCGCTGGCAAGGACCCGCCTTCTTCCACCTCCAATCCACGCGCTTCTATTGCGAATGGTGTCCCTGGGTTTGTGTGATGCAGCCAACCTGCCTGTCTTGCACTGCGGCACCCAACACGCCACTTTCATATGGGAGAAGATGAAAAATGTTTGTGGACATCCCATCTACTGGATTCTAGCATCTGTACTCGGTAGGGTCCCTGTGCTCCCTCTGTGCTATGCTTGGCACAAGATCATGCCTACAAGCCCAGCCCTTTGTCCGTCAACGAATATTTGAGAACCTATACTGGGCTAAGCACAGAAGAAACAACACCAACACCAACAATAACGATAACAGCAGCAGCAGCCGTGGACCTCGCGGAGGATCCGTCTAGAAGGGAGCCTGTGGGAATGGTGTTGTTGGACCTCGCGGAGGATCCGTCTAGAAGGGAGCCTGCGGGAATGGTGTTGTTGGACCTCGCGGAGGATCCGTCTAGAAGGGAGCCTGCGGGAATGGTGTTGTTGGACCTCGCGGAGGATCCGTCTAGAAGGGAGCCTGCGGGAATGGTGTTGTTGGACCTCGCGGAGGATCCGTCTAGAAGGGAGCCTGCGGGAATGGTGTTGTTGGACCTCGCGGAGGATCCGTCTAGAAGGGAGCCTGCGGGAATGGTGTTGTTGGACCTCGCGGAGGATCCGTCTAGAAGGGAGCCTGCGGGAATGGTGTTGTTGGACCTCGCGGAGGATCCGTCTAGAAGGGAGCCTGCGGGAATGGTGTTGTTGGACCTCGCGGAGGATCCGTCTAGAAGGGAGCCTGCGGGAATGGTGTTGTTGGACCTCGCGGAGGATCCGTCTAGAAGGGAGCCTGCGGGAATGGTGTTAGTCTGGCAAGGTTGGACCCTGGTTCTTCTACCAGGCTTCTTAAGGCAACCACTTCAGGCAGCTTTCTTAACCTCTGACTGTCTGCTTTACCGACACAATGGAAATAATAATACCCACTTTCTACATGAAAGGATGAGCCTGGATCAAGCAACTTAGTGAAAGCAGCTAGCATAGAGCCCGAAACCTGTTGGCACTCAGAACAGTGCAAGTCCCTTTCCCTTAGTGGTCGAGTGAGAAGAGCTTTTATTCGTCCCAATATTTTCACAATGCGTGTCTGCATCCGGGACTGCCCTGCCCTGACCCAGTTTCAGAAACAAGGCTGTCCAATTGTGTTCATGTCGGTGTGTTAATCACGGGTCTCCTGAGTGAAGGGCTTGGGCAAACCGTCATTACCTCTGGACCAAACACTGGCAACCACACCTGGGATCACTGCTCTAAGCAAGCCATCATTCCAGGCTTTTCCTCCACGCCGGGTTTGGATGCAACCAGGTCTCCTCCAGCCTCAGAGGCTGCTCTGCGCAGCTTCAGGAAAGACAAAGGACTGGATTTGGTCCGAAAGCACGCAGCCTGCACATTAAACAGCCACTCGACAAGTCGAAGCCCGGGGCAGTTCTTGGGCTCCCAGGTCCCAGGCCCAGCCCTCACAGACAGTAGAGGTGTGACACTAGCACCCTGCCAGGCGGAGGGCAGGCATGGGGGCAGCACCCAGGAGGGGGCTGCCGGGAGTCACTCACTTCACTGTTATAGCCACGAGGAAGGAAAGCATTTAGTTCTTTCCTTTAAGGGGAAAAAATTCTCCAAAGAGGAAAGGAGTCTCACACTCTTGGTGGCTGCAACAGATCCCCCTGCCCTCTGTCCCCTCCAAGCCCCATCTATGACATCTGCGACGCTACTGCCTGGTAGCGTCGCTTTGTGCAATAAAAGCTGAGCTGGACTGTGCCTGGCCACGGAATGTATGCCTTTGAGAGTCTCCTGTCTCGGCTTCTCTGCAGTTCATGCCCCTGGAATGTTCTCTGTGCTCCCTTGGATGGCGCCAAGGAACAGCTTTGTGTTCCCAGCAGCCAAACCTGATTTAAGAATATCATCAAGGACCCTCTTTCTGCACAGTCGTAAGTGTGTTAAGGTAGAATTGGAGAATGATGGGTTTTTTTGCTGGGGGAACAGTGCTCTTAGGCATCACAACAGCATCCATTTGGGCTCAATGCAAACATTTGCTACCTTCCCCTGCCAATCCCACTTCCATGGAACTTTCTCTGCCCTTCCATGTAGGTTTTATCCACACTTAGCCATAGCAGAATTCCTTAAGCTGGTGTCTGTCTTCCGCATTTAGTGGGGGCACTCCAGGGGGACACGGACCACATGCCCTGTTTGTTTCCGTCTTCCTCCTGACAGGTCGGCAGGATACACTGCAAACACTTGGTGCTCGTAACCCTTTCCGAGTCACTGCCACCTGGAAGACCCCTCCATTGTTATATCTTAGAAAGGAAGATTCACTCCCATTGACTGAGCCTCTGTAGGCTAAGTGCTTTCATATACTGTCTCCGGTCCTAATACTACTCCCATTTTATAGATGAGGACATGGAGGTTCGCTCTGAAATTCCAGGGACACTTTTGATCTTGAAAAGATGTTTTTAGACCTAGTAGCCTAATCTCTCCCACCAAATATCTCTACTGACCCCCTGCGTGCCGCAGGCAATCCTTATCCACAGGGTCATGACCCACGGGTGGGTCAAATTCATTTGTGAGTTACACCTCAAGTAATGCTTGTTAGTAAGAGTTTAAGAAGCTATGTTGCTAAAGTTTAAAGGACAAAAAATTACAGCAAATTTCAGGTCAGCCATTAATGACCTGTGTTCACCCATTTGCATTCTCATCTGCTTTACGAGGAGAAAGAGTTGCGATATGGAGTGTTTTGGGGGGAGGGGGGAGAAATTCCATCACTCTCTCCACCCTCTCCTGTTCTAGCCGCACCCCAAGCCAGAGGGAGCCACAATTACTGATATCCTATTCCTAGTTAAGGCAACACGTTCATGAGGATACTAAATCCCAGAGAATTAGGATTCTGGGCTTCCCCGTAGGTTGTGACTGTTATCCATGCTGTGGTTGTGAAAGATTGAGAACCCCTGTCCTCCACTGGTTCCCCTAGATCAGCGGTCCCCAACTTTTTTTTTTTTTTTTTTTGGTGGTATGCAGGCCTCTCACTGTTGTGGCCTCTCCGGTTGCGGAGCACAGGCTCCAGACGCGCAGGCTCAGTGGCCATGACTCACGGTCCCAGCCGATCCGCGGCACGTGGGATCTTCCCAGACCGGGGCACGAACCCGTGTCCCCTGCATCGGCAGGCGGACTCTCAACCACTGTGCCACCAGGGAAGCCCTCCCCAACCTTTTTGGCACCAGGGACCAGTTTCGTGGAAGACAATTTTTCCACAGACCAGGGGCGGCTGCAGGTGGGGGAGAGGGGGGATGGTTTCAGGATGATTCAAGTGCATTACATTTACTGTGCACTTTATTTCTATTGTAATTACACTGTAATATATAATGAAATAATTATACAGCTCACCATACGCTGACAGGAGGCAGAGCTCAGGCCGTAATGCGAGCGATGGGGAGCGGCTGTAAATACAGATGAAGCTTCGTTGGCTCCCGCTGTGCAGCCCTGTTCCTAACAGGCCATGGACCAGTACTGGTCCGTGGTCCAGGGGTTGGGAGCCCCTGACCTAGAACTTTAGATGATGAGCTTCCTAAAGCGGATTTACATAGTTTAAAAAGCTACTCATCCCTAATCCCATTAGAATCCCCCAATCCTATGTTACAAAGAATAATATGGAATAACTATCTTTGGGGGTATTTTAACATACTTTTTCATATCTCGTACTTTAGTTTACTCTCAAAATTGTCCTACTGGGTAGACCGAGAATATATCAACTGTCTCATTTTATGGGTAATAGAATCTGAGTCATAGATGTTTTCAAAGTATCTTTATAGTTTTGCAAGCCCAGATTGCTTTATCATTTTTATTCTAAGGAGGCATTAGTTGGACAGGTGTGGGAAGTACATACCAGTTTAAGCAGTGCATAATTTTAAATGAACAAGCAATAGTGAAATCTCATTTTTTTATAGCACAAAGAGAAGCCTTTGGCCAGAAACGAGGGGTATTGTTCTATAGGAAGGCAGGCTTCTTTGTTAACTGATTGGGGGATTCCTCTTATTTTTAGAAATAAGCATTACTGGATGAATCCAGAACCAGCACTCAGGGACACATTAAAAGAAGGACAAAGTACTTTGGGAAATCATTAGAATTCAGTTTTTCTTAGTTCCATTTCTATATCATAAAAAAAGGGATGGTGAATAAATTCTTGAATGTAAGGATAGCATGAAAAACTACACTGGAAACTAAGGAGGCAGTCAAGACCTAAGTTTTGCTGTTGAGAATGTTTTCCAAATATCTCAGCAGAAAAACCAGGTTAACTTTTTTTTTTTTTTTTTTTTTGTGGTACGTGGGCCTCTCACTGTTATGGCCTCTCCCGTTGTGGAGCACAGGCTCTGGACGCAGCAGGCTCAGCAGCCATGGCTCACGGGCCCAGCCACTCCGCGGCACGTGGGATCCTCCAGGACCGGGGCACGAACCCGTGTCCCCTGCGTTGGCAGGCGGACTCTCAACCACTGCGCCACCAGGGAAGCCCCAGGTTAACTTTTAAAGAATGTGGACAAGACCACAGGACACTATTGCCTCAATAAGTAATTTTATTGAAAATTTAAAAAAATTAGAAGACAATTAAAAGGAAAAACCTGCCAATGCAGGAATTTAAAATGACTAAAAGAATTGAAAATTACTGAGAGATTGCAAATGTGTTGAAAGCATTTCAATTCCGTATGGGTGCTGTCCTGTGAGATGCCCAGAAACAACGTTCTTGCTTTGTGGGCTCTGCCACTGATCCTAAGCTCAGCAGGGTCACATACACAGGGCCAGCAATTGTACCCTCAGGTGCGCTTTCAGCGTGTTTTAATAGAATGGGCACTGGTTTTTACCAATTTCATCAGGGCTATGTGAAGACTTGGAGATAGCGACTGGCAAAGGGTTCATATTAGTTAGAACTTTTCCCTCCTCCTTCAGAAAGGGGGATAGGACCTCGGGATTTATCAGTTCACATAATTGAAAAGACCCAAGGAAGAGAACGAGGCATGGCTGGACGTAGGGGGCCAATGATTGAGTCACCCATCTTTCAGCATCACTCAGCTCTGCTCTCTGACGTTGTGATGGTTAATTTTATGTGTCAACTTGACTGGGCCACAAGGTGCCCAGACATTAGATCCAACCTTATTCTGAGTGTGCTGTGAGAGTGTTTCTGGATGAGATTAACATTTGAATTGGTAAACTAAGGAAAAAAGATTGCCCTCCTTCATGTGAGCGGGCCTCATCCAATCCATTGAAGGCCTGAGTGGAACAAAAAGGCTGACCGTCCCAAGAGTAGGAGGGAACCCCTCCTGCCTGACGCCTTGAGCTGGGACATCGGTCTTTCCAGCCTTCAGACTCAGACTGAAACATCAGCTCGTCATGGGTCTCCAGGCTGCCAGTTTCGGAACTGGAACTTACATCATTGGCTCTCCTGGTTCTCAGGCCTTTAGACTCGGACTGGAGCTCCACATCAGCTCTCCTGAGTCTCTAGCCTGCCAGCTGCAGATGTTGGGACTGCTTCGCCTCCGTAATTGCATAAGCCAAATCCCTATACTGTATATATAAAGGTCATGTGCCCATCCCTGGACCAATCACTGTGGCTGAGGTTCTAGGAGGTGCTTATTGACTGGCTGAACTAGGGAAAGTGCCCACCCCCGGCGTCAGCAGTGAGAAGGAGCCCTGTGAACTGAGTGAGAGAGGGGCGACCCCCAAGGGAGAGCTGGGGTGCTGCTGCCCTAAGACAGAAAAAGATGGTGACATGCATTAACAGATGCCCATTACAGGGCTTTGCCCTAGTTGTTTGAATTGATAATGATCTTTTTTATTGAGCTTTGGAGCCAGAAAGGCTAGGATGCAAGTCACCGCTTATCAGGTAGTCTTGGACAATACGCTTCACTAAACCTCCGATTTCTCATCTATACAGTGAGAACAACATTTAGACTATGTATGTAAGTACCTAGCAAAGTACCTAGTACATACAAATACTCAGTAATTAGTACCTAATCTTATCCTGTAAGACAAGAGAGTCGAGTAACAGTGACCTAGTTCTTAAGCTATAAAATTCATCCAAGCTGGTAGTTCTCAACGCATGCAACCCCAAGGTAGCTAAAGAATATTATATTATCAATTAATAAAAGTGGTTTGTGCTGGCAAGGGGTAGGGAGAATGAACGGTACTCCTTAAGCTATATGTTAGAATCTCCAGGGGACTCTACACTGAAAAAGTACGCCTGCTGGGTCTGATATGCAGCTGACCCTCCCACCCACCTTAGGAATCACTGATAAACCATTCAACTGGCTTATTAGAGCATGCCACAGCAAAAATAATAATAATAATTTTAAAAAGGAAAAAAATATCATTTGGAATCACTGTGTACTCTTCCCCTTGCCCCAAACAGCAGAAGGAAGAGAATTCACAGTTACACTTAAGGTTCTAATCATAACACATCTCCACTATAACCATGGTGGTTAAATGTGCCTGCTATTTTAAGTCCATAATTATTTTTTAATAGTACTATCATTTCTTTCCATTAAGTCTGTGTCAGTGAACTAGAGCTTGGCCAAAAAGAGTGAAAATACATGGAGTCAAAAGTTGACTGATAATAGAAGTATGCCTTTTTTCTTCATCTCTGATACCAAAATGAAAGGGATAAGAGAAACCAGGAAACACAACAAATGACAGCTATTCATTTAGTGGTAGCGTGATTTGCATAGTAATGCGGAAATGTGCTGCTGATTATGGCATCTGCTCTATCATTAGAACCCCGAGACATTTTTCGAACTTGACTGCATTCTCCAGTTAACACTTTTTTGATAATGAAACCAACTTCAGGATATGAATTATTCCACCTGTCCAAATCAGCCACCCTCATTCAGGATACTTCCCTTCTTAAGAAATGTCATTTTCCCCTATTAACACACATTTGGAAAAATATGTAGAAATCATATTAAATCACATCACATCCACTTGGGTTTTGCCTCATGTATTTTGAAGCATCTTTCTTTACCCTTTTGTGCCCATTTCACAGAGACAGTGGACTCAGTTCACCACCTCAGTCACCGAGAACTTCAATTTCAGGAATTATACTACCTGAGTCCCTTTTCAAATCTTACCTGGGAACATTAAGCCAATAGGTTTCTAACCCATGGGAAATTCCATAAAGAGAAGCCTCGTAGATAACTGAAAAGTCAGAGAGGGTCGGTGGGGAAAGAAAGCAGAAATATCAAAGAAAGTGTCCAAAAGTCTTGGTAATACAAGATTTTACTTCAATTTAGTCCAGTTTTTTTGTTAATTATATAATTTTTCCACTGTGCTCTACTAATCCTCTTAGTTAACTGGTCTGTGCAGAATTCTAGGACCTCATCTCATTGTTCCCTGCCTCTGTTTATTCAGTCTTTGTCCCTTTCTGTCCCCAGCTCCTATTTAAGCAACCCTACTGTCAGTGGGCAGTTCAATTCCCAAGTGCTCCAGGAAGCTGTTCTTGATCAATTTCAGCTGATGGACTCACTCTCTCAGCTCCTAGACTAATCAGTTCATCCATTCAATACTGTTTGGAATGTCTACTATTATTTCCTTTCTTTTCTCATGTCATCTCTTCCTAAATATTTTATTTCATTTAACAAACATTTACAGCAAATAGCAGACACTGTAGACACTGGCAATGTGGGAACGACGGAAACAGACAGGCTCCCCATCATCAGGAAGTCTCCTGGTTGGTTTCCAATGGAGTAACATCATGCTCACATTCAATTATCGGCAAACATGGAGGGGGTGGGGAGAAGGGAAGTGGATTGGGGGAGAAAAAAGGAAGACAACAATTTAAACAGGTAGTTCCCCTTCAACAAGCAGGTGCCGGAGTACATGTGAACTGAGAAATAAGTAGTCATCTGGTCCTCTCTGTTGCATCTTCCTTGCCATCTCTCCCTACCTCCTTACTGGGAGATGTTCACCTTGTGACTATCTCTTATATTTAGTATATATTTTTCTAACATGACCCCTAGAGACAAGTCAGCTACTTCATTTAGTGCTCAACAGAAGCAGTGATCAGCTACAATACTAGGGGGAAATGGACTGTTGGCCGCACTGAAAGATGAATGTCAGTGTACATCACTGTCCAACACAGCACCGCCCTTAGAAACTTCCAGGGGTGAGGTTGAACACAGGAGACTTTCGTTGTAGGGGCCTCTGTTCCTGAACAACCTGTCATTTGAGTGAGATGTTCTTCTGGGGGTGCGGAAGGAGTTCCCTGAGGGCAGGCCTTTTGGTCACTCCCTCCTTCAAGGGGATCGCAGTGGTCTCTGGATACTGGAACCTGGGGGATTGTTTTGTAAGAGAAGGGCAGGGGAGTTGTTGGTCATTAAGGCATTGCCGAGCTCCGAGTTCCCCCCCTTTCTTCCCCATCGTTCCACAAAGAGTGTCTTTCAATAAGAGGAATTCTCACAATCTAACTTTTCTGGAATACTTTGTTCACTTGATGCAAGTTCATGGCCCTTCTCCCAAGGACCCCTGGTCCCGTCAGAGGTGGTGCAGACTTGGTGAAAAGAGATCTGGGTTTAGAGGTAAGATACTCATTTTATCACATATTTTCCATTCAACTGGCCGGCATCTTATCTTTTCCTTAACTGCATTTTGCTTCCGCATTGGCAAAGAAAGAGCAGAAAGTGTGAGCCACTTTCTGCTTTCTTTAATTTCACAGAAGCTTAGGATTCTGAACCCAGACTAAGATCCTCCAAGATCTATTTTTATGTTTGGGTTAAGTAGCGCGTCATATGGACATTACCATATCAAAGAGTCATGTGAGGTCACGCCCCTGACACAGGTGGTCCTGCTTGGGGAATTGAGCCGGTGAGGGGAAGACACCTGGAAAACACTTCAGAGATGGAGTCCCTGAGAAAACCTTCTAACCAGCACGATCTAATTTAACACAATCCATAAAAAAGGAAGTTCTGTGAACAGTTCTGCTACTTACAGAAATGAGTCAAAATGGATCTATTTTTATATTGCAAACAAATCTTTCAAACAAGATCCCAAAGACAAAACTCAGCCTTGAACAGAAATCAAGACTTAAACGTGAGCTCAGCAAAACAGCATGGAAATCCATCAATCATCTATGCTATATGTTTCAGTAAATATGCCAACAATAATAAAATTGTAGGTGTGGTCTTCAAAAGCCAACGCTTCTTATATTAAATTCCCGGAAGCACTTCTGAATTGAGTTGAATAACAAAATAAAACAGTTTGTATATTTATGGGATTCTGTTCTTCAGAAACTTTTCGACTCAAGTAAAATGCATCCCATATGTGTGATAACTAAACTGCATTTCCATAAGACATATATTTTCCTTTAACACCATTTTTCAGTTAATGAGTGTTTCAAGGGACAGTTTTCCAAGTTCTCCTCCCACTTCCCTCAGACAAGATGTTTTAAGGGAAAAAAGCTAGGAGGAAATATTTCATCACTATGTATGAATGAGTATAGTTCAGAAGGAAAGTGGGAAGCCCATTCATTTGCTTCCAGCACCTCCAATCCGAGTAAATCATTCCCGGTGCTTTGCGTTACCTGATGTTCAGTGGTGACAGCCAGAGATCAAGAGGGGCCCTTTGTAAAACATCAGATCCTGAAGGATGTTAAAAAACAAAGCAAAGGGCTTCCCTGGTGGCGCAGTGGTTGGGAGTCCGCCTGCCGATGCAGGGGACGCGGGTTCGTGCCCCGTTCCGCGAAGATCCCACGTGCCGCGGAGCGGCTGGGCCCGTGAGCCATGGCCACTGAGCCTGCGCGTCCGGAGCCTGTGCTCCGCAATGGGCGAGGCCACGGCAGGGAGAGGCCCGTGTACCGCAAAAACAAACAAACAAAAAACAAAACAAAACAGAAATTCTTAAGTGATGCCACTTTCAGAAAGACTTCTTTCAAAAGGAAACAAAACAAACAGCTCTCAACTATTTTTTTTCTGTCCCTCAGTCCTACCTTTGAAAAGATTGTAAACTATGCTTAGATTTATTCAATAAATCCTTACTGGGCATCGACCACATGCCGGGCCCATGCTGGGCTCTAAGGATGCAGTACCCAAGATGGTTCCCTACAGGAGCTTTCAGTCCAGAGAGGGAGTTGGTAGACATGCTCTGGCCCAGGTTTTAGGGAGGGGAATGTAGGGAGATTCCCCTGGAAGAGCTGGTATCTGAGTCTGAAGACTAGTGGGAAGGTGGGAAGGAGGTACCAGGCGGGGCTGGGGTTCAGCGGAGTGGAGAGCAGAGGAGGTAGCCAGGCACCTTCCGCATCTGCAGCCCCGAGTGGGAGGGGGTGTGACAAAGATGAGGCTGGAGAGCCAGAGGGCCAGACCACCAGGGCCTTGCAAGGCCTGCACAGGAATTTGGGCTTCATCCTGGAGGGGGTAGGGGGACCACTGAAGGGTTGTAACCACGCAGTGACAAGGTGACATCTGTGTTTCCATCAGGGGTCAAGGTTATGTTTCTACAAAATCAATTGAGCTGTGGTTCAGAGACTGAACTGGAGGGAGCAGGCCCAGAGGCTGGAAGGGCCTTTAGCAAGGCATCTTTGCTTAGAGCTCTTGGTGTGAGAACTCCTAGCCATCCCACAACGCCCCCTTCCTTGTTACCTGCATCACTAGCTTTAAAGGCAGCAAGTGGGTCATGTGATAGGGTACCCCCCAAAATGGCACAGTCCTCAGATGGAAACCATGAGGAGATTCAGCTGACACCTTCGGACTCCCAGCCACTGCAGGCAAACCATGGTCACCCTGAAAGGCTTTTGAGGCATGTTTAGAAATTTTTACGTTCCAATTTCCATATTTCCTACAAATGCTAGATATTTATCTTCTAAATAAAACTAAGTACAAGTACTATTTGGAAAACTGTGAGAATTGCACAGTATGCAGTGAGATACCTCTATCTGTACCTCCTTCTACTCTAAGGAACCTCTAATCTTGAGATTCTGCCACAAACATCTGTACAAATAATAGTCATTGGTTTTTTTCCTTGGCCTCTAAGACAAAGAATAGCGTGTCAGTGGGATACTCTAGAAATATCCCAGAAACATGGGTTAGACACTTAAGAACCAAAAGAAAAATCTCTGAAGGTCTCAGACCTGTTCTTAATCCTAAAAGTATCAAACTGAACACTGGCCTCCATACATCAAACTGGGATAAGAGATCTGTGAAACTCTTCAGATGCGGAATTTTATTTTATTTTTCACTTCTGAAGGTTAGATGTGAGAATTACATGATGATAACCTCTTTACCTACCAGGACAGCACAATCCAGGCTAAGGATGAAATGATGCTTACGCTGATTAAGAGAAACTAACCAGTCTGCACATTTGCCTTAAAAGTTCCCAGATAACCTGAGAAGTGACAAGAAACAGAGATCATAAATAAAGTTAAATGTCCCAAAGAAAGAATACACCCAAACTGGCTCTGGTCTGTCCTGCAGAATAATTCTTTTTTATGCTATGTAGCAAAGGAGCTTAATCTATTCTTTCTAGCTTTGCCTGGTTTACTAGAAACAAATTCCAGATAGTGGTCTCAGAGCCTTTCACCTGCATATTTCTCTAAAGATTTAAAGCTTTGCAAAAACACACTGGTCCAGCAGAGTCTCATTTCTTCCAAAAATCAGAGACAATAAGAAGGAATAAACGGATCCAACCAGAGGCCTTTGTAGCCTCCACTGTATCTTTTGCTTAGAATATTAAATAGTTTTAAATGGATGTGTGATCTTAATGTCCATAAGAAATACTTTTCAATTTATTTTTATAAAATTTGAACACTTATTTTACCTTAAAAATAAGCCCGGAATGGCGGTTGAACACAGGACCATCCAGCTCTTGTGCGTATCTGATTATCTGCTTGGAAGACTCATGGGAATTCTTCCAGGATGCTTTCTGTAGGTCTTGAGACGTACCCTAAAGGTCAAATGATAAGCAGAAAAGTTAATGGCATTCAGGATCTATGATTAAAAACAAAATTATTTTATATTGGAGCATAGTTGATTAACAATGTTATGTTAGTTTCAGGTCAGGACCTTTGATTTTTCTTTTTTTTAAAACATCTTTATTGGAGTATAATTGCTTTACAATGGTGTGTTAGTTTCTGCTTTATAACAAAATAAATCAGCTATACATATACATATATCCCTAAATCTCCTCCCTCTTGTGGCTCCCTCCCACCCTCCCTATCCCACCCCTCTAGGTGGTCACAAAGCACCAAGCTAATCTCCCTGTGTTGTGCAGCTGCTTCCCACTAGCTATCTATTTTACATTTGGCAGTATATATATGTCCATGCCACTCTCTCACTTCATCCCAGCTTACCCTTCCCCCTCCCCGTGTCCTCACGTCCATTCTCTACATCTGCATCTTTATTCCTGTCCTGCCCCTAGGTTCTTCAGAACCATTTTTTTAAATATATATTCCATATATATGTGTTAGCATACGGTACTTGTTTTCCTCTTTCTGACTTACTTCACTGTGTATGACAGATTCTAGGTCCATCTACCTCACTACAAATAACTCAATTTCATTCCTTTTTATGGCTGAATAATATTCCATTGTATATATGTGCCACATCTTCTTTATCCATTCCTCTGTCAGTGGACACTTAGGTTGCTTCCATGTCCTGGCTGTTGTAAATAGAGCTGCAATGAACGTTGTGGTACATGACTCTTCTTGAATTATGGTTTTCTCAGGGTATATGCCCAGTAGTGGGATTGTTGGGTCATATGGTAGTTCTATTTTTAGTTTTTTAAGGAACCTCCATACCGTTCTCCATAGTGGCTGTATCAATTTACATTCCCACCAACAGTGCAAGAGGGTTCCCTTTTTCTCCACACCCTCTCCAGCATTTATTGTTTGTAGATTTTTTGATGATGGCCATTCTGACTGGTGTGAGGTGATACCTCATTGTTGTTTTGATTTGCATTTCTCTAATGATTAGTGATGTTGAGCATCCTTTCATGTGTTTGTTGGCAACCTGTATATCTTCTTTAGAGAAATATCTATTTAGGTCTTCTGCCCATTTTTGGATTGGGTTGTTTGTTTTTTTGTTATTGAGCTGCATGAGCTGCTTGTAAATTTTGGAGATTAATCCTTTTTCAGTTGCTTCCTTTGCAAATATTTTCTCCCGTTCTGAGGGTTGTCTTTTCATCTTGTTTATGTTTTCCTTTGCTGTGCAAAAGCTGGACGAATCAGGCTCCCAGACTTCAGGGCCTTTGATTTTCAAAGTAATACCTGGAACTAGCCAGGTAACCAACATACTACTCTGCGGTAAAGAATTATCTGTTTTTCTATGGCCTTCAATAGTCTGAGGACCTGTCTTCTGTTGACATCATTACAGTTTTTCTTTGGGAAACTGCTTCTTCCTGCACCAGCAATCTGTGTGCATCAGTGGAGGCGACTAGAGTCCTGCAAATAGAGGCAGCCACTGACCCAAGGCTGCCAGTGACAGGACCATATTCTCCTGGCACGGTGAGCGGTTCAGAGACAAGAGATGAGCAGCCAGAGCCCGTGAGAGGCAACAGCACTTACTGAGAGACATTCAGTCCCTCCTATCCTACTGGACTTGAACCTGGACCACAGTGAGGCTTGGGTGGCCATCTTTCCACCATTAGATGAGAATCTGCTGAGAATGGAGCCCACACTCTTCCGAGGGTCTAGGTGAGAGACAGAGAGAGGGAAACTGAGCCTTCATTTGAGCTCCTGGATCAAACAGCACGTGAAATGACATATCCCTGGACTTTTCATGCACGTCAGTAAATTTCCTTTTCATGCTCAAGCCAATCTGAGACAGATTTTGTGTCATTTGCAACAAAGGGAGTCTTAATTAACACAATCGTATATGGAAGAAGGAACAAATGATAACCTAACTTTGGGCAATACGACATTGGAAATAACTGGGAATGACTCAACTATGTTGCCAAGTAGGGCTTATTCTCCTGTTAATTACATCTTAATGTGGCAGACCCCTTTTTGAGTCTGTCAGGCTCCTGAATAAACAGAAAGTCTGAAATTTTTTAAAAGCGATGACCATAATATGTTAAATCCACAAAAGTGAGATAAAAATGGAGGTTCGGACCTAGGGAAACAAGATGAGGACAGTAAAAATTCATCATGGGACTAATTGTACAGAATAGATACTATTTAAAATCAAATGACTATGGTGTTTCAGTTCCAATCATGATGAAGAAGGTTGTGCTTGACTAACTCTGGACAAAATATACAAACCATCTATTTAAAGATGCTGGAGGACAACCTAAATCAGGCAGAACTGGAAGAGATTCAACCCTTGGAATGTGGAGGTAAGATCTATGCTCATATGACTTTCTCCTTGAGGGCACTCCCCAGTCTGCAGAATGCTGGGTGGGTAACCATCAAGCAGAAAACCACAAATTTATTGGCTTGAGGTGTTAGAAGATGGAATTTGGGGCTGCCAGAGCATCTGAAAGCAGGAGGGTTGAAATCACAGATAGCCTGAGTGGAGAGCCCCCAAATATGCATATATATTTCCCCAAATCTTTGGCTGACTCCTGAATTGCACATGGATAAAGATACTCCAAAGATTGGCAGAAAGAAACAGCTAGAAGCTTGAAAAAGCTGAGCTTAGATTTCAGCTGCTGGCCACATCAGGGGAGACAGTGTTGAATTTGAATCCTGCCAGATTATAGGGTCTTGGTAAATACCTCAGGTTTTTTCATTGAAATCCCAGAAGGGTCATCCTTAGGAATAAAGACTATGTTCTAGAAGCAAGGATTTACCTTTAGACAAAAGTCAAAACCAAAACAGACCCATCCTAAAGAAGTATAAAACCAAGCCTCCAAAAGTTCAAGGTGATTAGCTAGTAATTTAACTCCTTACTAGAATAAAAATCTACACTCTTCAGAGGAAGATAACTGAATCCAGGGGCCCTATAATATATCAGCCATAATAAAGACAAAACAAAGCAAAACTAGACATGAAAGAAATAGGAAAATGTGACCCATACTCAGGAGTCAAAGTAGTCATTGAAACTGATCCCAAGATGACAGAAATGTTGGGGTCAGTTGACAAAGACTTTAAAATATATAGTAAAAATATGTCTAAAAAATTAAAAATATGCAGTCATAATGACAAGATGGGGAATCTCAGCAGAGAAATGGAAACAAATGAAAATCGTGTAATCAAAAATGCAATATAATAAATGAAAAATGTATTGGATGTGTCTTAACAGCAGATTAGAGATGGCCAAAGGAAGGGTCAGTAAGTTAAAGACAGAACAATAGAAATTATTCAGTATGAATAAAAGAAAAAAAAATTGGAAGACATTCCAATTTGGAATCGGAATTGCATGTGGAATTGGAATTCCAAAAAAAATTGTAATTCCATTCCACAGTACCAAGTGACCTGTTGGACAATATCAAGTAGTCTAACATATATTTGTGATTGTAGTGTTAAAAGGAAAGTAGAGGGAGAGTAGGACAGAAAAACATATTTGAGGAAGTAAAGGTCAAATTTCCCCATTTTTGGTGAAAAATATTATTTTACAGATCCAAGAAATTCAGCAAATCTGAAGGAGGGTAAATACAGAAAAAAAAACCAAACCAAGTTTCATCATATTAAACTACTAAACCAAAAATAAAGATAAATCTTGAAAGCAGCCAGGGGAGGGGAAAAAAAAAAATCACATTACATCCAGAGGAACAATTATTTGAATGGCTACTGAACCATTTCCAAAACCAGTAAAGGCCAGATGACAATGAAACATCACCATGAAATTGCTGAAAGGGGGAAAAAAACTGTCGATCCAGAATTCTATGTCCAGAGTTGATACCCTTTGAAATTTAAGATGAAATAAAGACACTTTCACATAAATGAAAGCTGGGAAATTTTGTTTCCAGCAGACATGCTCTACAAGAAATGCTAAAGGAAGTTCTTTAAGCTAAAGAGAAATGACAATAGAAGGAAACTTGGAACTACAAGATGGAATAAAGAGTACCAGAGATGGTAAATATAAAGTAAAATATAAATTTATATAACTGTTACCGAGGTTTGAAATAATTCACCTAAATACAAAGTTTTAAAAAATTCACGAAGATGGGAAAACCATGAAAAAAAAGCTGATAAAGATAGAAGTCAGAAAAAACAATCCAACATAAAAATAATCGGTAACTTAGAGAATACAACTGAAGATAAAGATACATTTAGATATATAGTATATGAGCATGCCTCCAAATGAAGAAAGACCCAAATCCATCCACCGAAAGAAGCATGCAGTATTCCAGGAAAATATGAAGGAGTATGCTTAACATTAAGACATACACTTTTTAAATTATTAAACTTAAAGGATAAAGAAATAATTTGTCAAGCAAAAAAGCAGGTAAAAAAGTACCTATAAGTGTGGTGAGGGGTGCGGGGATAGAGGGGAGAATCCAATCAGGCTCTGAGTTCTCCTTAGCAAAATTTAAAGCCAGAAGACATTGGCACAATGACAAATGCCCCAAGTAAAGAAAGTGTGTCCCAAGAAAATTTTACCTACCTAAGATATCATTCGGGTATAAAAGCAACATAGAAACAATCTCAAACTTAAAAAAAAAAAAACATTGGGCATACACTAATAATGAATAATTTTGAAAAAGCTGCTTGACAACAAAATCCCACCAATTATGATAAATCAAAATAGTGACATCAAGCCAGGATGTGGAAGCAATCTAAGTGTCCATCGACAGATGAACGGATAAAGAAGATGTGGCACATATGTACAACGGAATATTACTCAGGAACGAAATTGAATTATTTGTAGTGAGGTGGATGGACCTAGAGTCTGTCCTACAGAGTGAAGTAAGTCAGAAAGAGAAAAACAAATACCGTATGCTAACACATATATATGGAATCTAAAAAAAAAAAAAAAAGGTTCTGAAGAACCTAGGAGCAGGACGGGAATAAAGACGCAGACCTACTAGAGAATGGACTTGAAGACACAGGGAGGGGGAAGGGTAAGCTGGGATGAAGTGAGAGAGTGGCATGGACATATATACACTACCAAATGTAAAATAGATAGCTAGTGGGAAGCAGCTGCATCGCATGGGGAGATTAGCTTGGTGCTTTTTGACCACCTAGAGGGGTGGGATAGGGAGGGTGGGAGGGAGATGCAACAGGGAGGAGATATGGGGATATATGTATGCATATAGTTGATTCATTTTGTTATACAGCAGAAACTAACACAACAATGTAAAGCAATTATACTCCAATAAAGATGTTTAAAAAAATTAGATCATCATTAACTCTGAGGAAAAACTGGGAAAAAAATTAGTCGTATATCAGCTACAATTTAAGGCGATACAATCAGAAAGAGGGATCTTTCTCCCTTTTCTAATAAGAAACGTAGAGAAAGGGAACCCTGACATTGTAGATTGAGTAAGGAAAATCTATAGGACTGGAGTATCCAAAATGTTTTTTAAAGAAACAGATTGAATGCTTTTTAAAAGTAATATATCAAATGAGTTAGGTAATTAAATAGATGACTTTTTATCACTGCTTTAGAAACATATGTTTAAAAAAATTACCACTTGTTCTACTGACTCATAAATGTATTCAAAATTAAGGTCTTCAAAGATAAATCAGTTGAACTGTTAAAAAAAAAAAAAGAATAGAGAACCACATTAAAATGAGTGGTAGCGAGCACTGAATTCATTTTTATGTCAAACCAACACTAAACAACTGTGGAATTATGATGATAAATGTGAATGTTATAAATCTGGATGATGTAAACAGAGTAATCATGAAAAACTGGTATCTCGTAGGAAGAGATAAGAAAAGAAACATGATGATGCTAATGTTCCTATCTTTTAGACCAGGAAGTCAGCAAATATTGTCTAAAATTGAAGCAAGTAGTTAACCACAGAAGATGCAATGACTCCAATCTCTTGACAATTCCAGCACCTCTATTTTTGTATAATGTAAGTGTGGAGCTGCCCATAGCAAGGTTTGCCACCATGTGTGTGTGAACCAAACCAGAATACAGAGCAAGAGACATGGGTGAAGGGAGAGGTATAGACACTTGATGATCTCGTTGCCATTTCTAGATCCGGTTGCATCTAGAATTAACACCTTTTCCTTGGACTTTCTAGTGACATGATCCAATAATTCCTTTTTTTCATAAGGTAAAAATTAATTTTTTGGCCTTAGAGAATTCTTTCAGAAAATAATCTTTCATAACATACAAAAAAATTGTGGTCCAACAAAACCTTCTATTTCAATTCAGATTTTCTTTTTTTTTAACTCAAAGTTAAATTTAAGTACTTAATAAAAGAATATGTACAGATTAAATCCATCTTTACTAACAATTTCTATCCACCAACTTAATATGTCTGTCAATACTTTTGTATGTGTATATGGAAGAAATGATATTCACTTTGTTTTAAGAATTTTTGTTTCTAGGGGATGTGATTTCATGTTTATTCTTTCAACTTTCATCTTTGTACTTTTCTGCATTGAGTGTATCAGTTTTTGTTTAATATGAGCATATAACACATTTACTCTAACAATAGCATGATTTTTAAAAGAGGGCAAGAGGAGAGAAAGAGATTCTAGATGCATATATATCAACCTATGAATCTGAGGTGATGGAAATAAAATGACTGTTACCTTGATGTTATTTTGTTTTATGTGTTCAAAAATGAGGGGAAAAACTCCACGAGTAAACCAATAAGGAATAAACAAACAGCAGCAAGAAGTTGGGATTCAGATGTAACATAGATGGAAGGGCTCCACCCCCAATCTAAATCATCTAATCTAGTTCTGTCATGTAGATGATGAAACAGGAGCCAGAAGGGCAACCACCCACTGCAGTGAGACAGGGGACCCTCTAGCTCTAGAGCCCTGATCTCTTAACCACCAGCCTCTTACCCTTTACATTCTCTTAACAAGAGTTAACTATATTTTTCTACAGATTTCTTATGGATGAAGCTAAGTGTGTGTGTGTGTGTGTGTGTGTGTGAGATGAAGGTGCTTGAAACATGGTTGAAAGTTCTGTGACAGAGCCTTGATTGTTTAGGAGGAGGCAGTGCTAGCAAAATCAGAAGAATGTGTAACATAGAAATTAGGTGAAAAAGGGACCATTGTTCTTATAACTAATCTTTACATTGAATCTTTTCTAGCAAAGGAGCGGATGTAGCAACAGTTTCAGTTCTATCAAAAAAACCTGACATTTTTGTGAGGAGGCCAAAAAACATGCAGGTTATAAAAATCCTAATCTGCAACCTGGTCACACAGAATATGTCCCCTATAGTCCCTAGAAACCAGCAAATCTCCTAGAAACCTGTTCTCCTACTGGTATAAAGAGAATGGCTAATAAGAAGAGATGATCACACACACACACACACACACGCACATGCACATGCACACACACACACTTTGTTTATCTGAAGCCAAGAACTGCAATCAACCACCAGCTTCAAAAACTCAGGAGTCAGACCATAGACTGTACCATGACAAGAGAAGGAGAGAGAAAAATATTACTGAAAGACATAGAGATTTTAGATTTAAAATATGGAAAGGAAATAGCTCCTACTTGGCACTTCCACAGTCTAGAAAAGCTATGTTTATCCCAATCACACTTCTAGGTGGCTGTTTTGTCACGTGGGTTTCATCTCCGAGGGTGCCCAGCTTCTGAAATTAAACATGAGTGGAGAATGTCAGAGGGTTCAGAGCGACACTGTGCTGCCTACAGGCCTGAAGGACTCTTGTTGTTGGTTCTGCAGAAGTCGAGATAAACCCTGACGTCTCCCCCCTTCCCAGACACCTTTGGATGAACTGAGGCTACAGATACCACCACACCATCTAAGTCTCCCAGAGCTGCTTCAGCAAAATCAAGAGAGGGTGCATCCTCTCTGGGGAGCGTCTTTCACATGCCTTCCTGTGACGTGTGGCTTATTTATTCCAAGAGGGAGTCCTTTCCCTGACAACATATCTATTTTAGATAATGCTTGTCCAGGAGAGTGGTCTGAGGACAAGAAGAAGTTCAGGTTAAGAAACGAACAGCAGAGACCATTGGGCTGAAGACTAGCAGAAATGAACTTATGAGAGCAGAAAATAACAACACTTTGACATGGACACCTTCATATAGTAGGGCTTAACCATCTGTTGGGCACTGTGTCAAATGCTTTTCATGTGTTATTAATCCTCATGGAAACCATCAGAAGAGGATTCTATCATTATCCCCATTTGCAGATGAGGAAACTGAGGCTTGGCGGAATTAGGTAGCTTGCCCAAAACAGCAACACTAGTGAAGAGACAACTAGAACTAGAACCCTTGTCCACCTGCCTCTGGCTCCTGCTCAGGGAGTGCCATAGACTGAATGTCTGGGTCCTCCACAAATTCATAGGTTGAAGCCTAATCCTCAGAGTGAAGGTATTTGGAGGTGGGGTCTTTGGGAGGTGATTAGATCATGGGGGTGGGACCTCATCAATGGGATAAGTGCCCTTATACAGGAGACCCCTGGGAGCTCCATCATCTCTTCCACCATTAGATCATGGGGGTGGGGCCTCATCAATGTGATAAGTGCCCTTATACAGGAGACCCGTGGGAGCTCCATCATCTCTTCCACCATGTGAGGATACAGCAAGAAGATGATCATTTATGAACCAGGAAGCAGCTCTCACCAGACATGGAATAGCCAGCACCTTGATCTTAGATTTCCAAGTCTCCAGAACTGTGAGAAATAAATGTTGGAAATACAGATCATATATGGGGAGAATTTGCCTTCACACGTCACTTCAGTGACTTGATACTTGAAATTCCACTAAAGGAGGTAGTTAAACATCATTTTCTACATGAGCCTTGCATTAGCTCTGCTGCTGGCTCTGCATTGGTGGTGGTGGTGGTAGTGAGGGTCTCTGGGGTGGTGCTGCATGGCCAGGCAGAGGGCAGTTCCCACGCTGAACTTTCTTCCTCAAATGTAAAATTATCAAATGAGAAAATTGGATTAAATGATCTCTAAGGGGTGTTTAAGCCCTACAGTGTTATAGTATGATGGGAAAGCAACAAATACTCTGTCTTTAAAAAACCTTAACATTTAGTGTGGCATTTTTCATTCATCAGATTGGCAAAGACTGAAATTCAAAACACATTGGGCTGATGAATGGATAACAAAACAGGTGCTGTTGACTCACTGGAGGGTGAGTAAATGGGCTTTGGATATCTATAAGAATATAATAATAGGGCTTCCCTGGTGGCACAGTGGTTGAGAGTCTGCCTGCCGATGCAGGGGACACGGGTTCGTGCCCTGGTCCGGGATGATCCCACATGCCGCGGAGCGGCTGGGCCCGTGAGCCATGGCCGCTGAGCCTGCGCGTCCGGATCCTGTGCTCTGCAACGGGAGAGGCCACAACAGTGAGAGGCCCGCGTACCACAAAAAAAAAAAAAGAATATAATAGTAATAATAAATGATGACAATGACAATCATAATATATTGCAATGCATATACCCATTAACACTGATAAGCCACACGTAGGAGATTCTCCTAGACATATATTTGCACATGGAAGATAAATAACAGTGCTATTTATTGTAACAGAGAGCTGGCAATGAACTATATACCCTTTGGTGAGGGCTGGTGCAAGAATTGTGCTACCTCCAGTTTTGAACACTACACAGTCATTAAAAAGAAAAAGGTAGATGAACATGAGCTATTAGAGAAGGATCTGCAAAATAAATCATCACGAGAGAAAAGTGGAGGACAATCCAGTACGCTACCAGTTTGTTCAGCTCTATGCTTTGAATGTGTGTGCCTGTGTGCGCGCGCGTGCACGTGCATGCGTGTTCATAGAACTACTCCAGAAGGATTTGCTTGAAAAATAACTATTAACAGTGGATGCCATGTGGAAGGGACTTGGGGAACCAGGATAAAAGGGAGAGTAATTTTTTATTGCAGAGCTTTTCATACTCTGAATTTTTTTGCTTTGTACATGTAATTACTTTATCATAAAAAAAAAACCTTGCTCAAAAAATGTTTTTCAGTCTATTAGAGGGTATGACAGACTCTATACGGCAGAGAAATTATGTCAACTATGTCCTATAAAGTATTACATACTCATATACACATACAGCACTATATATAGTATTACATATATGTAATTATTGTCAACTACATTATATATATATGTGTGTGTATACACACACACACACACACACACACACACACACACACGCATACATATACACGTAACATTTGGAGATTTTGTTAGCCCAGCTGGTTAGAAGTAGAAAAATCATGAAATTCCTAGTTACTAGGAGATACTAGTCCTCTCCCAATTTGGAGACATAGCTTCTCCCTTGCATAACCACGTGACCGAGCCTTGGTCAGCCACGTTGCACAATGGACTCTCCAGGATGAAAGATCTTGCTCCCTTTCTCTGTCATCCAAGGCCCAACCTCTCTCCCACATCCTCGAGAAGCGAAGGGAATACATCCAGTATCCATCCCTGCCTGTGACAAGAAGACACGGGCAGAAAGAGGCCTTATTGTAAGCCACATGGCAGGCAAATGGGCCAACACTTGTTGGCCATGATCTGAAATCTCCGACGTGCACACGAAACAATAAAGCATCTCTGATTCACATTTGTTGAACGTTCTCAAGCCCTGAGAGAAAAGTCAAAAATAGCTAGGAGTCTTGAAACCCTTTAGGAAAAGGCACTTTTTGGCATACTTGTTTTTTCATCATTCAATGAACAAAAAGGTTCACTGTTTCAACCACCAAGAGAACAGCCAAGTTTTTAGAAATGCAGTCACACTTTTGGCTGACAGAGGAGATTTTCCAACTGGGCTTTCATACGCATACTTACGGGTGGTCTGTCCTACCTACCACAGGCTTTCCTGTGCCAACAATTTTGTTTGTAAATCTAAGTGTAATAACAAAGCTTGTATACTCACTGAAAGCTAGATGTTCAGGGCTTGTGACAAGGGGAATACAAAGGTGCATTGAGATGCCTCCATGGTGAAGAGAAAACCTCGATTCTTTGAAAGAGGTAAAGTTGCTTTAAACAGATCCCTTACATCTTGATGGAGAAGTGTAGCTGACTTGCAATTCCTTCAACAGAAACTTGAGATTGATTTATTTCCACTGGGCAGATTAAATACACAATGTTTTCATGCGGATGACGGGACTTCATAAATTTGTCACTGCCGGGCCATGTGCAGCCTTTGATCTTTCCGTGGGGCCTTGTTTGGAGCCGGGAGCTGGGAGCTGCCTGGGTGTGACACATGTGTCTCTGCATCCATCTCTCCTGCATGTTGAATTTGGCCGTCCTCATCAGAAGGGAAGAGACGGGGCCAGCTCTTAAGAAAGGGCTGCACTGCAAGGGCGAGCCATTTCCATTTTAAAGTGAAGCTGCTCAGAAGCCCCTGGATCAAGCTGCCCCGCCCGCCCCCATCTGAAAGGCGAAGGCAGTCTGGTTCCCACGTGTGTCTTCCTCTTAATCACGAGGGTGGATTCTGCCGCTCGGCTTGCTTGGTCATCGTTCCTTTCCTCCCACCCCAAACCTTTAGCATTCCACTTAAAGTGGATGACCCAAGAGAGAAGCACTGTTCAATCCATGCAATTCACTGAAGTGCAGTGGGTGGCTCCTGAGTTTTCTAAAGGCCAGGCAGGGTGCTGGTACCAGGAACATAAGAGAGTAAGACACCGTCCTCAGCTAGCAGGGAAGACAGACAACCCAACAACAAAGTGGTCAGTGCAACGGAGAGAGACGTGCCCTGCAGACTGCGAGCGATTACCAACAGGTCACAGCCTTAGGGGGCTGTAGGTGCTGGCTGCGGGGAGGGGGGGCAGTCAGTCATGGAGAGCTTCCTGAGGAGGTGGTCCTGAGCTGCTCTTACAGGATGTGGAGGAGTGTGGCCAGCACAAGATGGTGGGGAGAGGCTTCCAGGCAAAAGAGAATGAGCAAAGGCACAGGTATGGGGAAAACAGCACAGAAGGGTAGGGGTGTGCACGGCTGAAGTGTGACATGTGAGGTAGGGGGAGGGCAGGGCAAGAGGTAATGGGAGTATTTGACAGCATGGACTGACCTCTTCGTCTTTTAAAACTAATAATGCTGAAGTTATTTGGAGTTTTATTCCATTTTATAGATGAAGAATCTGGTGGGCCACAGAGGTTGTGATTTATTCAAGGTTCTCCAGCTAGTACTTAGCAACCAGTGCTCAAGTCCAGGTCCATGGGATGCTAAAGCCCTTGACGGCTACATATAGGTTCCCAACAAATGGAACATGCTAGAAACCCTCTGGTAGTCACAAGAAGGTCTGAGGCAATAGAGAAAGGTATCATGTTGCAAGACAAAAACCAAAGCACAGTAAAGACTTCAGTTATTTCCCAATAACTAAAATGCTGAACTTAATTTAAAAGATAATTTTAAAGGCCTTCTAGAAGAATAAATAAGGAAGAATAGCTAAAAATTAATTTGGCATTTAAAAAATAATGCATAACTTGGTCTATCAGAATTTAAAGCAGTATTTTGCTGGAACAAGGACCAACAGCAAATCAAATAGAGCAGATGTTTGATTGGACTCTACAACGTGTGTGTGTGTGTGTGTGTGTGTGTGTGTGTGTGTGTGTGTGTATCATGATAAAATTAGCAATAAGCAGCAAGACAATGGGTAAGGAATTATTATTCAATAAATAATATTGGAAAATTCAGCCATCAACCCAAATTATTATCAAACACCATAATAGCTATAGACTGATTTAAGTGTAAATGTGGAAGGAAGGAGGAAGGAAGGAAAAAACTCAAAAATGTAGGTGAACAGCTGAGCTCTGGAAGGAGCATTTTTTTTTTTTTTTTTTTTTTGCTGTACTTGGGCCTCTCACTGTTGTGGCCTCTCCCGTTGCGGAGCACAAGCTCCGGACGCGCAGGCTCAGCGGCTATGGCTCACGGGCCCAGCCGCTCCGCGGCATGTGGGATCTTCCCGGACCGGGGCACGAACCCATGTCCCCTGCATCAGCAGGCGGACTCTCAACCACTGCACCACCAGGGAAGCCCCTGGAAGGAGCATTTTCTAACCAGAAATGATTCATGAGAACACAAATGAAACAATAAGTCTGACTACAGAGCAACTATATAATTTTCAAAATAGAATTTTAAAAAGGCAAATGACAACTTAGAAAAGTATTTTCAGCCAGTATTATAATTATTCTTAATGAACCATAAGATATTTTTAAATCATTGAGGAAATCACTACATTTTAAAATTGGCAAGTGATATGAATAAACCACCAAAAAAGGATGGTCACGCATTCGGGCCAGCAGTTGAGGCTGGCTGTGGGCTGGGAGTTCAGCTGGGCTGTAACGTGGGATAATGTAACATGTGGATTCTCCAGCACAGAGGTCTCAGGGTGGACAGACTCCTCCCATGGCAGCAGGCTTGTAAGCAAGTGTAAAATGACAGCTAGGTGGCCACTTCTGACCAAACCTGGGTGGTCACATAGCATCACACCCCTGGCATTGTACTGTCATTTTATTGACGGCAAGTGGGTCACTAAGATCAAACCAGACTCATGAGGACGGATACAGATCCCATAGCTCCATGGGAGGAGTTAGAGAATTTGGGGACATGTTTTAAAACCTCTGCAGAGACAGAGAAAATAAACTTATGGTTCCTGAAGGGGAAAGGTCGGGGGAGTGGATAAATTAGGAGTATGGGATTAACAGATACACACTACTATAAATAAAATAGATAACAAGGGTCTACTGTATAACACATGGAACTATATTCAATTTCTTTTTAATAACCTATAATGAAAAAGAATCTGAAAAATGATGTATATATGCATAACAGTCACTTTGCTGTACACTTGAGACCAACTCAATATTGTAAGTCAACTACACTTGAATAAAAAAAAGCACAGCAGAATGAGATATTATTTCTATTACATCTTAAATTTAATTAAAATATAATTAAAATTAAACAGCTTTAATAATAATATTCAGTGTTGCTAGAACCGTGAACAGCATTTTTTTCTAAGGAAACAATGTTTCTAAGGAAGCAAAGTTTCTAGAACTTTAAAAATGCTTGAGTCTGGTGCCTCAGTAGTTCCCCTTTTAGTAATTATCCTAAGGGTATAATCAAATTTGCAGTCCAACATTTATCAAATATTTATCTACTTGCCATCATTCATACTTTTTAGAAGTACGTTCATACTTTTAAAAAAGTGTGACAATCTGTGTTGAGCACTTTTGTTAAATGGATTGTGTTGAATCTATATCAGAGAACATAATGCAGCGTTTATAAATCTTGCTTTTGATGAATATGTAATAACATAGGAAACTGTTCCAGGGCTGTGGAAAAGGATGATATAAAATTAAATACAGCATATATTTATAAAGTTTATTTTTAAACGCATATCCATTGTATGTGCACAGAAAAAGACTGGAATAGTAAACAGGCAAATGTTAACAGTGACTATGGCCCTGGTGGAGGAAAAAAGGATGATTTTTATTTTCATATGTATACTTCTTTATAGTTTCCAAATGTTTTATAAGGCATATTGTTTTGCCTTTGTATTTAGAAAAATAAATAAGTAACATTGCTTTTTAAAGTAAAGGGGAGAATATTTGATCTACACTCACTCATGGGTGGTAAGAAATTTCTCTGCAGGGTTAGCAGCAGGTTATTCAGAAACGTGCCACAAATCCATTTAAAGATCCTCCTCAAGGTGAGATTTCTCCAGCTGTGTTTCAAAAGCACTTGAAGCTATAATTTTAAATCCTCTAGATATGTCAAATTAAGTTACTCTAGCCGCAATTCAATATATCAAAAAGTTAATAAATAAGACAAGAGAAAGCAAAACAATAAACTCTAAATCAGAGTTTTGGGGGAGGGACTCTTTAAAGAGTTATATGGTCTCAGTAACAATGCAAAGTGTTCACGGAGACCTGCAAGGACCAAGCAAAGCACCATTTCCCGTGGAGATAAAAACATGGCAGCAGCGTCCAGAGACAGCTCGAGGTTAGGGAAGATGAAGTGTTGTATCTGTGGCCCAACTGCAGCTCTTTCCCCTTATTCAAGGTCTCCTGTAAGATGAGCTTCACAACATCCTCTTTGGTGGGGGACAGAGGGAGTGTTAACGAACAAGAACCGTTCCACCAGGATGTGAACCCCACTAAAGTTCACATAGCAGGCAGAAGGGTAGACACACACACCCAGTGGGTTGCTTTGAAGGCTCACAGTTTTACCCAGGATGGCAAAGATGTGTCACACACTTGTACACTCCACTGTCTTGCGACACTGACAGACAGCAATCATCAATCAGAACACTTTCCTGCCAAGTGTAGATTCCTCCTGAAAACCCTTCTTTCAATGGTGCCTAGAATTGACCTGTGAGTAGAAACCAACCTGACAGCTTGCCCCAGACTCAGAATAGACTGGATCCACCAAAAAAAAAAAGCCTTCTCTGATGTCCTTAACCAGTTCTACCAAAGGATTGCAAAGTCTTTCCTGAGACATCTTTAAATGGACTGCAGATTCCGAATCTATATTCTAGTGCAACACATAGTCTGTTGGGGATCTAAGAAAATCAGCACAGTGCCCAACTCCTGTTGGGCTCTGCACCTCATGGCCAGCAAAGTCTATTTAAGCCCCTACTCCACCACCTCATACCCTTCATTTCACAAAAGAGCAAGGGCTCTGTGTGTCCTACACACCACCCTCAAGCTCCTTGAGAGGTTGTGTATTCTCCCTTCTCTTCTCACCACCGCTCCACCCGGGAGCGTTTAGGATCTAATTACATTGTCAAGAACGTGATGGACACTCGAGAAATGTTAAAACAATTAATTCAGTAATTGGAAAAAATAGTGACACCTCCATTAATCCTAGTGATCGAACTGGAGAAAGATGGAGGTTACCCCATGGAGGCCTGTATTGTTTTTCCTAGGCTCAATCCAAATATAAGGGTGTCATGGGGTCTTTCCTGATTTGGGATGCCTGGAACAAGGTCCTCTCTGCTACACAGGAAGTGTGGTGACCACCTGTATCCAGGGTTATCAGCCTTGAGTGCGTTCCACCCGGACAATCCACACTGGAAATGCCCCACAGCCAGAGACTGAAACGAAGAGTCTTTACAGCTGGGCATGGAGCAGCTATCTGCAAGCAGGAAAGGTTAAAATAAATAGTGACTTGAACAAGACCCATCTTGATGAGAAGTCTGCACAGTGTCCAAAGCCCTGGAATGCTCAGCCACTTCAAGGGGAGAGTAACTGCCCGGTATCTGCAAAGGGGGCAAAGGCCTCAGGCCACTTGCTTTGCAAGTCTGCATGAGAAGCCGTGGCTCAGACTGCCCGGGACCCTGGAGCCCACAGGATAGATGTTTTACGGCCACCACTTCCCCTTCGGTGAAAAAGCAGGCGAGCAATCCAGGGCTGGGCGAGGGACCGCCCCCCCCCCCACCAGATGCTCACTAACGAACCTCCAAACCAATCAGCATCGTCTGTGCCTCCTGGTAGGCGGACCCCCTGTTTATTTTGAACTCCCCTTGCTTGTTGCTGATGGGACAGGGAGACCTATTTGCAATCACCAGGCTCTCCTCCATGCCAC
The DNA here is from genome assembly GCF_964374135.1 of Grampus griseus. NCBI lineage: Eukaryota > Metazoa > Chordata > Mammalia > Artiodactyla > Delphinidae > Grampus > Grampus griseus. The sequence continues at coordinate 76,176,055 of NC_139010.1, forward strand.
ACCCTCCGCCACAACTCCTGAACTGTTGTGTCTGACATTTTGAAAGCTGGATTTCTCCAGCTGCCGTCAGAGGACCAGACACGAGGGTGTAACTTATCCCTGAGCTTTAGCTTGTACCACGAACATCTTCTAGTCGACTCAGGCCTCACTCTGTCGTTCACAGATCTCTATTTCCCAGTCACCTCCCATTAGAGACTAAATATGAATTTGCACTGGTTAATGGACTTGACCAGTGGCAAATTTGATTCTGACACAGGGAGGTCTAACGTGGTATTACACTCCATTGCCTTCTAGAACATTTGTAAAATACTCTAGAGCCATCCCCCTCACACCCTACCCATGTGTCTTGCTCTTTCACACACACACACACACACACACACACAGGTGAATGTGCACTCCTTGATCTTCATTATCTTAGAACAGAGTTTCTCAACCTCAGCACTATTAGCATTTTGGGCGGGATAGTTCCTTGTGGCCAGGGCTGTCCTGTGCATTGTAAGATGTTTGGCAGCACCCCTGGCCTCTGTCACACTAGATACCAGTGGCACCGCCCCAGTGGGACAATCAAAAATCCCTCTGGACATTGCAAATGGCCCCTGGGGAGTAAAATCTTTCCCTGCTCCATTGCAAACCACAGTTTCCTTAGACCTAAAAGGGCCATATCATTTCTAGCTTTTCGTGAAGCCAAGAGATACTAGATGTTGAGTAAGAAAGTTCCCCTTTTACAATTTATTTCCTGGATTAAACAAATCGAGGCGTTTAAGTAGCTGGGAGAAAATCCAAGAATTCCTCTGAGGAAGAAGTGTTCTTTCGGACGAGGCAGCCCTCATTCCCTGAGGTTGAGCGATTTAACATACAGTGCAGCAGGGGCCTCGGTGACCCCTTCACCGCACCTTCCTGTCTTATGGGGGGAGGACTTACGGGGAAAGATGGCTTGAGAGGCCCCCGGCATCTCCCCACCGTCCTGCCTTTTCCATCAATAGTAGCTCTATCCCAGCCAGCCTCTTTCATTATGTCAGAGTAAGAACAGGAAGGGAGAGAGTTCTCACCAAACAAAACATTTTTTATCAAAAGTAAGAGGAATTCAGGGACAGCCCCTGGCTGGGGGGCTGTTGCCTAGGTCTCCTCCCCTGGGCTCCCTGAGCCCCCTGCAAACTTCACTCTTAACCAGTTAGCACCCTGCACTGGGGTCACAAGTCTGCTGTCGGTCTCTACCCCTAGACTGTGACCTTCCTGAGGGCAGAGGCTTCATCTCATTCAAAGGATCACTCCTTGAGCTTAGCACATTTTTATTTCAATAATAACTGCTATATATTTAGTACCTGTACCAAGTGCTAAACACTGTACATTTCATATACCTCATCTCATTCAAACACCCCCCCAAATCCTGAGAGGTGGGTACCGGATTATCCCCACTTTGCAGAGTGGAGATAGAGGTTTGGGGGTTAAATGGCTCGTTCAGAGCCTCCCAGCCTGTGACAGAGACAAAGCCAAGTCCGCAGCCCAGGCTGTTTAGACAAAGCTCTTAATCCCTGAACGCTACCAGGCACTTGATACTTGATGAACTAATGGATGAAAGAACAGATTAAAGTGCCCCCCCAGTGATCTTGCCAATCAGAGAATGTTTGCTAGACTGTGGTGACTGCCAGGTGTCCCTATTCTCTCATCAGAGGGAAATCTGGGGAACTGAGATTCTATCTCGTCTCTCCCTGCTGTGCTGAACACACCCTGGGGGTAGCTGGAAAAGATTCCTTGGAGCTTGGTATTGTTTCTTCTTTAGGACGGAACAGTCACCCCCTCAGTACTGCCCTTCCTGGGCTCACATCCATGACTGTGCCCACCTGCTTCAGGGATGGGATGCTCCTGGCTGCAACTTGGGGAAAGCTGAAGCAGAAGCTGGGGAGTAAACAACCCTGACCAGCACCAAGTTCATTCATTTCAGCAAACATTGATTGATGACGACCCAGCAGCACCTCAGCTGGAAACTGTTCAGATAGTGGTCCTTGCCCTTCAGGCTCCCAGGGCAGCAAGGTAAGGACACAAACCCAAGTAAAGCTAACACAAGCCAAGTCTTGGTAAATGTCATGATCAAGGTCCAAACAACTGAATAAAACAGGCGGAAATGGTTTATTCTGCCCAGAGCGACCAGGAACTGCCTTGGAGAGGAGGCTGGGTGTGAAATAGACTTGAAGAAAGGATGCAGGATTGAGAATCACTAGTGGAGAGGATGCCAGGTGGAAAGGGCTCAGGTAGCAAAACCATGGTGGGCGTGGGTGGAGAGGAAATCAGAGAAAGGTGTTGGGCTCTGCGGGGGCAGGCGGGGGTTGGTGAGGCTCAAATCTAGGCTGGGACCAGACCAAAAGGACACATATTTCTCCATTCAGTGGAGAATTCTTCTCACTTTGTTCAAAGAACAACAACTGATGAGTTTACCTAGTTTTAATTTGGATTCCACCAGAAGCAGATCCTGAAACAAGTATTTGGGCACAAGTTGTTTACTTGGGAGGTGATCCAAGGAAGCACTGGGAAGGCTGTGGGTGATGGAGACAGGGAAGGGAAGGATGCCAGTTCAGGGTGTGTTAATGAGCAGGTTACCAATAGGGGCAACTGGGCCTCTGTCCCACTGGCAGGGCTGTGCTGGAATGGGTCGGACGGATTCACAAGAGCCAGTTGTGTGAATCTCTCCCCAGCTCTGAGTTCAGTGGCATCTGTTGTTAACTTGAATTCTGCCACGGTGGGAGTATTACACCACAGAAATTAGCAAATGCTGCAGATTAAGGCCTCACCTGTGCCCATCCCCTCCCAAAGAGCCTGCTTACCAGCACACACACACTGCCTGCTGGGGCCTCAGAGAGATGATGGGTAGGGGGCAGAGGTCGCTGCGGAGCCAGGGTGTTTACCCACCAACACCCATCAGTCATTGGCTGAGAGCTGCTCCAGGAAGGTTAGCTGCCCTGTGTTCCTAGAACAGGACAATTACAGTCCCAGCTGAAGAATGCCCTCAGGTGGTGTCTCATTCCATTAGGGCTGCTCTAACACATACCATAGACTGGGTGTTTTTAATAGAGAAATATTAAATAAATGAGAACATTTATTTCTCACAGTTCTGGAGGATGGAATTCCAAGATAAAGGTGCCTGCAAGTTTGGGCCTGCTTCCTGGTCATAAATGACCATCTTCTTGCTGTGTCCTCACGTGGCAGAAGTGGGGAGGGAGCTAGCTCTCTGGGAACTCTTATAAGGGCACTAATCCCATTCACCAGGGCTCCACCCTTATGATCCAATCATGACCTCCCAAAGGTACAACCTCCTCATACCATCACACTGGGGGTTTAGAATTTCAACATATGAATTCTGGGGGGACATAAACATGTAGTCTATAGCAGGTGGGCAGCCTCAGTTGCCTGCAATAGAAAACCATTCGCATGTAAGAGCCTAGAGAGGACTGAGGGGTGTGGCCAGGGCCCCAACAGCATCTGTTGTGGGTCTGAACTACCCAGGGGCTACACTGAATAAAATGTCCCCTTCCCTAGGAAAGATTGCTCAGGAAGTGGAATGAAACCCATACACCATCTCCATCAGCTGGCTCCCTTGCCTTTTCCCCATATACACATCTGTAATCCTCTTCCTGATGGCAGACAACCAACTCGTACAGATTTAGCAGATGCACAAACGGTTCTTCACTCACGAACTCACACCTCCTAGGGATATTTTCACTCTACGAGGGCTCCAGAAAGAAGAGTCTTCAGGAGCTCCAGAGGTGCTCAAATGGCAAACAAGCCCCATTCCCCACACACGGCCACGCATGCCCAATAATCGATGTTAGTCCTGTTCCCCAAAAAGTAAAATTCAAAATGCAGAAAGTTTAGGGACTGGAAGGTGACAGCTTCCTTAAATAAGTAAGGACATCCCTTCCCAGTGGCAGATACACCACGGCCTGTATCCTCCAGAGCACGGGGTCTTGCTAATAAGCTCTCCCTCTCTGTGTCCCAGTTTTGCCCCTTGGGAAAGCTCATAAGATGAGGCTGTGACAGCAGAAGGATTTTGGATTCGGCTCTTATTTTCATCCGGTGAACTCTGACACGCTCCGTTCCCCCACTGCTTGGGGACTTTGTACGGGTGAAGGAGATATTCTGTCTCTGAAGTGCTGAGAGCTCCTTGGAAGCAAAGACTTGGAGCGAGATAAGGAAGGTCGGACAGAAAATCTCCTATTACTGGGCTTTGGAAGGGTCAGAGCGACAGAATCCTGGGTAAAGGGGGATAAAGATGAGGAAATAGCTGATATACATTCCTTTGTAGGGTCTGGAGCAGAAAAGGTGAGATAAAGTTTGGAAAAGAGGAGGTGTACAGGTCACAGTGTCTGACTCCTAGCGTGCTCACCCAAAGAAATGGACGATTACATTCAATGACCTGCCCCCGCAATCCCTGTAAATCATCCTTCTCCATCTTGTGTCCCAAATAACTAATATAATAAACAATGTCTCCTTTACTCAGCACTCCCCAAACCATCCTTTTGTTTAACCGCAATTCACAAAAACAATTTCTTCATTGTAAATAAATCCCTAGACTCTACAATATGCCCTGATCCAGGAAAACACAGGAACATATTTTATAAGCTCCGTGTATTTCCAAATAAGGGACATTGTTTAACCAGAGAAATGTTATTTTAAAGAATCCTCCTGACAGTAAACCCTAGACAGCATCTTCTGGTGGAAAAATAAAGGTGGCACAAAAGTGAGATGCCTTGTGGAAGGAAAGCTGGCAAAGGGAATTCAGGGTTGTTTGTTCCATCTATTCAGCCCATTGCCCAAGGGTCTTAGAGCGTGACTGGAAGCTCTGAGGCCAAACTGGAGAGGCTTCCGGGCTGCACTGGCTAGATGGGAAGTGTGACCAGCCTGGACAGGCAATGACAGCTTCCAGGCTGCCATGGCAGACAGGTTTCCTTCATGGAGCCGGGATCAAAGGTGGCGCTGGTCCCCGGTGCATGGACACTTCGGCACAGCCCCTGTAGGGAAGGCAAAGCTGCCTGTACTGTCACAGAGGGATACACAAAGCCATGCCTCTCTCCCTCTCTCCTAACTGGCAGGGCAGGGGGGAGGATTTGGTGGTAGGTGGGACCATCTGGGCTTTCTCTGCTCCTTCTCTCTACCACCAGAGCCGGTTTACCAGCACCCCACCACCCACTGGGGACCCCTGAGAGATGGTGTCCTCCTGAAAGCAGACAGCACTGTGGGAGCTCGGGTACTGACCCACCAACACCCACCAATCACTGGCTGAGGGCTGCTCCAGGAGGGTTACCTGCCCAGCATCCCATGCTGCCCTGGGCTGGGACAAGCACGCTTCGAGCCACAGAATGCTCTCTGGCTGGGACCCTCAGCGGCTTCGCTGTAGCGAACTCGTAGCACATAAGGCAACGGGGAGGTGTGGGGGAGTGGCCAGGGCCCTAACAGCATCAGCTATGGAGCTGGATGACCCAGGGGCTACAGTGAATACAATGTCCCCGGCCCATGCTCCAAGGTCTTAATATTATGAATTATTTTTGTTAGAACCATTTCTGAGATGTGACACACCTCTCTGCCCTACAGAGAACCCTCAGGACATAACCAACGCCTTTCTCTTGCTCAGTTACTGAGTCCACGGAAAGGACGTAGGGCCAAGAGATGGATCCTGTGATCTCAGCCCCGTGGACCCCCCCCTCAAACAACCTCCAGCCAGGCAGCCCTCAGGCTGACCACAGCTCCTCACGCCCTCCCCCAATTATCTGCTGCTTCCGCCCAAGAGACAAAGTGCCTGGGGGAGGACGGAGCCTGAGCTCTTCAGCCGCAAGGGAAGGAGCCAGGGACCACTCCCCAGAGAGGTGCCCAACCCTCGACAATGCCCAAGGAATGCTCTGTGGCCCCTACACTCAGTGGCCTCAGACGCCGTATCTGTCCACAGTTCCTAAGCATTCAGTCTCCTCCTGTCACTTGCTTTTCCGCATCTGATTTTCCTGGATCCTTCAGCCCAGTATCTCTGTTCTCCTGCCCATCGTGAACGTGAAGGGCAATGACTTGGGGAAAAAGGCCATCTCGATGACTTAGCACACTTTGCTTTCCACATCATTCTTAAGTCAATAAGCCGTACACCCGGCGGCTGCACACACTTGCTCCACGAATCAGTAAGGCCTACAGGGATTGTGCTTGTGTGGGTGGGGCTAGGGGAGCCCGCTGCTCTGGGTCTGTCTGCCTGTTTCCAGTAGCATCCAGCTGCACCCCTCCTGCTCTCTCGGGCCACAGCTTAAAGAGTAGAACTCAGGACCCAGGCCAAGCCATTCAGCTTCTTCCATTTTCCTGTCCTAGGGCTCCTTAGTGGTAGTGAGGGGGTAGCGGCAAGGGGAGGTGGGAGCTAGGCTGGTCCCATCATAATTGTCTCCACAGTTTTTCTGGGCATTCTGGGGCAAGGTCACTTACTCTCCTCTGCTATGGAGTTCCTCAAAGGAAGTGAGGCCAGGAGATGATGCCCTGAATGGAGCTGCGGTGAAACCAGATGTATCCCCTGGACTTTCAGCTTAAAATAAACATAAACTCTCTTCAGGCATTAAACACTTGGAACTGGATTTTCCATCACTCACATCTTCGAAAAGAGTCTCAACCAACAGGCCTTGTAACAGACATTTTCCTTGCTTTCTAGAGGATTTTCCATCATCTTCTGAGATGACAGATGCTGCTCAACGATCAGCTTTGCTAGTGGTAGTTGGGACCATCTGTGCAGCAGCCACGTGTGGTGGGGCCCTGCCCGCTCCCTTCCCAGCTTCCCTCGACCTTTGCTCCCAGCCTCTGCTCAAGCCAGAAACCTGGGGGTCATCCCTGGTTCCTCTTTGTCCCTTGCTCTTTGAATCCAATCAGTCATCATGTCTGATTAATTCCATGTCCAGGCAGCTCTCAGATGCACCCACTACTTTCCCTTTCCTCTGACATCACCCTAATCTGAGCGTCCGTCACCTTTTATGGGGGCCCAGTTTCTCCCTCTACACCTGCCCCATCTAACCCTTTCTCCCCCAACATCCAAGTGAAATTGCAAACTGTAAGTCAAATCATTATGTCTGCCCCTCCCCTATTAAATCCTTTGCGTGTGTGTTAAACCACCTACACTGTTCTGGCTGCACCAGCCCCCTTGTGGTCTCTGGAATGTACCAAGCTCTTTTCTGCCTCTAGCCTGTATGAGTTTCCTATTGCTGCTGAAACAAATCACCACAAACCCAGTAGCGTAAAACAACACAAATTTATCTTCTGGTTCTGTAGGTCAGAAGTCTCAGACAGGTCTCATGGGGCTAACGTCCACGTGTCTGCAGGACTGCGCTCCTTTCTGGGGCTCTGGGGGAGAATCTGTTTCCCTCACTCTTAACCCTATAGAAGCTTCTTGCATTCCTTGGCTCGTGGCCCCCTCCTCCTTCTTCAAACACTGCAACTCTCTGATCCTTCTTCTAATGTCATATCCTTCTCTGGCTGCAGCAGGGAAATGTCTCTGCTTTTAAGGACTCAGGTGATTAGACTGGGCCCACCCAGATCATCCAGGATATCCTTCCATCTCAAGGTCCATAACCTTCAACTGCAAAGTCCCTTGTGCAACATCAGGTAAGATATTCACAGGTACTGATTTTGTATGTATGCCCACAGCAATGTCAGTCACAGGGTATTTGATGAATGAATTTGATGAATGAATGAATGAAATTGGCATTGAACTTTAAGCTTAGTCCTGCCTCCTTCTTCAGGACAAATCCTGGCCTGACGCAGAATGGATTTCGGGAGCTCTGACCTGGATTTCTGGGATTCAGTACCCAGCCTCCCTTGCCGTGACTCCACCCCTGCCCCGTCCCCAGTCAGGAGGCCACGTGTCCCCTCTGATCCTGTGAGCCAAGCCCCTGGCGGAACCACTGCTTTATCCGCCCTTGTCCACATGATTCCTGGATTAGGGTCTACTCTTGACCTCTGCTGGCGAGGGGTGCATTTCCTTCCTAGCACTTCTCAGAATTACTAATTTTACATGTCATCATCTATCTCCTTCAGTAAGCAGTGTACCAGGAGGACAGTGTTTGCTTCTCTTTTGTTCCCTGTTGGATCCGCAAGACCCCACCTAGTGCCTGGTTCCCTCCCTCCCCAGACACTCAGTGGCTGCTGGTGACTGCACGGAGACCCTGACACTTCCGTCCTGTGTAGACCACCCAGGACTACCCATGGATTGCTTCCCTTCTCCACACTGGAGCTCCCCAACACTGACTGCTCTGTGCACTGACCCCAGGTCCTCCAGAGGCCACAGCTGGACTTCCTCTTCCCATTTCCAGTCCAGTTCCCTTGCCTCTATTCCATGCTGTGGGAATTTTACCTCTAATGCATATTCTGGGATGAATACCAACCTCAGGAATGGGCACGAGTCCAGAGAGAATAATATAGGCTTTACTCAAGCAATATTTATTGAGCACCTGATCTGTGCCAGGTCTTCTGTTGAGAGTTGCACCAAACTGAGCAACCACAGAAACTACCCTTGAGAATCCCCCCAAATGGCAAAGAAACAAGTAACTACCCTAGAATGATAAATGCTCCAATTCTCTTGCCACAGCTATGGGGGCCGGGGCAGAAAAGCCAAGAGTCTCCAGTTGTCTCTCCACCAGACCATCCTGTTAAGGGGAGCGCTCAGGGTTAGGCTGCCCCGCCCTGGCTTAGGGAGAGGGGAGGCTGTGAGAGCCCATGGAAAGGTTAAGGGTCAAAGCAAGGAGTGTGAACAGAATTTTACTTCTCATTTAAATGTAATTCATGTCTCATTCCAGCAAGACAGAGGCTCAGGCTCAGATGTTGCAAAGATTTTAGAAATTGTAAGGTCGGTTCTGCAAACAGGTACTCATCTCTCAGGTGAGGATCTGCATGTCTGACTTCACGGAAGGTCTATAGGAGGAATGAAGGCCACAGAAGCAGGGTGACTGGAGCAGGGCCAGAGTTGCCAAACTAGGAAAGAGGATACAGTTCCCCTGCGCCCTACTTCTCAGAGGCTCTTCCTCAGATGCCAAAGTGCTCAGTGGGGAAAATTGCAAAACAGTAGTAAAAAGGTTTTCAAGTTGGAAAATGCAGCCCTGAAGTTAACCGAGGCACCAGCCAGCTCGCGGAACTCCGTCATTTGTCAGCTGAGATGGGGAGATCCCGGAGCAGCCGGTGAACCGGCAGGCAGATGACCCCGGGATGAGATGTGTCATCCCTCCCCTTGGTCTTGCTTGCCCATGGACCCCCATCAGAGGGTTGATGGGAAGACATTTGCAGGCCTGGTACGTTTCTCCAACTTGCAAGCTGCTGTTAGTCCTTTACTCTGGGCCTCCGTTGTGGCTGACACAGAGTTTTACTAATGCAGAGTGACCTGCCAAACCATTTTGGCCATGTTTTGCTGGAAGCCAGAGAGAGGACAAAGAACGCTATAAAAAATAACAAGCAAAGCAGAATGCCCTGCCTGTCTCCCTGAGGTGACACCAGCTATTTTCCCATGAAAATAAAGGGAGCAAGGAATAATTAAGAGAAGGGGGAGGGGAGACGCAGAGAAACCCATCTGTAAAAACAGGAGGATTTTCAATGACTTTTCAGTAGCAAAGGAACAATTATTATAGTCTTCTGAGGGGATTCAGAATTCCAGAAAATGGAGAGACCTCGAAAGTGAATCAATGCTGTTGTTGTTTTTGTTGTTTAACCAGCCTTCCCAAATGTTATGTGAGCCTCAGAATAAGTTTTAAGAACTGCCACTCTGTTCTCGGATGTGAAGGGGTCTCCACGGGGCTTCTACCCTAATCTGGGTAAGTAAAGAGTGGATTAAGCCGGTAATTTTCAGTAGCTAAAAAAGAACTACAAAGGCACAAGTGCTACCAATTATATCTCAACACAAACCCGTGCCTCCTTAAGCCTGGATGCAGACAAGGCAAACAATTTCATAGTCAACCAGGGTGTTCTCGGGGAGACCTGGGAACATGCTGTGCGCATTAAAGGGGAGATATCTCGCATGTGCAATTACTCAACACATCTTTAAAACTGTAAACACTTGTTCACATGTGGAGAAGTTTAGAGCTGCGAGGGCTTGGAAAACCCACCTGGCAGGCGGGTTCCCTCCATCACTCCCCAGTTGCGGAACCGTTCTCCGAGCCCACTGTTCTTCCCAGAGCCAAACCCAAGTCAGCAGAGAAATCACCAAGGACTGGCGGGGGGCAGGAGTTCGTGCGCGCGCTATTTTTAGCCAGAGCACTCCCTCTTCCCCTGTCTGGATTGACCCGCTCCCATAAACCTTGCCTCCATCTCTCCCTCCACAAACCCCCCACCTCGCTGCCTCGGGGAGCTGGGAGCTCGCAGAGATGCCATCTGGCCTTGGCTAGCTGCTCTCTTCACCTTTGAGTGGCACGGAGGATACTGAGGTTTCCAAAGAAATGCAGCGGAAGATGACCGCCCAGCTCTGTTTTTTGGAAACAGTAGACTGTGTGGCCTCAAAGACGACCCACCATGCATGGAAAAATCATCTTTCCCCACGTGCTCAACAAAGGAATGTATAGAACCCAAGGACCCCAGCCTATAATGACGGGAATCAAATGGCAATAAAGCAAGGTTTGTTCTATCCTGTCAGCCTCTGGCCTGGCTCACTTGAGAAACACACTCCTATATACATAACAGATGAGTCACACGTCAAATGTGGAAAAGATCCATTAGATCGCGCTGCTCAGCTGGCTGTCCAACGGAGAGGGCACGGCTGCGCCTCCTTTCCCGGGGCTGGTGTTACATGTCTCCGGCAAGAAGCTGATTGTTTTGCTTTTCTGATTTAATTTGCCATTGTGAGCCCACTGGGGAGGGAGCAAAGCTCATTCCCTGGCCTCTCAGATCCCCACACATTCTAGGCGCTGGTCTAGGAGACCAAGTACTCTAAATTCAGAGGGAAATACATTCCCCGCCGTGGAAAAATGGCAATAAATCCATGAGAAATTAAAATTTCACTTGAAATGGAAATTTTACCATCACCAAAATCCACCAGATTTTGGACTGGGGGGTTGGGAAAGAGGTTTCCAAAATGAAATGATGTCTACAAGTTGTTTGTTTTAAAGGATGTAATCTACTGTAAAAATGAAATAATCATCCCACCTGAATAAGAGTTATTTCTCTTCCAGCAGACCTTTTCCAGGCTCTGTAATTTTACTGTTAATGGGCAGAGGGAACGGAATCAGCTAGGTAATGGGCACCCCTAGCACTGAAGTCATTTAATTAGCACCAGTAAATGAAAGTTACCCAGGTGCTGGAGCACAATTAGCTGTGCCCAAAACATCTCCCACGTCGGTCGGCCAGTAATTAGAGCCAAGGATGGGGAGCTAAGCACCCTGGGAGAAGAATCCACCCCAGCCAGGGACAGGACCAGGCCAGAGGTCTAGCTCTGCAGCAGGCCGAGCAATGCTAGCACCCCAAATCCCAGGAAGGCATCACGCTTGAAGCAGAGGCAAAGAAATGAGTGAAAGAATCACATAATAAATGATAACAATATAGTGTTCTCCAAGTACCAATAGGCGTTATCTGGGGAACTTCCCTGGCAATCCAGTGGTTAAGGCTCCACGCTCTCAAGGCAGGGCGCACGGGTTAAATCCCCGGTCGGGGAACTAAGATCCCGCATGCTGCCTGGCGTGGCCAAAAAAAAAAGTTATCTGGGCTCTGAAGCCATATCGTCTAGGTTTGAATCCTAGCTACATGCTTTGAGTAAGTGACTAAGATCTTTCTGTCTCAGTTTACTCATCTGCAAAATGGGTATAGTAAAATCTCCCTAAGGTTTAAATGAGTTAATATGTATAAAGTGCTTAGAAGAGTGACTGGGAGGGACATGGTAAGCCTTTCATAAATGTTGTTATTCTTACAACAACAACTATAATATTTTTTATTATTCTTGTTATCATTATATATTAATCTCACTTTATTTTGACACGGCCAGTGCATCATGGCTGCCCATGGTCATCCAGCCACAGTGGTGGAATAAGCACAGTAGTAGTAGTAATTGCAGTAATAATAATAATAAGAGGTTCTACTTAACGCCTACCATGTGCCAGATTTTCACCTAGCTGCTCTATCTGACTCCTCTCCTCTGCCCTAGGTGCGGCCCACAGGTCGATTCCAGCCTGCCCCCTGTTTTTGTAAATGAGGTTTTACTGGCACTCAACCATGCCCCCTTGTTCACATATTGTCTGTAGCTGCTTTGGGCCATGACAAAAGACTTGAGTAGTCCCTAGAGACCATACAGACCTCAAAGCCTAGAATATTCCCAGCTGGCCCTTTAGTTAGCTTAAATTCATTCTCATAATAACCTGCGAGGTAGGTTTTCTTTGTTTCCTATTTTCAGATAAGGAGACCAGGCTTCAAAGAAGGTCAAGGATATGCCTAAAGTCTTTCCTGCAGGGGCTAGACCTCGTTTGACTCCAATATATCGCCTCTTCCGGCCACACTCTCCCGGATCCAGGAGCCCAGAGTGTGTTCTCAGCTCTGGGTCCATCACCGTCCACCGAGGTGGAGGAGAGGTGAGCTGGACACAGCCAGGTGGGCGGCTGCTGATCAGGTGCTCTCCTTCCCCTGGAGAGAACGATCATGAGCAGGGTGAAGTCCTTCAGGGCAGGGACAGTCTCAGTCACACACTCTCCTCCTCCAGTAGTTTGACACCAGTTTAATAAACACGCCAGTAGTTTATTCATGGTCCCTGCCGAGGCTCCACTGTGTGAGGCACGAGGGTGACAGAAGCAGGTGCTCCGCTGGGGACGGTTTCAGGGCTGTGACAAGGAATCGGCATTGAGTTACTCCTTGGAGACCGGTTGGTAACATTCGTTTACCAAATGGTGTGGTAATTACCCAGAGATCTGTCAAATTTCAAATGTGTTCAGAAAGGGGAGGTTATTGCTACCACATGTGGTGGATGTTAAGAAGCGTTTTCCTTGTTGGAAAAGTGCCCCCGATTGCAAAGTCCTTGAAGACAAAAGGTTCATCTCAACTCCCCTCAGGTGGTTGCCCATCTCAGAGACACAGGTGTCGGGTGGGTGGGAGGGCCCACAGTGCTGGGCTTGGAAGGGAGAACGTGGCCTGGGTTGGCTATGTAGGCTTGGGCAAGCCCCTGCCCCTCTCTTCAACGATAAAGTGATCCTTACGAATCTGAAGTTCCCATGCTCTAAAATCAAATTCCATTTGCTGCAAGGGAGGCTGTCCTCAGCAGCATGACAATTTAGTGAGCATGTGGCCTTTGAGATGAATTCATATCCTTGTTCTGCTGTGTGAGCTTGGGCAAGTTGGTTAGCTACTCTGTGCCGCTTTCTCCTCACTTGTAAAATGGTGAGCACCGAGGTGCCCACCTCTGCTATTTTAATCCTACTTTGAGTAAAGAGACAGCCCCAGTGTCTGGTCCATGATGAATACCACACACATCATACACGTACACACATTATTTATTACTTTTTTCATTACAAGCACACCTTTTTCCCACTTGGGATAAGCTCTGAGAGATCATTTTGTAAGGAGGTCCATTGCAAGCCTGTCTAGTCAGGATCGAGGTCACTAAAAGACCCGGTTCTGGTGCAGAATCTTTCTGCACTTTCTGATCTCAACCTACATCTCTGAGTTGTGAAGCTGGGCTGAAAATTCTGGGGCCTCTGGGGAAAAGGGGCGGGAGGTTTGTATGTTTTTGTTTTTCCCTCCGCTCCTCTGACTTCGCTTCTGCCAGCTCCGGGACCAGCCAGTGGGTCTCTCCGGGCTTCTTGCCAGGTCCAGTTTGAGGAGCTGACCTCAGAGTCCTCAAAGGGGGTAGAAGTTAAAAGCACTCAGTGTAGGCACCAAATATTGGTTCCGATCTGCTTTCCTCACTGCCTAGGACATTCCCCTCCCCTGTCCTCCTAGGTTTACTCCTTCCATAGAGGCTGATTGAGCACCTACTATGGTCCGTTCTAGTGAACAGAGAAAGGTCCCTTCACTGGAACCCATGCTCTTTTGGAGGGTGTGAAGGAGATATACTAAAAATACAGATAAAGAGGTACTATAATACATGTCAATAAGTGATGTAAAGAATAATTAAACACAGAACAGAGGTAACGATGAGGCTTCCTCTTCATTTCAGGTACGGTAAGTCCCCTACATACGAATGCACTCCATTGAAGAGCACATTCATAAGTCCAATTTGTTCGTAAGTCCAACCAAGTTAGCCTAGGTACCCAACTAACGCAATCGGCTATATAGCACTGTACTGTAATACAGTATATAATAATACTTCTATAATACTTTTTTATAATACTTTTCACACAAATCATAATGTATAATATTTTCACACAAATCATACATAAAAAACAAATAAACACAAAAAATAAAGAAACCATTTTTAATCTTACAGTACAGTCCCTTGAAAAGTACAGTAACGCTACAACAGCTGGCATACAGGGGCTGGCATCGAGTGAACAAGCAAGAAGAGTTACTGACTGGAGGAGGGAGGGAAGATGGGAGATGGTAGAGCTGAAGGACGGTCAGCAGTAGGAGACAGAGGGCGAGCTGCAACGTCACTCACGCCTGATGTTGACAGAACACACGTTCGCATCTTTGAAAGTTCGTAACTTGAAGGTTCATATGTAGGGGACTTGCAGTACTTGAAGAGGGCCTCTTTGATCAGCAGAGACCAGAAAGAAGTGAGGGCATGAGCCCAGTAAATATTTGCGGGAAGAGAATTCTAGGAAAAGACATGAACAAAGGCCCTGAGGTGGGAGCATGCTTGGGGGCTAGAGAAACATTAAGGGGCTGGTGGGGTATAGAAAGGGGGTAAAGGGAGAGAAGCAGGGCATGAGGTCGAGAGCTGGTGGCGGGCCAGGTTGGGCGAGGCCTTTCAAGCCACGATGAGGACGTGTGCTTTGAGGGTGAGGAGAAGCCTCTGGAGGCTCCTGGGCAAAGGTTTGAAATCCAACTCAAGTTCAAAACCCAGTTCTGTCACTTACTAGCTACTTGACCTTGGGTACTTAATGTTTTTGTACCTCAGTTTCCTAGTCTGTTAAATGGGGCTGACAACGCAGTCCGTTTCATGATATCGCTTGTTTTGAAAATCCAAGTTTATTCTAATGCAACTTATGATATGCCAGGGAACAATCTGAGCGTATCTGAGCAATTTCATGCTTGGCTATCCATGATTTCAACTGCAAAACACACAAAGTGAACAGAAAACTGCACCCAGGTGAATGAAGTCCAGTGTGGACACACAAATGCACACACACACGCCCCAAACATCTCCCAGATGCCTCAGTTCACTGCCTGTGTTGGGGGCCACACCCTCCCCAGGTGATGTCACAATTTTCCCTTTCAGAAAACCCTCCTTTTACCACGTCACACTAACTCACAAGCTGACCCTGTCTGACTCTTCCGACACCCATGTCTACAGCACACTTTGTCTTTTCCAAGGTGTGGTATTTATGTATTTTGCCAGCACACTGATTTTTAGGAATGCATATGCCACATTAGAGCAGAACTAACTGTAGTACTCACCTCCTAGAATTATTGTGACTATTCAAAGTAGTTAGTACTTACAAAGCAATTACATGTCTAGCTAGCACGTACTTATTGCTATAAGGACTTACCCTGCTTACTGCTGCTGTAAGTTATTGTTATCGTTATCAGTGGCATGCCCTCTCAAAGGGCCACTCTGGCAGCTGGGTTGAGAACAGGCTGTAAGTGGGCAAGAGTGGAAACCCAGAGACCGCTTAGGAGAATGTTGCAAAAATCCAGTTGAGCCAGGATGGCAGCTTGGATGAGACTGTAAAAGGAAGGTGGGGAGATGCGGTTGGATTCTACTGGGAAGGTTTATCCAACCAAATTTACTGATGGACTGGGTGTGGGTGTGGGATGGGAGAGAAAGGATGACTCCAAAGATTTTGGCTTGAGCCAAGGAAGGACGGTAGTGTTCTCCCCTTCGATGGGGAAGATTGTGGAAAGAGCAGGGTTTGGGGTAATCAAGTGCACTATTTTGGACCTGTTCACCATGATGCCTCTTAGCTATTCACGGGGAGGTACCCTGGGGCCCGTCGTTTCCTCCACTCCTTTCTTTACTGTCCCTGAATGAAGAGAGCTGACCTGCCTTGGGCTCCCCATCACCCTGGTTTTCCTTCCTCCCAGCAGTTCTCAGCTTTTTGGTACAGCATTCTTTGCTAGACTATAAGCATCATGAAGACGGAACCGTGTCTTATTCGCCACTTGATTTCCAGAGCACGCGGTAAGTGCTCAATAAATACGTCCTGAAATAAGTGAGTGGGTGAGTAGTGTGGAGGCATCACTTCTCGTTACAGAGTGGCTTCGCCATCAGCCCCAGGAATGGCTGTGTTCTGCCAATGGGCTGGACCACCAGCCCATCAAGGAACAGGACCAGGATGCGGCAGGAATCTGGCCAGATCCAGGGCTCCTCAGCGGGGATGCTACTGGTGTTTTGAATAAAATCCCTCTTCTAACAGGACACCTGGCATCCCAGACCCCAGAAAAGTCATGCCTGACTCACTCCCTGCACCCTGTGAGAACAAAACACCCCGGTGGAGAACCACAGTTCCAGTATCTTATTACAGTGGCCCCCACCATTTCCATTGAAAGTGTCCTGCAGTCTGAAAAAGACAGAAACACCACTAACAAAGCACAGATTTTTACTAATAGAAACACAAATGTGACAGAGTAAATCCTCTGGTGTTTACTAATACAAGTGTTTAGAAAGGTAGGGTAAAATTTTAGTGATAACATGACCAACTATCCGGATTTGCCTGGGACTTTCCGCATGTTAGCTTCCCCAGAAATCCCTCCGGCCCGGGCAAATCCAGATGGCTGGTCATGGTGGTACCACCCTGAACCTCACAGGGTCTATGCACTTTTCCAAAAGCTGACCTCCAGTCCTGGTGTGCAGAGACCTTTCCTGTTACAGATTAGAGGATCAACCTCAGAGAGGCATGTGACTCTGCCCTTGGCACCCAGCAAGGTTTTTCTACGAGAGTGAATTCCCACTGGCAACACCAACATCCAAAGTGAAATGCAAATTCAATACAGTCCACCATATCCTTCCATCTTCTTAAGGAATTAATCCACTCTCTGTTTAGCTCTGGCTATAGCTCCTGGCTGTTTCTAGGAGTCACCAGAGCGTGGCAGACAGCAGGGACCTCACAATGAGATGATAACTAGGGTCCTGAGATCCGTACCCCATGTCTTACTGGATCAACAGTGAAGCTATACCCGGGGATGACTAGATGAATCTGGGAAAATATGACATCGGCAAATCCTGTTTCAGGGGCTTTAGTTTCTTGCTAACTATGAAGTAAGTTCAGCTGCTTGTTATATTACACACTGAGATATTTAAGAAAGCAGGGGGAAATTAGCAATGACAGCTATTTCATTTAAATTTTTTAAAGCAGGGATAAATGAATATAAGGCCTGTTCCCAGGCTCCAGGCATATCTGCCTATCAAGTTACCTTTAACTTGGCTATTAAAATGCAGCGGGGAGCGCCTGGATGCAGTCACATGAAAAGCACCTTGGAGGCTATCTCACAGTTGGCCGCACTCGCAGAACAAGAAGGGCCTTTCATGCAGGGATGTGGGCGCCTGGGGAGCTCGGCGAGGCTTGGGCGTCTCAGCGTTCCAAAGTGGGACTTCATATCACAGCCACTCAGGTGGAAAGGGGGCAGCTGGCCTGTCCCTCCTCCGCTCCCGCCTAAGGTCACAGATGAATAGAGCCCGATTGAGGAGTAGAGCTGGCCTCACAGGCGGCGCAGTGATGTGCAGAGGAGGGTGTCCTGTTCGTAGATAAGGTTGGAGTCAGGGAGGCTGTGGGCTTCCCGGGGCGGTCAGTTGACAGCAACAGAGACAACACCGCATTGTGGAGAAGGGCCAGCTCGCTTTGGGGCAGAATGAAGCCAGGAGGACAGCACAGCTCACGTGGGCGCTGATGGGAAGGATGCCTCAAACTCCTCCCAGGAGGCTTAGCCTCCAAGAGCTAAGAGCACTTGTCCCGGCCCCCCCCCGTCATTTTCTACTCTACACAACTGAGACAATACAAACCCCATTTGAGAGCTGTGCCAAGCACACTGGTTAAGAGCGCAGGCTGTGGAGGCCGACTTCAGCTCCTGCACGTGCTAGGTGCTCAATTAACAGTTGCTACGCCTCACTATTATGGACAAACTGTGATGGTAGCAGCAGCTGGTAGCAAACGCTCCTCTTAAAAGAACGAGCAAATCAGTACAGTCCTGGAGTGGAACTAAGCTGGCTCAAAGTGTCAACCCAGGTGACTGCAAAGTGCCCACAACACTGGATGTTCCTGAAGGAGGGAGCACCACACAGAGAGAGCTCCTGGCCCCAAATCCAATCAGTCACGGGGATAGCAGCTCCCCGCCAGGAGTGCTGGCAAACGTGGGCTTCCCCTGTACCCAGCGCGAGGAATCCCTGGGGTAAATTCAGAGCAGCATTGTCTCTGCCACAAGGGTTACAGCTGCACTGGAATCCTGCCTTTGCCCACGGACTCAGAGCTCTTTAGATCTGTTTCTTCATCTAATGATGCCCAGCCACAAGACTGGCAGAATGCCACAGACATAGTAAGTGATCAATAAATGCTGGCTTATTAACAAATTCAGATTAGTTGGGAAAATTGTATTGGTTTAAATCCCTGGGTTAAATTTCTGTAATTATCAAAATATTAAGCAAACTATTCTTGAACCTACAGAATACAATTTTATACCAACAGGACAGTTGAATAAAAGGGCACTATTCAGCAGAAGCAATCCATCACCAACTGAATGTCAGTGTAATCTACCTCTTTTCTACTCTGTTTCCATACATGGCCCTTCTTCTTCTCCTCTGCCTCCAGCAAACTACTCCCCTTCTTGCTGTGAAATCAGAAAAATGGGAGGAATAATTTGCAATTTTTTTCCAATTCTAATTAACATAGTTTTCTATTAGCAGGAGACACAAATTAGGCAATATATTATGGAGGAAATCGCTTAATAACCCCACAAGGTTTAGAGTAGATAATTAAGAATTGAAGAATCACTTAGAAAAATTTCCATAAGGATTAACTGTAGCAGAGAAATGCAGTAGATAAAACTTAAGAGTGAAGGTTTCTTGATTAATTACAATGAAACTTTTTTTTAATCCTAAAAGATGACAGAGGGCAGTAGAAGGGGAAGCCACAAAGGAAATGGAGAAGAAGCCCACAGACACAGGGGAACATCCCTGAGAGTAGTTTTACAAGAGCCAGGGAACTGTTCAAGAAGGCAATGATTGGTAGCATCCAGTGACTTTTCATCCAGGATAAAGACTGAAGAGAATTTGGCATCTAGAAGCCTGTGGCTGTCCTTACTCAGAGCATTCTCAGTGAAGTGATGGAGACAAAGGCAAGTTACAGCACAGGAGGGATCAAAAGTTTTAGGAGACAACACACAGAGTCTACTTTTTAGAGAATTTTGTAGGAAAGAGAATGAGAAAGTAAGAACTACACCTTGACAGAAGGGCAAGGTCAAGGGAAGTTGTTTTGTTTGTTTGTGGTGTGTGTTTCCCATTTGATTGTTTTAGGAGAGGGAGGAGAGCTTTATGGAGAGACTAAGAAGCAGGTAGAGGGGTAATAACTGACTAGATAAGGATGAGAGGGTATAACAAGGTCCTGGGGTGACCTGGGAAGATTGAGTCCAGTGACAGTTGGAAGGACTGGTCCAGGGGTGGAGAAAAGAAAGGAAGATGGGAAGAGATATGGATAAGTTTGGAGGTGATGGGGGAAGGAACGTAATGGAATTCATAGCCAAGCTTCTCATGTTCTTTGATCTCAAGACCATCCTCCTCAGCCATGGCATGAAGTGGGGGTGGGGCATGAAGAGAAAGTGGCAAAGGTTGAAACAAATCCCTTGCAAATGACAAAGGGATCAGGGATGGTGTATATTTTCTTACTGTATAACAAGTCACCATAAACTTAGCAGCTTAAAACAATTCACACTATTGCCTCAGTCTCTGTGGGTGAAGAGCATGAACATTGTTCACACGGGTTCTCTGCTCAGGGTCTCACGAGGCTACAATTGAGGTGCTGCCTGGGCTGTGTTCTCATCTGGAAGCTTGACTGGGGCAGAATCTGCTTCCGAGTTCATTCAAGTTGTTGGAAAAATCCATTTCTTTGCAGCTGTATGACTGAGGACCCCAGCTTCTTGCTGGATGTCAGCTGGAGGCCACCCACAGTTCTCTGCCACAGGAACGTCTTCAACAAGCCACTCATTTCCTCAAGCCTGCAAGGAGAGTCCCTCCCTCCAGTGTGGTAAGATAGATTCTTACATAATGGAACACACTCATGGCAGTGACATCCTATCACCGTTTCCATATCCTACGGTTAGAAGCGAGTCACAGGTTCTGTCCATGCTCAAGGGGAAGGCATAATAGAAAGGCACAAGCACCAGGAGTAGGATCACCGGGTGACACCTAAGGGTCTGTGCATCACAGATGGAGACAAAGACAGCAGATGAGTAGCAAGGCCCAGCGGAATCCAGAATCACATTAGTCAGATCTAGAAACTTTTCTAGAAGTTTCTAGAGAGAGCTTAGCTTAGGAAGAAGAACAGAGAAGGCAGATGATTTGATTCATGCAGGGCTGGAGACTGGTGTTTGGGGGTGGGGGAACCAAAGATGCTTCATAAAAGTCACTAATGATGCGTCGGTGCCCGGGAAGAAAGGGTGCTGCTGTACAGGTAGGGAGGGAGGGCTGTGCAGAGAGTGGGGCTCGCAGAGCTCAAGAGGCGGGCTTATTGGAAGCCAAGGACAGCGGGGAGCCAATAGGAGCTTGTGAGCGGAGGGTAAGGCGTCCAAAGTTATATTTACAGAAGCAGGGAAGACAAGGACCTGCATATGCCCATGGGTTTGAAGTCTAAAGACAGAATTCAGGGATGTGAAAGCCTCCAGTCTTGGAGGGCTTATCCTCAGGGACTTGAAAATCTGGCAAGATTATCCATACCCCAAACTTGGGAAGAGTGTGGACCAGACATCAAAGACATAGGAGACTACGTACATCTCCAGCTGCTAAGAGAGTGCCCCGTAGGCCGTGGCTCTGTCAATCTCAGAGAATTTGTAGAGTTGATCCAGGCACAATGCCCAGGTTCAGTAAATAGCTCTGCCAGGTCAATAGCTCACAGATCGAAAGTCTTGGCATCACCTATGGCTCCTCTCTTACACCCTAAATAGGTCAGTTACATCTTCAAAATCAATCCTGAGTCACACCACTGCCCTTAGGCTATGCTACCATCACCTCTCTCTTGAAACCTAAAAGAGCATTTGAACTTGCGAATTTC
The DNA here is from genome assembly GCF_964374135.1 of Grampus griseus. Classification (NCBI taxonomy): domain Eukaryota; kingdom Metazoa; phylum Chordata; class Mammalia; order Artiodactyla; family Delphinidae; genus Grampus; species Grampus griseus. Next base: position 76,197,375 of record NC_139010.1, read on the forward strand.
CAACATTTCCTCTTAGGCCACTTTCAATTCAGCAGCCAGAGGGTTCTCTTGAAGTACAAATCAGGTCATATCACACACCTGCTCGAAATTCTCCCAGGACTCACCACCTCACCAGAGGAGAACTAAACTCCTTTCCACAGACTCACAGACCTGGCATGGCTGGTTCCCATGACTTTTCCTGCCACCTCTCTGCCATGTCCCCTGTTGCGTACTGCTCTCTTTTTTCTTCCTTCAATGTATCAAGCACATACCCACCTCAGGGCCTTTGCATTTACGTGCCATCTGCCTGAACACGGTCACCCTGGACCGTTCGCTTTCTCGTCTCATTCCTCTCAACTTCTGAAAGAGTCTTGCCTGACCACCCTTCCAGAAGAGCCGCCCCGTGACCTGCCCCTCACTCGGCTGTACTTGTCGTTAGAGCACTCCCTCTCAACTTAAGTCTTATCGTACTGTGGCTCCTCCCCGAGAACGTGAGGCGTGGGAGGGCAGGGGCTACCTCTGTATTGTTGACCTTCACATATCCCTGGCTCCTAGGAAAGTCTCTAATGGTAGTGGAGACTCAACAACTATTTGCTGATGCACTGACCGAATGAACGGAAGGAAGGAAGCTAACGGTTCCTTAGTTTATTCCCCATTTTACAGGGGAAGGCAGTCAGCACAGTGCAGCCAGGGTGTCCAGAATTTGAATGTAGTGCAGAAATAACATAATATTGTACATTAACTATATTTCAATCTAGTGCAGAGATTAGAGCAAATCCTCCTGGCATTAAGCACTTCCTCAGCTAAGACTGAGGGACCCTTCGCTTCTCTACTCACTGTCAGCTAGAGACAGTAATATTTAGTTCCCGAAGGAGAAACTTCTTGTCACTGAAAGGTTAAAAAAGTTGGTTATCTGTGTTTCTTTAGTCCAGGTTTTCAAGAACCCGAGTACCAAGTACCCAAGTACTTTCATGTCCTGATGGAATTACTTCTGTCTGAGTTTTCAATAACCGTGGGGTGACGGAGGCAGTAGTATCCCTGCCCCTGACCTTGAGTTTCCAATCTCAGCCTTCATTGACAAAGGCACATCATTTTTACAACTGTATGAAATGAAATCACCAGTGCTTTCCCTTCCTTCCTACACTGACTGTCTTCACGGCTGGAAACAACGCCTGGTTGTTGGGTCAGAGAGCTGCAAACGGACTAGTAGGGCTGAATCAGCAAACTGTGTTCCATGTGTACACACTGCCACTGGGAAGATGACAAACAGACCCCAGGAACAATGAGCTCCAGGCACACGATTCTGGAAGTGTGTGAATGTCTAATTCTGACTTACACTCTTGGTAATGAAAGCGAGGCAGAGAAATGCCAAGAACACACAAAGAATTTACTGTCAACGCATTTTTACTGCAATTGTTTAGGTACTCTTTTAATCAAGCTATAATTGCTGTTGAGAAATTAACCCGTGGGTACCTCTCTACAATCCTACAAGCTCTAATTACACTCACAGTGTCAAAAGAGCACCACGTGGTACCGAAACAAAACTTCAAAATTGAAAATTTGTTTCCCCAATGAGGTTTCTCAGCTTCTACACCACCCGCATTATTTCATTAAGGAGGTCCTATGTTGAAATACAAATATCCACAGAATCTGAGGTCAGCCTCCTCATGAATTGTTTGAATTGTTCAAACACTTCATCAAGCATGCATTAGCCTTGGCCTGTATACCTCTGGGGGTGGTGAACTTACTACTTACTAAGGAAGTCCTTTAACAAAACTGGACTCTGCCTCCTGATAAATTCCATCCAAGATCTAAGACCTGTCTTTTGGAGCTACACATTCTGCGTGTAACTTTTCTCCCACTTGACAGGCTTTCAGACACTTGAAATGAGATGCCCTGGAGAAGGTCATCAGGGATGGGTACCAGATTGAAAATGGGGTGTTTTAGATGGAGTTCCCAGAAAAGTCCATGAGATGAAGGCAAGTGATATAGTAAGGCTTCAGGGGAGACAAGGAAGGAGGGAGGAATCTAAACAAGTGGGGAATTTCAGGCAAAGCTCCACAAAACCCTAAAGCTAAGGAAAGCTTCAGAGCTGCCTATTCTGAGCCAGGACTGCTGGGCTTTCCTACTCCCATCCTGAGAATCATTGGTCAAGGACTCCCGTAGGCGGGGAGGGTCAGTATAAACTCTCAGGCATTGCAACTCTGCACATGTCATCAAAGTGTTCCAGTATCCCACGGGACGTTCTCCAAAGAAAAGTCACAGGAGCCCACTCTCAGAGGCAACAGCATCTGATACCTAGAGACAGTTGCACACACTGGTAAAATGAGATCTGAGGTGGGTATTTTTGGAGCAATAACATTTTTGACTGCAAAAATAATAACTGGAAGTCACCTAGTGGACTGTGAAAATCCCAGCTGCTTTCCATCACTCAGCAATGAGAAAACTTGAAGCAAGGCTCTCATCTCACAGGTAGAAGATGGAAAGGTTCCTCTCTGGAAAACTGATCAGCTCAACAGAAAAATCCAGAAGTGCTGAAGGTTTAGGTTTCCCCAGTGAAGAAGCTGGATCAACCTACAGTGAGCGCACAAATAACGCACACGCATACACACTAACACACACACCTAAACGTAAAAACTCTTAAACATAAGCAATCAGGGAGTACCATTAACTTAAAGAAAGCTTGTAAGCCAGAGATCAAAGCTAACAAAATAAAAAAGTTGTGGGAAATCAGAGCAATGTGTTTTTTTTTTAAAAGAACACTATAATTGCTATTCTCAGAAAGCCAAGAGGAATTATTTTACTCATGACATAAGAATCAGAGGTTATAAAAAAGGAGTAGTCATAAAACAGGAACAATAAAAAAATCTTTGAGTTAAAAGGCAGAGAGCAGGAATGAAAGATTCGATTATAATTTTGGAAGATAAAGGTGAAGAACAAGAAAAAACTAGAGAGGCAGGAAATAAAGAGAAAAGAAAATTAGAACACGATTCCAGGAGGTCCAACATTCTGGAATAGAGGTGTTCCAAAAGAGAGGACTGAGACAACTGTGGGGAGAAAATCATTTTTAAAAACTCAAGCATCAGGCTTCTCAAACTGTTAGACCATAGGGCAAAGCTTTCAAAATTCTAAGGAAAGATGGCTTCCAAATTAGAATTCCATTTCCAACCAGACATCAATTAAACTTGAAGGTAGAATAAAGACATTCTTAGCTACACAAGTTCTCCAAACTATACTTTTCACACATCTTTTTCTCTGGAAGCTTCAGAGCATGTGCTCCACATATTCACACACAAGTATTTATATTTATATATATGTAACAAAGCAGGAAAAAGAAGAAATGGGATTCAAGAAGCAGGGGCCACAACATGGGAGAAAGGGAATATCTGATGGTGATTAAGGAGATAGAGGATGACCACCAAGTAACAAACCTGGAGGGCGGACAGACCTGGCTGGAGTGAGAGAATGTAGAGCAACAAAACGGATGAAGGATGTCTCCACAAAAAGGATAAAACTGAGAGATCAGTTGATGAGTTAGAATATCCTGAGAGAAGATTTAGACTTCTGATGAAATGTTTGGGGGTACAAGAAAAAAAAATGTGGTCATAGTACACTAGCTGGCTCGGCTCAAAATACACCGTTATGACAAGGTCAATATTACATATTGAATATTCTAACTGAAAAATGATGATGTAACTGTTGGGGAGGGTGTGAGAAGAGAAATGGGGACATTGTGGGAAGTAGGCATGGACAAGACAGTTTAGAGTCTTTACCTTCAACAGTATTAGGCCAATCGACAACCTCTAGAACTAATAAGAAAAAAATAAAAATGTGGAAGTATGTATTAGTTCTCTGTCGCTGCTGTAACAAAATACCAAAAACCTAGTAGCTTAAAACAACACAAATTTATTGCCTTACTGCTCTGTAGATTAGAAGTCTGAAATGGGTCTCCCTGGGCTAAAGTCAAGGTGTCAACAGGGTCGTGTTCCTTTCTGGAGGCTCTAGGGGAGAATCCATTTCCTTGCTTCTCACACTCCTAGTGGTTGCCTACCTTCCTTGGCCCATGGCTTCCTTCCTCCATTTTCAAAGCCTGAAATGGTGGGTCAAGTCTGACTTCTAACTTCTGCCTCCCTCTTCCACTTTTAAGGTCCCTTGTGATTACATTGGACCCATCCAGATAATCCTGGGTAATCTCCCTATTTTAAGGTAAACTGATTAGCCGCCTTAATTCCACTGTCAATCTTACCTCCCCTTCTACTGCATAACCTAACATATTCACAGGTTCCAGGAATTCGGACGTGGACATCTTTGGGAGTCATCATTCTGCCAACCACAGAGAGAAAATGTGTTCCTGGGAAAAGTGATGTAAAACTATAAAAGAGTGGCAAATATCTCCTCTTAGAGAGAGGAATTGAGGTTAGGGAGGGGTAGGGTAGAGGGCAGCTGTTCTCCCTATAAACTAGTACTACTATTTGCCTTTTTAAAAAAACTCTATGTTAATGTATAACTTTAATAAAAAAAAGCAATTAAATTACAAAATAAAACTGCCACAGCCAGGGAGGAATTTTAAACCCGTCAGAGACATGATGAGATTTGCCTTTTAGCAAGCTCCCTCTTGAAGATGATTCAGGGGTCAGGGTTAAAAACTAAACTCACCCATCAGTGATATGCCTGGGGAAACAACTCAAGAAGATGAAAAGAAATGTCTCTATTGAGGTCTGGACAGCGTGATCAAAACCCTGCCGAGGAAATCTGAAAAGAAAAGAGAACTCAAAGACGGCATATTTAAAACCAGCATCCGGAAACTTCAGAACCCGTACCTGGGCTCAGCTCCACAGCAATGTCTACCTGATCTCTTACTATAGACCAGAGCCCCCTGGGGAAGGGGCCAGGCCTCCATTATGGCTGGGTATAAACAAGGACCTGCTAAGCCCTTGCACAAACAGTGACCCACAGTTTGTAACTACAAAGTCATCCCTATCAGGTCTCCCTGAAGTTCTCGTGGCAGTCGTGGCACTAACAGAGCATTTTTTGTTCTCTTGGCTATTGCCTTCCAAATATTTCCTTAATTTAAAATTAATGCAGACTTCAGTAGCAAGACAAGGAAAATCAGACCTGAAGAGGTAATGGTCCATTGAAACAAACACCGACTCCTTTCACTGGCTTTTTACATTTTTGTATCGTAAAGATAATGGGCAGTGATTCATTCCACCAAGAAGGAAGTAGTTCAAAGTTAAAATTCTTTCAGTTCAATTCCCAGCATTAACTCTGCATGTGTGTGTGTGTGTGTGTGTGTGTGTGTGTGTGTGTGTTGGATGTTTCCGTAACAGCTAACACAGGAGAGTGCTTGAGTGTTCACCAGGTTGAAGTAAACAGTATTCTCACCCTTGTTTTATATGTAAAGAAACCGAGGCTCAGAAAGTTTAGAGAACTTGTGAAGGACGTTCAGCTAGTGAGTGAGTGAGTCGGGGGTTTGAACCCTCTGTCTCTCTGACCCTCAAATTTGTACTGTTTCTCTGCATCATGCTGCCTTTGGGGCAATGCAGCTCAAAGCCTTTCACAGGACAGGGGTTCAGAAACACCAATCAGAGCAGAGCCCAGCTTGCAAGTCAGGGGCAAAATTACTAGCAGAAAACATGACGCCATTGTGTGGATGTCATGAAAACCACCGTCATCCACAAAAGAACCAGACCAGACATCTCAGAACAACGAGCCACTCCCCATAGCTCCGCCTTCCATTTGTTGCTACTGATTCCTCCAAGCATTCCCTGGTGAAGAAGAGATCCCACTGTCAGGGGCTCAAAAGAAATTTGGAAGAGAAAGATCTAACATAGATTTTTTTAATCCAGTGCACGTTTTGAGAAGGGTAGCCATTCACACATTTTAGTGACCAAACACCTTGGTCCCCGTCAGGGCTCATTAGCACCCAGGGGAATCAGGATCTAAGATGGTGACCTAATCCAGGATGGATACACAGAATTCCCTGGTCCTGCCTAGTGGCATTATCAGCAATGTATTTACTGATACCACCTTCATTTTCCTTAAAATATTCGAAAGTGAATTGGGAGTATATGGGTATTATTTAGTCAACTTTCTGCAGACGGGCTGCCCCAAGAGCAGGAGTTGGCTGACTTTTTCTGTAAAGGGCCAGATAGTAAACATTTTAGGCTTTGCAAGCCGTACAGTCTGTGTCACAACTACGTAACTCTGTCGTTGTAATGTGAAAGCCGGCATGGACAATATATAAATGAGTGAACGTGGCTGTATTCTGATAAAACTTCATTTACGGACACTAAATTTGGACTTGAATTTTCATGTGTCACAGAATATTGTGTTTTGTATTTTTTCCCAACCATTTAAAAATGTAAACATCATTTTTTTTTTTTCTTTCACTCACAGGCCATAGAGAAACAGGCAGCAGGGTAGATTTGCCAACCCTTGCCCTAGATGATTTCAGGTTCATTTCAGGCAGGTGCAGGCTTCTGTGCTTTTTCTTGGATCATGACACATCATGAAAAACTTCAAACCACTTTTACACTTTTGTCCTTCTAGGAAATGGTATTCATGACTCCCACCTCTTTGATCAAGTCAGAATGGCAAGAACAACTCTATTACTGCCAAGGATAAGAGCAGCAGTCCACCAGGGAGAAACAAGGTGGTGGGAGAAAAGAATAAATCATTTATTTATCCTCTAAACATGAAGGAGGGGAAAGGGGCAAGAAGGTGAAAACAGAAATGAGGAAATACACAAGTAAATACGGTCTATGGCAGTTTAGACTATCTGCCCAGCTGTTCCACACTGAGGGTCGAGGCAGATACTCTTCCATATCTCTGCCCACTTCCCACATTTCTGGTGTGCCATCTTTGGCAGGGCCTTAGACAAGTCACTTTTGCTTTCAGAGTCCCATTCTCCAAAAGGTAAATTGAGGACACTAGCATAGGTCTCTTCCTATCCGCAAAGATCTGATGGCTCTATCCTCCATGACAGTCATTTCTCCAGCTCCAGAAACAGTCCCCAATTTTCCCTGAGCATCCGCTCCCCATTTGCTCAGACCATGTGGTCTGGAGGCAGCTCTACATCCACCTCTGGGGTGGGTGGGACATATCACCCAGGCCCAAGCCCATCAGCGTGTTGTATTTCCTCAGCCACCATGATTGCTTCAGGAGCAGGCGTGAGACCCAATCAGTGAGACTCAGCATCACTTCTAATGAAAATTAGGGGCAGCAGCAGGCACGCAGTCTCAACATGAGGAGGATGTTAGATTTGGAGTTGTCACCTTCAGTGGAAAACCTGGAATAGCTGAGGACAACCCGATGGAATAAAGTCAACGTCACGGAAGGCAGAGTCAAGAAATCAGGGGAACCAAACCCTTGCAGCATTGCTGGTACCCTGAATCTAGCTGGCATCCTGAAGTTTTCAGGGATTTAAAAAACCCCACAAAAACCTATATGGCTTAAGCCAGTTGAAATTGGGTTTCCTGTCACTTTCTCCCAAAAGAATCCTGACACCAGAGCTGGGAGCGGTTTTGAGACCGTCTTTACTGGAAGCCAAGCTAAAATTTGAGACTGCCACTCCCAACTGATATACGATATAAATTATAGCATTATCTCCTCCACCCCACCCTCCATCTCGGCACAGACTGGTAACTTGTTACACAACTGGGACATGATGTGGTAACCTCTACCCACCCTCACTCTTTCTTCCATCTCTGTGTGTGAATAAAGTAAATAAGAATTATTAAAAAAGGAATCCTTCAAAACTTTTCTATTTACCCAATACACACAGGTCATTACACATATAGCAGGCACTCGATAAACACTTGCTGAATAAAGAGAAGAACGTTGCTTGTGCAGACTAATAAGTAGTTTCTTTTCTTTAACACTCCCAACAGAACAAACAGTGGACAAAAGCGTAAGAAGAAAGGAGATGATTGATTTTATTGAGTTATCCTTGGTACAGGACACATCTGTTGAAGTCAGTTCCGGCTTTCCTGATGTAAGAGGGACACAGAGTACTTGGAGAGGGTACAGAGATTAAACTAATGATGGACTGAAAGCACACACTTTTAGCCAGGGTAAGAGAATAGATAGCAGCAAAGAACAACGAAAGAGACACTTATTACCTAACAAACGTACAGAATCCAAGAGTTTAGAGTTCATCTGATCTAAAACCCTTCTCATGTTACAGAAGGGGAAACTGAGGCTTCCAGAACTGTAGTAATAGGTGGAATGCCAAGGCTTCTGAGACGTATTCTAGGATTTTAGTTTTCAAACCTATTAGTTGGTTGTGAAATTAATTAGTGGATTTTGATCATTATTTTTTATGAGCAAGTGAGAATGGAACAGAATAGAAAAAAAAAAATCCAAGCATATTTTCTGTAATAAGAGTAGGTATTATTGCATAAATTTTGTTTTGTGTACTGGGTCAGGAAGTAAAATGTATCTCACGCTATGAATCAAGTTTCTAAAAGTTTGTAAACCATGGATCTAGGCAGATGACAGCATTGACTGATCATCCATTATGTTTAAAGTCCAGCAGAGAAAACCTGCCTAGTGCCCAAATACCATGTTTATAACAGTGAGTGCAAACCCGGCCAATCATCAGAATCACCTGGGGAGGTTTTTAAAATACAGATTCCTGAGTGCCACTTCTAGAGATTCTTAAAGTCTGGAATGATTTTTGTATTTTTAAAAGTTTCTCAGGAAGTACTCATGCACAGATTAGTTTTGGGATCAGACATCACTTTGAAGGAGAAAAGTTAGCAGAGGACCATTCTTCATTGGATCAATCTACAAAGTGCCACAGGAGTGAACAGAGAGAGCACCCCCAATTTGTCTTACGGGGCACTGACACATGTGGTTACTGTGGAGTGCAATGGTTGCATCACGTACCACCCATGGTTGTTTACAAACAGAGATTTAAGGTTTCCTGGAGACCTAGAGAAGGCAATGGGAAGGGAAGTAAAAGAGGAAAGCCAAGAACCCTCAAGAGAGGCTAGTATTATTCTGTTGCCAAAACCAGACAAATGCATCACAAGAAAAACGAAAGACAAATACCTCTTATGGATATGGATGCAAAAACCCTCAACAAAACACTAAAAAGTATTGTACACCATGACCAAGTGGAATTTATCCCAAGAATGCGATGTTGGTTTAACGCTCCCCAAGTCAATGAATGTAATACACCATGTCAATAGAATACAAAACAAAAGCCACACGATTAGTTCAGTTTATACAGAAAAAGCATCTGACAAAACCTAACAATGCTTCCTCATAAAAATTCTCAACAAACTAGGAATAGGAGGGAACTTCCTCAACTGAATAAGGGCATCTATGAAAAGCCCACAGGTAACATCATACTTAAGAGTGAAAGCTGGATGCTTTCCCCCTAAAGTCAGGCACAAGACATTTGTTCTTGCCACTTATAATCAACATTGTACTGAAGATTATAACCAGAGATATTAAGCAAGAAAAAGAAATAAAGAAACCCATATTGAAAGAAAAACTGTCTCTACTCACAGGTGACATGACCCTGTGTGTAGAAAATACTAACAAAGCCACCAGAAAAAAAGTATTAGAACAAATGAATGAGTCCAGCAAGGTTATAAGATACGAGGTCAATATACAAAAATAGAAATGTTCCTATATACTGACAATGATAAATCTAAAAATGAAATTAAGAAAACAATTCCACTTACAATAGCATCTAAAAGAATAAGAGAGTTGGGAATATATTTGCCAAAAGAAGTGTAAAACATACTGTAAAAATTACAAAGCATTATTGAAAAAATTAAATAGATCTAAATAAATGGGAAAACATTCCATGGTCATGGAGCAAAAGACTTACTATTGTTAAGATGGCCACTTTCCTTAAAGTGATCTACAGATTCAATGCAATTCCTAGCAGAATCCCAGCTTGTTTCTTTGTAGAAACTGACAAATGAATCCTAAAATTCATATGGAATTCCAAAGGACTCAGAATAGTCAAAACAATCTCGAAAAAGAATGAAGTTGGAGGACTCACACTTCTGATTTCAAAACTTACTACAAAGCAACAGTAACAGGGTGGTATTGGCATAATGATAGATGGGCAACAGTGTGATACTGGTAGCAGTTTGGTCCAAAGCACTAGTGTTGTATTGGAATAATGACAGATGTAAGGAATAGAATTGAGAGTTCACAAATAAACCTATGTGTCTATGGTTAACTGATTTCAGCGAGAGTACCAGGACCACTCAATGGAGAAAGAATAATCTTTTCAACAAATGGTACTGGGACAACTGGAGAGCTACAAGAAAAGAATGAAGTTGCACTCTTACCTTAACACCACATTTTTAAAAAACTCCAAATGAATAAAAGACCTAAATGTAATAACTAAAACCATAAAACTCTTAAAAGAAAACAGAGGGTAAACCATGGTCTCAGATTTTGCAATGGATTCTTAGATATGACACCAAAAGCATGAGTAACAAAATAAGAAATAGATAAATTGGACTTCATTGCAATTTAAAACTTTTGTGCTTTTCCAAAGGATACTATAGAGAAAGTAAAAAGACAACCCACAGAATGGGAGAAGCTACCTGCAAATGATATATCTGATAAGAGACTTGTATCTAGTACATAATACAAAGAACTCCTAGAACTCAATAATAAAAAGACAAAAAAAAAAAAAACCAAACAAACAATTAAAAATGGGTCAAAGATCTATCTGAATAGACATTTCTCCAAAGAAGATATACAAATGACCAATAAGCACATGAAAAGATGTTCAACATCATTAGTCATCAGAGAAATGCAATTCAGACCCACAATGAGATACTTCTTCACCCAGAGAATGGCTACAATCTAAAAGACAGATAACAACAAGTGTTGGTGAAGATGTGGAAAAATCAAACGCTTCATGCACTGCTGGTGAGAATGTAAAATGGTACAGCTACTTTTGGAAAACAGTCTGAAAAGAGAAGCCCTGATACATGATACAACAAAAATAAACCTTAAAAATACGATGCTAAGTGAAAGAAGCCATTCACAAAAGATCACACATTATATGATTCCATTTATATTAAATCTCTTCAATAAGCAAATCTACAGAATCAAAAAAGTAGACGAGACGCTGGTTTCCAGGGGCTGGGGTGTTGGGGGAAATGAGGAGTGACTGATAATGGATATAGGATTTCTTTTTGAGGTTTAAATCTTTTAAAATTTATTCTAGTGATAGTTGCACATATCTGTGAATATAGTAAAAACCACTGAATTATACCATTTATGTAGGTACATAAATTATATCTCAACAAAGCTATTAAAACGAACAAACAAAATACTTTCTAGACAGGGGATAGCATACTATTCCAAGGGAAACTACATCTTACAGATAACTTACTTCATGGCAAGACACGTCTGTACGGATACCAGGTCTAGGAACTCAAGGAGGCTGGACAGAAAGACGACAGGAAGAGGCAGGAAGGAAGGGCTGTGGAAGTTGCTGAGTCCCCATTATGAAACAATCAGGCATCTGAATTACACACATAGTTTTTGACAGATGCTGTTTGATATGCGGTTTCTATGCAAGATGACTTGGGTTTTTGAGCCATTTAATGCTAGAGTTACGTATGCACTTGTCATAATCCCTTAGAAGGAAAATCCTTGAGATCAGGGCTCTTACTGTATCCTGAGGGTCCCCATGTCTCCAGTGGCACATATTAGGTGCTCAACAAAAATCTGTGGAATGGCAGAGTCTCCTTAAAAGCGACATCTGTGTCCGAGTGGGTTGTATAGCACCCATATATCCAACGTGCTCTACCATCGCTTTCTTTGTCTGTGGCATGGAAAGTAGGGTTGCGCTGTGTGGATTTAATAAATAAGTCCAGCACTTAGCAATCGGCCTGAAATGAAGAAAGCATTGACGTTCAGGCCACTATTGTACTATTGTGATTATTGTTGTTGCTATTATTTTTGTTGTTGCATACAGTGACTACTCAGTAACTCTTGATTCATTCAATAAAGAGGTGAAGTACAAAAAAGAAATCGCCGTCAGTGAAGATTTTTAAGCTCTGTGCCCACAGAGCTGGAGACCTTCTCTGCAGGTCTTAAATATCTTAAATGATGATCTGTCTGCCCTATAAGCATGGTCCTGACTTAAATTAACCTGAAGACAAAGGGACATCCAAGGATCCTCCCAGCAGACAAGTTGTGCATGGCTTCTACACACAGCGTGAGTGAAAATAACTCAGTGACATCAAAGAGGCCAGCAGAACACTCCCCCAGGAATTTTTTTGAGGAATAAAACAATAGGTCACATGAAATTGGCTCTTTGGTTTCCAAAGCACTGACCAAATGCATTGCTCACCAGCAACTCTGGAATATTTGATTCCCTAATAGGGTTTTCAAGGGTGCATCATGCTGAATCGTACACTGCATGCTTTTTGTTTTATTCCATCCTGGCAAGTATGGGCTCCAGACATCAACATGAGGATTTGAGGGGCCAACTCTTCCCCAGTTGCACCTGCACACTTTTCAGATCCAAAACCTGCATCCAGCATCAGCCCTGGTAATGACAGTGAAAAGGTCTTTATCAGGCTCCTCCCAGCGAGTGCGACACACCCTCCATCACATGCTCTGTGGGATTGGAATGATCACTACGGCACTTGAATGACTCAGAATGAACTGGTGCCTTCTCGCAGGTACCTGGTCACAGGTGTGGTATCTGTCTTCAGGAAGGCAGCACAAATTACTTGACATTTATGCATATTTTCATTGCTGGTGGGGTGGGAAGTAGGAAGTAAAGTTTCTTTATAAACCCAGAACAGTTCTCCCGTGACAATGTGTGAAACACAAAGTTGTACTATTGGAGAGAGTGTGCTTGTTGGATCCTTGTGGGTGAAATTAGAAACTTGTCAATGAACAGGACTGGCATCTGCTCATTCTGAAAGGTGTGTCAGGGGAGCTCTTGTGGCAATTTGCTACTGTTTCATACAAAGCAATAAAGGGAATCAAAGTCAATGTGTAAGCGTGTGTTACCCTTCTTTCCTTAGATAGCCTTTTGAGTGAATTGCGCATGAGGAAACAAGCAAAGCAAGAGGAATGGTTTACAATCCACCATCATGCTAACCTTCATGCATCTTGGGATACTGAACACAATAAACTCAACCTGGCTGAGGACCTGCCATAATGTAGCTAGTGCCTTTTCCTTAAGAGCCAACCACTGGCTTTTCCATTCTAGAGAAGTAAAAATGACCTTCTGAACTTTGCCTCTGACATGTTCATAAACTCACAAACCTTTCCCCAGCATATTCTAATACACATGTGTACAGATGAAAACCCCGAGTTTAGTGCGAAGACAAAAAGATCCAAGCTTGACATCAAAGACCTGGGTTCGAGCCCAAGTTCTGCCCTGTAATAACCAAGAGTTTAGGGTTGTTCCTCAACCGCTTTGAACTTCAGGTTCCTCATCGTAAAATGAGGATATCTTCCTTGAAAATCCCCATGGCAGGATATTTGTAAGGATTCAGTGAGAGGAGGGATGTAAGAGATGGCTTCAAGCTGCTGCTTCCAACATTTCATGTGTTTTCTGTATTCTTTTCATAATTATAGTAAAATGCAATTATCTGAGTTTAGTGCCAATCAGCATAAGGAGATTATAACCACTGTTGAAGGTAAGAGCTCCTGCTTCACTTACTGAACATTCTTAAGTTCTGCATTTGGATGCCAGCAGTGACCAGATCCAGCACCTAGACTGTATCTATTGGGGTCTTTGTAACCCAAGTGGTCCCTATGGAGGATCCTTCACTTTACAGGAAACTCAGGTAGAGGGTCAAAAAACGTGTGATCTCAGCGTCATCCAGTGGAGTCAGATGTCCTTCAGGCCATCCCACTGGGGTCTGGACCTCAGTGCAGGATGTGACCTTCTACTTCATTTCTCCAGGAACTCGGTTTCAGTAGGTTTGGTTAGTTCCTGGAGCTGGGAAAACCCTGAATAATGAACTCTCAGTAACTAAACTCATAAAAGACTGGTATATAACCAGAATGCCAATGTATGGATTTTTAATGAGAAACAGTAAACTGTTAACAGACTGGAATGATCCCATTGACAGGTCAATGAATTCCTTCCCCGAAATAAGGAAAACCACATTCGAATAAGGTGACTACTGAGTCAGAATAAAGGAATACCACTGTTCTTAATGCATCTTCTTCATAAAAGGTATTTTGAGGCATTCCCCTCCCACCCATTCTGGAGTAGCTGGAGAACTCTAGAGAACACCATTGCTTGAGCTGTTCAGTTAAGTCTTCTGTGCCACGTTGGGTATACGGTGAACAGGTCCTTTTTCTCTCTCCCAAACGTGTTCTTGGCCTCCATGTCAGGCATTGCGCCAAGTGTTCTGATGACATTTCCGTTCAACCCTTCCAGTGACGGTATGAGGAAAGGCGGATCGTTATCACCGTGTCACGTACACCGAAGTTTAAGAGGAGACACTTGCCCAAGGATACAGTAGTAAGTGGAAAAACCAGGACTCAGACTCAGGCAGTCTGATCCACGTTCTCAACTATGAAATTCTACCATCCGTAGTGGACTAAATGACTACAGCCAACCTCTGACCACAGCGACCCCTGAATTCCTCTTGGTAATTTTGGTGTTTCTGAAACTCCCCAGGCACCTGTCAACTCACCATTTATAAAGTTACTGATTAAAAGGATGTCCTTGTGGGAGGGAGGGAGACGCAAGAGGGAAGAGATATGGGAACATATGTATATGTATAACTGATTCACTTTGTTATAAAGCAGAAACTAACACACCATTGTAAAGCAATTATACCCCAATAAAGATGTTAAAAAAAAAAAAAAAAAAAAAGATGTCCTTAGTTGCCTGATCTCATCTAAGATATGCTCACTTAATTGAACTCTGTTTAATTAAATCTCTCTATCCTCAGAGGGTCTTCCTACAAAAAAAAATCATAGCCACAGACCGTTAAAGCTTGGAAAAGACCATCAAAGTCACGTGATCCACATTCACTCTTTTATGGATACAGAAAATGAGATCCAGAGAGGTTAAGTACGTAGCCCAAGGATCTTCTTAATGTAACGCTCATCAAATATCAACTGAGTGCCTACTAAGCACAAGGTAAAAATACAAGCCTTTGTCTTTGACTCTTCATGACTAGCTCTTTAATTCTTCCTGCAGCAACTGTTCTCCACCCTATACTACAGCAGTGCCAAAAGAAGAGAGGTTTTTTTTTTTTAACCAAGATGTAACCCTTCCCCTGATCATGCAATGTAAAGTGTGCTTTGGGTCCAATTGCTTATCACCCCTTTAAGGATTTCTAACCCTCAGGACATCTTGAGCTGTAACTGATCACTCTTGCCTAATGCTCGCTGCCACATGGATGTCCCAAGATCAGGTCCTAATGGACCATACTGACGTCATGTGAGGACGTTATGTCATCCCGCAATACGTTTCTTAACCCATTCAACAACGCTGTATGAATAACTGCCAAACAGTTCAGAAATTAAAAGACAGATGCACCACTACAATGACTGTTTGTGGGAGAGTCCCAGTTAAAAAGCCCTCTAGACTAAAAAGCAGGTGTGGCCAATCTTAAAGGCAGAAGGACAGTGGAGAGCCCTACCGCTCGGCGCAGTGGTCATCAGTGAGCTAAGTCTCAGTAATGCATCCATGGCCCAGATGCACATCCGCCAGCCTCTGTGCCCAATTCAGAGTAGAGTGGTGGCAGAAGAACAAGCAGGAAAAGCCAGGCGATTCCATTTGCCATGAAACCAAGTAAAATCCTCATGGTTTCACTGGAACTTGATTCTCAGGCTTTTCACCTCCGAGTGGAATTTTACCTTGTCGGCGGGCCCATCTTGAGACACTCCCACGATCAGGTTTCCTTAAGAGGCACCCAAAGATACAACAGAATCCCAGAGCAGCTCTCCAGGACTGTGCAGGCACATTGCCATGGTCATCTGAGCTTTCGCATTTCCAAAAAGTCAAAATAAATGTCAAATCCTCTCTGGCACTACCCTCTACGGTCTGAGGATTGAGGGGCAAGAGAAACGAGGTCATCCAATTTTCATCGAGTGGCTATTTATTGAGTAGCTATCCTATGGGAGGCATAAGGATATAAAGATGAACACAGCACGGCCCCTCCTCTCCAAAAATTCCGAGTCCAGGTTAAGCCCCAAGTGCCCCACGGAGTGAATCTACCATATTAGAAATGCTGTCTGGGTGCTGCAGTGAAATGACTCTCTCCAGGAAAGCAAGAATTAAGTCACATTACAGGAGGAGGTGGGATAGCATGGTCATTACATTCAGGGGCTTGGAAGTCAGCCTGCTGGGGCTTCGTTCTCAGGCCCACCATTTACGAGCTATGTAAGTAGGCGAAAGTGAGCACATTTACTTCGGCCTTTTTAAAAAGTCTCAGTTCTCCCATCTATAAAATGGGGTTCATCATAGCACCACACAGAGGGTTATTGTGAGCTATCAGTGGCTGGGCCTTTTTAGTGTTTAGGACAATACCTAGCTCATAGTAAGAGCTCAATGCATCTTAGCCATTACTATTTTTTAATTATTAATCTGTAATCCACATAAATTAATGAAATAGCTTACCAAATGAAAGGGGGGGGGGAACAGAAGGAGGGAGGAAAGAAAGAAGACTATATGCTTACTCCTTAAATTGTTCCTTAAGGAAAAAATGAAATAAAACCGCAAAAGAAGTGAAAAGCATAATAGATGATGATCAAAAACATAAGCACCTCTGTCCTCATGAACAGGTCCCCCTGCTGCCCTTCCTGGAAGCATCCAGGGGCCATGACACTGCTTGCTTGTGGTCAGGTCCGTGGCCATTCGGGTACCACACGCCTACTTCTCATTTCCTCCTCGGCTCGTTCTCCAGAGTCAGGAAAATGTTTGAGAAAAAGAAAAAATGACTGCTGTTTTGCAAATGAGAGCTCTTCCAAACTGCACAGGGCCTGGGGCACGAAGGCTAAGCCTGCCACCCAGCCAGAGCGTCTCTCCCACAATACAAACACAGGCCAAGAAGGCTCCAGAACAAGGACACTTGATGTTCACGGGCAAGTCCAGAGTTGAGCACGTTTAAAAGATTTATTGAGCTCCTCCAACACGCCGGAGTCGGTTCCAGGCTGGAAAGCGACCGACAGTGTCTGCCTTTACATCCAAGTGAGAAAAACCAATAATAAACTGAGTCAACAACTGTCTGAGAGGAGCCATGGCTCAAGGGCTCCACAAGCCTCTGTTCTCAGCAGACAAGTAAACTTTTAGTACTAAACGGATTTTTCTCTATTCAAATTCTGAGAAAATAAACCATGTATTTAGGGCAAGTCCTTATTAACCACAACAGACCTCTCGTCACGGTACTGAATAACCAAATATGTCCCTTAAAGCCACAGGGCACATGTAACACAGAACATTTACAAAAAAATTTTGCACCGAACATGATATCAACAGCACCAGGTCTATCCATGTGGCCTGCATGACCACCTGGTTCGAGTTTTCATGTCACAGCTGTGGAGTCCCTAGATTACTGGATCCGTCTGCTAACTGGTCTCCCCTCCTCTGTTCTTGCCCCTCTCCAATCCATTCTGCACTAGCAACCTTTCTAGGATGCACCTCTGACCGTGCCCCTCCCCCGCTTAAAACCCATCGATGGCTTCTGTTACTCATAATCTAAAGGCTGAAGCTAGCCCACAACCAAGGCTGACGTTCCAAATATATAATGACACCCTAGGCGCTCACCAGTCAGAATGCACACCAGCCAGAACGACCTCTGTGAACACACAAGGCTGACACGTGTATATTTACTTTAAAATTATCTACATGCACTGTCATCAATCCCCGTATCAAGTATCAGTATGATTCATTTCTTTCTCATAAAAATAAATGCAGGGACTTCCCTGGTGGCGCAGTGGTTAAGAATCCGCCTGCCAATGCAGGGGACGTGGGTTTGAGCCCTGGTCCGGGAAGATCCCACATGCCACGGAGTAGCTAAGTCCGTGTGCCACGGGCTACTGAGCCCCCGCTCTACAGCTTGTGAGCCACAACTACTGAGCCCGCACACATAGAGCCCGTGCTCCACAACAAGAGAAGCCACGGCAAGGAGAAGCCCGTGCACTGCAACGAAGAGTAGCCCCTGCTCACCACAACTAGAGAAAGCTGGCACGCAGCAATGAAGACCCAATGCAGCCAAAAATAAAAAAATTTAAAAAATAATAATTGCAAAGATAAGTTCCAATATTTCCTTTCCCAGGGGACCAGCATGTGTATTCCTGGACACCAAACTTGGAGACCACTGCTCCAGGCTGGGAAACAAGACCTTCCCTTGTGAATGTACAACATAAGAACTAAATAAATAAATAGGATGGACCTAGAGTCTGTCATACAGAGTGAAGTAAGTCAGAAAGAGAAAAACAAATACCGTATGCTAACATATATATGGAATCTAAAAAAAAAAAAAGGTTGTGAAGAACCTAGGGGCAGGACAAGAATAAACACGCAGACATAGAGAATGGACTTGAGGACACGGGGAGGGGGAAGGGTGAGCTGGGACGAAGTGAGAGAGTGGCAAGGGCATATATACACTACCAAATGTAAAACAGATAGCCAGTGGGAAGCAGCCGCATAGCACAGGGAGATCAGCTCTGTGCTTTGTGACCACCTAGGGGGTGGGATAGGGAGGGTGGGAGGGAGACTCACGAGGGAGGAGATATGGGGATATATGTATAGCTGATTCACTTTGTTATAAAGCAGAAACTAACACACAATTGCAAAGAAATTATATTCCAATAAAGATGTTAAGAAAAAAAAGAACTAAATAATGGAAACAAAAATGTATTGTTCATTTCCATGTTGCTTTACAATGAGTCTCATATCATACACTTGAACCTGGAAATTTGATGTAAACCAAATTGTAGCAAAAGAAACTGTCTTGTAAACACAATGAGGGAAACTCGCTATTGATGGGAATCCCCTTCAGGCATCCTTTTCGGAAGGTAAATAAATATTTTGTAATTAAAATAGTTCGATACAAATTCATCAGGTTTTTGAGATCCTACAATGAATTTTCTTAAAACATCTATCACTGCTAAAAGGAAGCCAACAACCAAGAGCCTCAGAGAAACAAATTATGTGCCTTGATCATTCGCCAGCTAATTATTTCACTACCACCATAAAAGAATTGAAAGAAATTATCCTCATAAACATTTGAAAGAACTTTTTCATTAGAGCAGATATAATTGGTGCACTCTTTGGTAGAAATGTTGCAGACACAGGCAGGTCTAGTAGGCAAGGAGAGTGATCCCAAAATCCAAAGGACGGATAAAACCATATATAAACAAACTTTTCACCGCTCTCCAAACACTGGCCCCAATTGCCCACCCTCTAGATTTTTGTTTATGCTGCTTCTCTCTTCAGAAATGCTCTTCCCAGACTCATCTCCCCATCCCCAGACAATTGCATGCAAGCACGGGCCCAGGCATGTGTGCAGGCACCAGTGTGCACAGGCAGAGACACAGACACACATGGTCCAACTTAAATTGTCTAAATCCTACCAAACTTCAAAGCCCATCTCAAATTGAACGTTTCTAGGAATCCACACTTGATCTGTCCAGAAATTATGGAAATTAACTCATCTGAAGTCCCATATCCCTTTCTCTGAACCATAATTAATTATAATATAAATGCAAAAGTTCTGTTCTGTTTCAATTCTCCCACTAAATGCCAACTATGTTGAGATCCCAGACTTTTTCTTACACATTTCCCACAGCATCTAGGGCTATGTTTTATAAATGGTTTATGCCTCAAAAATCTTTGTTTGGTGAATGTATGGAGAGATGTCTCACTGTCCAATACCCTTCCATCGCTGGTATCAACCCAGTGGTTTGCTTTGTTTCTGAAACTACTATGTTTAAAATGCAAAACAGGTCATCAAATCACTGATAAAAATTCCCCACATGGTAGCTCTATTTTTAAGGAACATCCATACTGTTCTCCACAGTGGCTGTATCAATTTACATTCCCACCAACAGTGTAGGAGGGTTCCTTTTTCTCCACACCCTCTCCAGAATTTATTATTTGTAGACTTTTTGATGATGGGCATTCTGACCCGTGTGAGGTGATACCTCATTGCCGTTTTGATCTGCATTTCTCTAATCATTAGCGATGTTGAGCATCTTTTCATGTGCCTTTTGGCCATCTGTATGTCTTCTTTGAAGAAATGGCTCTTTAGATCTTCTGCCCACTTTTTGATTGGGTTGTTTGTTATTTTGATATTGAGCTGTATGAGCTGTTTGTATATTTTGGAGATTAAACCCTTGTCGGTTGCATCGTTTACAAATATTTTCTCCCATTCTGTGGGTTATCTTTTTGTTTTGTTTATGGTTTCCTTTGCTGTACAAAAGCTTTTCAGAAAGTTGTGAGGTGTCCTGTAGAAGACACAGACTGTGCAGACTAATTTGAATGTTCACCTTTCATTCTTTAGTCATCATAACACCTTCCTGATGGAGCTTATAATTATTATTAATTTTGAAATTAATCCATGCTCTCTCTCAAGTGCTAATGGCCAGTGGTCCATCTGAGAGCCCGTCGCACTGAGGACAGCAGCAGATGCTGGGCGTGGGGCCACAATCCACAATCGGAGGGACTTTGGCAGCAACTGTCTTTTTCCCCAGTCCCCCTCCTTCCCGCCCTTGGTGCCCTTTCCCCTACCGCCATTGGGAGGTTGTTCTTCAAAGCCAGGCAAGACCTTAGCTGTTCAAACTGTAGACCAACCAGCTTGCAAAAGTCTAAGCAGTTTACCACAAATGATGAACTTCTATTTATAGGGTAATGGGATCTATGTGTAAACCTTAATTTTAAAATGAGTTCCACCCAAGGAACATTTAATAATAAATCCATGGTTAGGCTCTACATCCCTCAGAACTCTGATACTGACAATTATCACAATTTTATCAAGGGCAATTTGTAAACTGAAAAAATAGTACTCACCCTCAAAAACCAAAACAGATGGGGAAAGACAGAAGGGATGAGGAAGAGTTTTAATTATCCGAGACAGGTCTTTGTGTGGTGATTGGTTAGCTGCCTCTTTTTAGTACTGATATTTCCAAGTCTTCGGTAAAAAAAAAAATTTTTAGGAATATGCTGAAATCCCCCTTTGATAATCAATCCCCAGATAACCCGTGTTTTATCTGGCTTTTTAAAAAATCACTGTGGGGCTTCCCTGGTGGTGCAGTGGTTGAGAGTCTGCCTGCCGATGCAGGGGACACGGGTTCGTGCCCTGGTCTGGAAAGATCCCACATGCCGCGGAGCGGCTGGGCCCGTGAGCCATGGCTGCTGAGCCTGCATGTCCGGAGCCTGTGCTCCGCAACGGGAGAGGCCATAACAGTGAGAGGCCCGTGTACCGAAAAAAAAAAAATCACTGTGATGGTAATAAACTTGAATTGAACTGAAATAAAGATCCCTGAAGATTTTTTTTTAAAGATTCAAGTTAGCTGTACATTAGGAGCATTTGAAAGTCCAAATTCATTTTTTGTGTGGACTATGGATAAAGCTATTCTGGAATGAAGAAAGGCCACTCTATACTTTCCTTACTCTCTACAATTTTTTTTTTTTTTCGGTACGCAGGCCTCTCACTGTTGTGGCCTCTCCCGTTGCGGAGCACAGGCTCCGGACGCGCAGGCTCAGCAGCCATGGCTCACGGGCCCAGCCGCTCCGCAGCATGTGGGATCTTTCCAGACCGGGGCACGAACCCGCGTCCCCTGCATCGGCAGGCGGACTCTCAACCACTGTGCCACCAGGGAAGCCCCCTTACTCTCTACATTTTATTCAAATTTTTATTTTGGAAATTTTAAATGTCTGCAGAAGTCGAGTTACTAGTTGAATGAACCCGGAGGTATCATCACCAGCTTCAAAAATTATGCATTTGTGGTCAGTCTTATTTTCTCTATACCCCACATAGCTCCATCTTCAAATTGCAATTTATTTTGAAGTAAATCTTAGAAATCCTATCAATTCATCTATAAATATCTCAATATGTATATCTAAAAGAACATTTTAAAACACCTCAAGAATATTACCACCTCTTGATTATAAATAAAATTATTTGTGTATACTTTTTAGGGTGAACATATATGGTAATTGTACATTTAACTTTATAATAAACTTCTGAACTATGTTTGATCCTGAACTAATTTGCATTCCCACCAACAAGATATGAGATTTCCAGGTGCCTTAAATCATTGTCATCATTTTATATCATCCGGTTGAAAAATTATTTTAGTCGTTGTGAGAAATGTTTAATGGTATCTCATTGTAGTTTGCATTCCAAAATGACTATGGGCATAGTTTCACGTGCTTATTTGCCATAAATTTGCCTTACTTGGTTAAAAAAAAAAAAGAATATTACCACCTCTAAAAAGAATGAATAATAATTACTCATTATCACCAAGTTATCTAGTCAATAACCCAGCGTTCACATTTCCTAGATTTTCTTAAACATTCTAAAATTACTTGAAGAAATATTCAAACTAGGTCCATACAATGTGATTGGTTTTTAGTCTCCAAAGTCTTTTTTAATGTATAGGTTCTTCCTCATCTCTCTTTTTTAATATCCCTGAAAGTTTTTGTTGCAGAAACTGGGTCATTTGTCCAGCAGTTCCCTTCATCCATGGCATCCCCATGGAGTTTACCTGTTCCTCTGGCCCCTGTCCTCCCTGTAATTGGTAGTTTGATCTAGCATCTTGCTCAGATTCAAATTTGATTTTTTGGTGAGACCACTTCACAAGCAGTGCTGTGTTCTTCCACAGCCGGGTTTTCTCTACATTGTAATGTTTGCAGCCATTGAGGGTCATTGCCTAGATCCATTTATTCACTGGGGTTTGCACAATGGTCCTTTTTTCTCCAGCCTATGACCCCAGGCAGGGGCATCAGAAGCTGAGGCTTCATTCTGCCCGGCTGCACTACTACTCTCATTTCTCTTCATTAGCTGTAATACTTGCATAAAAAGAAACTTCCTCTCATCAACTCTTTTGTTCCCTGAGGTACAGTTCATATAGAAACAACAGGATAAATGTTTTATTCTTTCCTTTATTCACCCATTTTCAAAATAATGAGTTATTTCTTAGGATTCTCCAAAGGTGACCAGTGACTTTTTTTCCAGTATCATTTGGAACTCCGGATTCAAACATATTTGATTTGTTTCCATCCATTTTAGTTATCTCTATTGATGTTAAAATATTTGCCCTGTGGAAGTTGGCTCCTGAGTCATTGTGACATGTCCCTTCTAGTCTTTGATAGCTTCCTTGCATTCACTTATGACAAGTTGCCCCAGGCTCACCTTGTTTATTTCTTCCCAAACATGGAATCTGCCATTTTGCCAAGAAGCCTTGGCAAGTAGAGACTTTTAGCAGAACCACAATCTGGGTGCTAGGTGTACTCACTGGTATTGGTTTAAGCATTGGTCCCAGGAACTTTGACTGGACAGAGCTTGAAAAAAATCTATCTATCTGAGTTCATACTCCTAATTCAAAATCAGAACTAACAAGATTTTACTTAAATTTCTTGATCTTACAACTGTATCTATACTCATGCCAAGATCCCATTTCTTAATGACACCAACATAATTATTTATTTGCTTTATCCCACAGCATACTTAAAACAGTATCGGAATAATAATATAAGCACTAGGACCAACAATGTGATTGCTGAAAACAATTTAAGACTTCCTTTTGCAGCCCTTTGGCCCTTAAGAGTATATACTCACCAGGGACATACAGTTAAATTACCACATTTAAAAGTCACTTGGAGGAGTTCCTCTCTCCTTGCTTATGCCACCAGCCCAATACACAGTTAGGTTTATTTGTTTCCTTTTATTTTCAACTCTTAGAGATTGCTTTTTAAATTTTATTTTATAATTATGTAAAACATTTTCATGGTTCCAAAGTCAAATCTACAAAACAGAATAGATTTAACAAGGCTAGCTTTCATTCCTGTAACCATCACACTAGTTCCTCCCTTCTTCCAAAGTAGCCATTTTTTTCAATGTATGGTTTATTCTTTCGTTGTTCTCTTAATATAAGCAAGTAGCATAAATGATAAATGACAGCATACTATTCTTTTTTTCCACCCTTCTTTGTTCACGTAACATACCCTGGAAACCACAGCTATACCCAGGGATGATCCTCATTCCCTTTTATAGCTGTGCATTCCTCAGTTATGTGGGCGTCCCATGATTTATTCAATTTGTTTCCTATTGATGAACATTTGGGTTGTTTCCAGTCTTATAAATAGTGCTACAGTGAGTAACCCTGTGCATTTGTCTTTTCATATTTTGGCCGGGGTGTTACGGAGATTCCTAGAAGTACAATTGCAGGGTCATAGGGTAAATGCATGTGTAATTTTGCTAGGTAGTGGCGAAGTCTCCTGCACAGGGTTTGAGCCATTTCACGTTCCCACCAGCACCATGTAAGAGTCCCTGTTTCCCCACCGCTTTGCCAATAGACCATGTAATCAACCTTTCGGATTTTGGCATCTACTAGATGAGAAGTGGTATCTTAGTGTGGTCTTTATTTTACAATGATTTATTATGAATGAACTTGAGCATCTTTTCATACTTTTTTGCGGTACGCGGGCCTCTCACTGTTGTGGCCTCTCGCGTTGCGGAGCACAGGCTCTGGACGCGCAGGCTCAGCGGCCATGGCTCACGGGTCCAGCCGCTCCGCGGCATGTGGGATCTTCCCGGCCCGGGGCACGAACCCGTGTCCCCTGCATCGGCAGGCGGACTCCCAACCACTGCGCCACCAGGGAAGCCCTTTTCATACTTTTAAGAGAGATTTGCACTTCTTTTTCTGTCAATTGTCCACTTATATTTCCAGCCCATTTTTCTGTAGAATTGTTTGAGGTTCTCTCCTCTATTTTTTAGAAGCTTTTTTTTGTGTGTGCCTTAGGGTTACTGACCATTTGTTTTTGATATTAGTTGCAAATATTTTCCCTGGTTTGTCATTTGTCTTTTTATCTAACTCAAGGCAATTATTTTTGTTAGCTTTTTTCTATTCTTTGATTTTTTTTTTCCATACAACATTTAAAAAAATGTCAATACAACCAAGTTTATCAATTTTTTTCTCTTACTGTAATTGGATTTGAGTCATAGTTCAGACAGTTTCACACTCTCCAAGCTTAGAGAATAATTTGCCAATATTAAAAATATATATTTTTATAGTTTCAGCTTTTACATTTCAATCTCTTACCTACTTGGAGTTTAACCTCATATATGGTATGAGTCATGGATCCAATTTTGCTTTTTGCCAATGGCTATCTGCTTATCCCAACACCACTTCTAGAAAAGTCCATTCTTCCACCAATTCGATATACCCCCTTTTTCATCTACTAAGTTTCTATATGCAGGTGGATCTTTTTGGGTTCTCTACTCTGCTCCATTAGTCTGCCTATGCATATGTCAATACCAAGCTGTTTGGACCATGGAGGTTTCCGACTATGTTTTGATGTCTGGTGGAGGCTCACTCCCCTCATTGCTCTTCTCTGTCAGGGTTCTCTTAGCTGATGCTATCTATCTGTTTTTCCTAATTAACTTATCCAGCTTCCAGTTGGAATTTTTGGCTATCAGTCAATTTTCTAAAAACGAATTGACAGCTGTTTGACTCGATTGACACCATGAACTGGCTGTTCTGTCACAGGGTCTGGAACAGAGTAGATACTTAATAAATGGTAATAGAAGTGAAACGCCTGAGGTACTGTGCTGGAGGTTATCAGACAACCTCAGCATCTCAACAGCAAATCTAGACGGGAGAATCCACGATGATTTTAATCTCAGTTATTTCACGATAACTGAAAAGAAGATTGAGTTCATTACATTTAAATTTAAACAAGGGAAAAAAGGAAGGGAGGGAGGAAGGAAGGAAGGAAGAAGGAAGGGAGTGGGGGGGGAAGGGAAGAGGGAGGGAAGAAAGTGGGGAAAAGTACTGGTCGCATTAGTGTGCCTTAAGTGAAAGGGATCGAGTGGACTTTGGAGGGCATGGGAGGAAGCCTTTTCACTGGGTGCCCTTCTGAACGTTCTGAATTTGTATGACAGGTACGTTTACACAATGAATTACTCAGCAAATGTCATATCATTCGTTAATCAAATTTACTGTGCATTTCAGTTAGTTCAAGTCGGGACTTTTTCTCACATATACTCAATGCATATATGAGACAATTGTGACATTCGGCACCTCGTGGGAGAGAACCCCAGGCTTCTATCTAGGATATTCTGTGGGTGGCTTTGCTTGGGCCTCAAATCTTGGCTTGTGCCCTATTTCGTATTTTTGAAGAACATATTGTCCTAGGAAAGCAAGGAAAAGAACAGCTCCTTTCTTTAATAAATGATTCAAATGTTGGAAATGGGGAAAGGAAAACATGGCACGAAGGAGCATAGTTTCCAGGTTGCTACTTTTCTACTGGAAAAGCCCGTGTTAGCCAACCCAGTCTTGTTGAATATAACCTGCCCCCGTTCTTCTGGGCTGAGTTTGAGCAATCCATCTATGTCAGAGGAAGCCATGAAAATCCCGGCTCACACAAAAGGCCAAATGGAAAGGAAAAGGCTTAGGAGGTCGCTCTGTCCAGAGTGTGTCCTCCCTCCTGACGAACAGGATGATCTGGAAAGCGGCAGATGGGCCAAAGTCCCATCGATGATCTGAGGATGCTAAGACCTTGCTTTGCCAGTAAACACGCAGATTCAGCAAAATGCTTTTAGTGGATTTGACTCCTGACTCGGTTTATTACTTGCATAAACTTGGGCCTGTCTGAGACTCGATCTAGATGATAACGTAAAAGGAGTAAATAAATGCTCAGCATTTAAATGTAAATGCTTAGGCTGGTAGCCAGCATTAACTGTAATTAATGTAAAAACTTTCCAAACTCTGCCAAAAGCATTCTTATGATACAAGACAAGAGAAAACGGGGCCCCTCTTTCTTCCCCTTTAAGCATTATCTGGTGTTATTTCAAGCTCTGAACAAGTAAGGAAAATGCCCTTCCATTTTTCCTCTGTGGTCACAATTGATAGTAGTTTCGATTGAGAAGACGTGTTTACCTGAGGATGTGCAAAAAGCCCCAGTGGAAATGGCAGTGAGGCAGCACATTATTCTATGCATTTATTCCAAAGGAACAGAGTTTTTTCCTCCCTGCAGTTGGCTGGTGCCCAGGTACCTGCCACAAGGAGCCACACCAGAAGCCCGGCTGACACTGGCCGGCAGAGATGTAGCGTGAGGCTCCCCCAGAAGAAAGTACAGCTGCAGATGCCTGAGGACCACACTCACCCATCCAAGCCTGGCGTCCTCTACGCTGCGCTGGGCTGAGTATTTGCAGTGCAAAACCCATTTCTCAATTACTCATAATTGAGTTGCAAAGAGATTATTATTCTTTGCTGAAACCTGACTTCTCATCCTGGTTTTCTCATTGCGAGCGGAGTAAATTACATTAAAAATCTGTTGCAAAATTTTGGTTGGAACGAGGCACAAAAATGTTGCTTGTAGTTGCAGATGCCTCAGTTGTCATCCTTAACAAAATCAGGGCTCCCTTTGGAAAAACAAACCGGACCCAGGCATGTTCGCCCTTTCTTTGGAATGTATCCATCGTGCTAAATTAGATTTTTTGAAAACTCTCATCCGCAAGGTTGTGCGTGGCCATTGCTGACTCTACAGCAGAAGAATTAAGGGCTAAATTTGTTCTGCTGAGTGCCCAGGTCTCTGATTATCCAAAAGGCATTGGGATTCACTTTGGAAAATCCTAGAGATTACACGCAGGCATTCCTCTAAGGGTAGTTAAAGAATGTGGGAGATAACCAGGCACGTGGCTTAACACCCTGTAAAAAAATTCATGTCTCAAAGGGTGCCCTAGTGACCTGAAATAGATAAAATGCCTCCCAAGGAAGCCCTTTTCTGTAACACCTTTTGCTTTAAGTCATGTGCTTCTTTCCATCTTCAAGATTGCACAAGGAACACCACATGAGGGTCTGCCATGGCTTGACATCTCCTTAACACTTTTAAAACAGTAACAGGAAGTATCCCAGAAATAATGGAGGTATTTCTTCCATCTAATTGTTGTTGACTCTCTTGCTTCCGGGCTCCATCATGATTCCAAAGGAGACAAGGAACTTAATGTTTAACACGGGGAGAGCCTTGAGTTTCAGACGTTTACAAGCCAGGCTGCTCTAACCTTCCTGAATGGTGCCTGACGATGCTTTAGTTTGCTGTTATTATTTTCATTTGTTTTCTTCTCTTTTCCTCCCACAACTTAGGAGGTGGGAACGTGAAATGGCTCAAACCCTGTGCAGGAGACTTCGCCACTACCTAGCAAAATTACACAGCATGTTTGCACCCCAAAACGTATCTGAAAGGCAGCAATCGGATGACGTTCTCATTGCTTCAGGGACAGCTGTCCTGTGCTGACTGGGGCAGAAACTGTCAGAGGAATACATGGCCACATAGGTGAATTTTTAAAATAATCCTGTAC
This sequence comes from Grampus griseus, assembly GCF_964374135.1. NCBI lineage: Eukaryota > Metazoa > Chordata > Mammalia > Artiodactyla > Delphinidae > Grampus > Grampus griseus. Next base: position 76,225,862 of record NC_139010.1, read on the forward strand.
ATTACCATATTTTATTAAAAATATGCAGTATAAAGGCCCATCCAAAAGATCTGCTGTACTTACTGCTCCGTCGATTTGGCCAAATAAACATGAGGATAATGAGCAAGGGCACAGGACACACACCCACATAACTGTGTCTCACACGGACACACAAAACAGAGGTAGGATGGCGAGACGGGAGCTACACGGGGCCTCGTGCTGACCAATTGCTGGGGAATACAAAATACAGCTAGAGGCAACCTCTAGAAAGTCCAGCTGATACTTCAGGAGCACACCAAAGGGAAGAAAACAATTGTCTTTGGCAACACAGGATAAAACATGTATTTTTAGAACAGGGTCTTAAAACTTTCAGAACACTGAGGACCCTTTAAAGGAATCTGGTACATATCAGTGAAAACAACTTTGAAAACCAAAGAAAACTCTGAGGCCAATGCACAGAAGGGTCGAGTAATTGATGGCTATGCACCTGTGTAGAGCAAGGAGGAGGCTGGGGGTGTTTATCTCACTCTTCCCTTTTCAAGGCACATTTTTATTTCCTTTGCGGTCTTCAGCAGCCTCCTGATGACCTCTGACAATAGCAATAGCTAGTGTTTCCACGATGCTCTGTAAACTGCACTTGTAGACTTACTTTAACCTCACAATGACCCTTGGGAGGTACAAATTGTTGTCCCCATTTTACACATAAGGAAACTGAGACCCAAATCACATATGTAAGACTGGTACGTAGGAACGAGTTTCATTTCGAGAGCACGTTCATAAGCCCAATTTGTTCGTAAGTCCAACAGAATTAGCCTAGGTACCCAACTAACACAATCAGCTATATAGTACTGTACTGTAATGGGTTTATAATACTTTTCACACAAATGATACATAAAAAACGAACAGGGCTTCCCTGGTGGCGCAGTGGTTGAGAGTCCGCCTGCCGATGCAGGGGACACGGGTTCGTGCCCCGGTCCGGGAAGATCCCACATGCCACGGAGCGGCTGGGCCCGTGAGCCATGGCCGCTGAGCCTGCGCGTCCGGAGCCTGTGCTCCGCAACGGGAGAGGCCACAACAGTGAGAGGCCCGCGTACCGAAAAAAAAAAACAAAACACAAAGAATAAAGAAAACGTTGTTACTCTTACAGTACAGTACCTTGAAAAGTACAGTAGTAACAGCCACATCACCACTGCTTTTACGCTCTCTTCCGGACATCCTGGGCTTGAAATAAAGACACTGTACTACTGTACTCTATACAGTACTGTACAGTAAAGTACACAAAAGCACAACCACTAGTAGAGGATGCACACACGTGACAGTGTACGCCAGACATGTCAACTAACCTACATGACTGGACATGTGAACGCACATCCGCATCCTTGAAAGTTTGCAGCTTGAAGGTTCGTATGTAGGGGACGTACTGCACAGCTTTTCTAACATCACTACCAGTAAGTGACAGAGCAGAACCTTCACCGCTGTGTAGTAACTCTTGATGACAAGCTCTCCCTACCAGGCCATGCTGGCTCACTTGGCCTTAAGTTCTGCCTAAAAAGACACCAAATGCATGGAAAACCTTCACACAAGTAAACCCAGATATTCACACACATTGTCCACAATGATATCCAACACTGAGATGCTGGGAAATATTCCTAGAGACACAGTGGTTGTTCACGCTTCACTCAGCTGTTCAGAGACCAAAGCCTAACTTGACTCTCTTTTGTCCACATTTGTATTTTTCTGACAATTTTAGTTTCAAGTTTTGAAATGTATTCATTCATGAATCACCGGGGGAAGGCTGAATTGAGGATGATCAAGCTCGCGATGGATGTGTTCGTACCAGGCCTCATCTTCGCTGGAGAGTTACAAATCTGGTTTGCAGTCTGAGGTCTTGGAACACCATCTCATTTCCTGTCTTTATGTGAACAGGTCTGCCTTAAGCCAAGGACTATTTTGCTCTATTTAAAAGGGGAAAAATAATCTCGAGTAGGGCAAAAAACAAGGGCAGCACATATGATTTGAATTACAGTCAGATAATCACCATTCATGACCGGTCCAAGCTGGAAGTAAAGCTTGAATTTCTCCTCAGAGACATTTCCCGGCTTAACTTTTAACAAGGGCTACGACTGAGAATGGGCTTTAAGTGTAAAGAAGTTCAACCTATTTAAGGCCTTTAACTGACTTCTCCGGCCCCCTACGAAATGAGCCTTTTTGGAAGATCATTTATGAGTTTCATTGGAAGTGGTAAAAATAGCCCTCCCACTCCCCTCCCCGCCTCAGAAAATGTTCTAAAGAAACTTTTTTTCCAAATAAATTTTCCAAGTAACATCACTGTGCCTGTTCCTCGGCCCCTCTCTCTCTGTTTGAAGAGCTTAAACATTTAATCTAAACATTTGTCCTCAAAAGGTTTTCTTTGCTATTGAATTCCAAGATGACCAGAGGTCCATCTTAACCTATGAACCTTCAGAAATCATTTTGGCCACAAAAGGATATGAAGCAAGGTATACGTTCTGTGGCTCAAAACCCCAATGACGTCAAGGATTCCTCTGGCTAGAGTTTCACCTTTCAGAGACAAGAAGGAATGAAAACCAAAGATCCATCTCTAATGGATACCTTCAAGTGAGGTATACTTGCTCTGAAACAGTGCTTGGATTTGTGGGGCACAGCGTTTAGGGCCATGGCCCCCAATCCTGGCTGAACAGAATCACTTGGGAAACTTAAAAAAAGAAAAAGTCCTAATGCCTGAGCTTCACCCTGACCAGTCATATCAGAGTCTCTAGGGATTCCACTGTTTTAGGGGATAGAGTCTTGGCTCTAGAGTCAAAAAAGTCTGGTTCAAATCTTATTTTTACCACTTACTGGTTTTTAGACAACTTACTTAAACTTTATGAGCTTAGATTTCTGTGTATGTGTGTGTGTGTGTGTGTGTGTGTGTCTTAAAGCTAAAGAGCCTGTGTTATAAGGTATTGAAAACTGGGATAAAATATTATTTGTAAACACAGTGCCTGGCTTACAAGCAATCCATAAATGTGTACTAGCTTAATGTTTTAAAATATCTAACAAAGGTTTTCTCCAGAATTTCCTTCTCTTATTCTTAATTTGTCTTTTCCTTCAAAAGCTTAGATCATTTGAGGACAGAAGATGATTAATCTTAAAAGATTAAGGAGGATACTTCATGAGTAAAAGTATAATACCCCCAAGAACAGAAAAGGACTTCCTGGAGGCCAGAAGAGTCAGATTAGAGGGTAAAAACCAGAAGCGCTCAGGATGAAGACCCTGACTCCCTCCTACTCCATCTCTCCAACTCCAGTCCTAGGAAGGAATCAGTCCCCAGTTTGTGGGATCCAAGACCAGGAGACACCTAGGACCCATTCCCAGGGAAGGAAAGACATGGCAGCATGGAATCTCTAGGTAGATGGGGACTTAGTCTCACAAATTTTCTATTCCCCAAATGCTTTTGCAGCCACGAAATGGTTCCTGTGAGGTATGAAAGCAACAAAGAGAGCTACAGGACCTGAGGTGGTCTTACAGATGGGACTATCGGTGAAGGAGCTGAGGTCTACACCAGCCAGTGACTAAGAGCCAGCCCAAGTGAGGAAGGAATCAGCAGGTACCTATGTGGAGAGATGGATCCGGGACTGGACATGCCCGCCTATACCCCTCTGACACTTCATCAGCCCCCTCCCACCTCGTAGGCAAAACCCAGAATGAGAAAAAGGAAGAAGTTGTATCTCTCGCACCAGATTTCATGTCATGAGCTTCATAGCTGCTGTCGACATTTAGTTACTGTCTTGCTTTTTTTTTTTTCCAATCAATTTTTGGGGTATAGTGCCCACACTATATAATAGGCTCCAGGGGAGGAGACTTTCATAATCTTCATGTAAGAGCCAGGGAAAACAAAACTGGCAAGATGATTTTTTTACCACCACGTGAGGGCCCACATCTGAACTGAAATGACTCAGATCAGTAGGATCTGAGTCTTATTGTGGTCTCTGGTAGAACTAAAATCCAAGACACCATTCTACAGTGGTATCTTACAACAAGCCAACCCAACAAGATAAAAAATGGATATCTGGTCAACCAAACAGGTCATGTTGATGACAAACACCAACTAGGCCTTCTGATTATTTTCCCTCAGTGGATGATTTGGCCAAAGCAAGTAGCTCTACTCCAAACTCTGAGGCTCTCTGATTGGCCCTGCTTCCAGACTATAAGGCATATCTTACCATAATGTATAAAATAAAGTTGCATACTAAAGTTAACAACTTCTGAAATACAGCTATAACAATTATGTGATTATATGTTATCCTGGATTAACATGTGGCCCATAATCCTTTGATATTACAAAACTCAGCTGTGCCATGAGATCTAAAAAGCTTCATTTCATAGAAAGAGTTATTTGATAATGTTACATACCAGTTCGTTGTTCAAAACATTTATTGGGATTTAACACCACGCAGTAGATAAACAAGTGTTCCCCAGCTGTTAAATCTCACTTCATATATTTTAAACAATCCACTGTGTTGACGATTTCTAAAATGTGAAAAGACGTCATATCCAATGCACATTTTTAAATGTTACTTCTGAAGCTACATCTGCTTCACATCTCTTGTTCAAAGTGTTCCCTTTTCTCCAGGGTTACTTAATGACCATATTAGAATGGGTAAAAGTCAAGGACTGCATCCATTTTCTGAAATGTAGGCCTTGCTATTGCACACTTACATAAGGAAAAAAAAGAGAAAGAGAGAGAGAGAGAGAAAGAGAGAGAGAGAGAGAGAGAGAAAGAGAGAGAGAGAGAGAGAGAGAGACATCTGAAAGTCTGGAAAACGTGTCAACCAGGCAACGAAACTGTGAGGATTAACAAAGTCAAATTTATAAAGTGCAAGAAGGTTCTCACATGAAAGAGGGAGGCATGGAGGAAGTTTTTCAGCTATATTATTACTCTAACGGGACTGGGCCATCCACTGAACTTTGTGCAATTTTTTCAAGCTGTTCTGAAATGACTAATAATGGCATGTAGTGTATAATACACTGAAATGTGTTGAAACTTTGGGTAATGTTCCCAGTTTGATATTTAAAACACTTGGTCAGCTAGAAAACGTTACAGAGCCATTTCTCTGCTGTGTGCATTGTGCTTTCACAAGCTCCATCTCATTTCACTCCATGAGTTTGGAAATCCAGTCTCCCTCCCTACATTTCAGACAGGCCCACGTCTCGCCAGCATATTTTATAAGCAAGAAAATTAAAGCAAACCATCAATATGAACATAGTTCTGTGGAAACAAAGGGAATGGTGTTGTATTTGACATCCTTATGGTCTCCTAGAATTCGTTCTGTGTTTTGGTTAGCTGAATCTACTCAGCGCCCCAGGAGTCTGGCAACACGATTACTATCATGAAAAAAAAAAAAAAAGATTAAAAAAAAAATTCAGCTTGTGTTTGTGGCCCTTTCTGAGAAAAAGGAATGGATTAGATAAGCAGATGCTTGAGATAGTTATTGTTTTTTTGCAATTATATAGCACATGTCCCCCCCGCAAGAAACCTAGGCCTTCCTCAGAGCAGCAGAATCAAGGTAACGTCAGCATATCAGAAAAGAAAAAGGCCACCTGGCAAGTAGCCAGCTAATTTGACCAATGTAAATAATGTGCTGGCAGAAGCCTGTGCTCTAAAAATAGCCCAGAATAACGGCAGACTGTGGTCAACCTCCCCAATATTATGGAATGCAAGCAAAATTTCTGGAGGCTAAGTTTTAAATATGGCAGCTTAAGGAAAGATTTGAGACCCTTCAAGCAATAGTTCAATTTTCATTTGAGTGACTGACATGAAACAGTTGCTCTAAACCAATAAGTAACATTGGCTAAGAGGCAAGATATTTTTAATTGAAGAACAGTAAGAGATAGTAGCTAAGGAGAACTTACTTGTCTGGGGAAGAGGTTCAGTAAGCAGTGATTGGAAGAATGAATTAAGTTTTTCAATGTAAGTTCTTCAGAATCAGTTAATGAATCCAGGGCAAAACTGAACTCTGTATATTTTCACTTAAAACTTCATTATGTAGGCTGGTGACCACCTCATCCATCCAATTTGATTCTTCATGCTTTCTGGTGGGTCCCCTAAAATCCAACGTATCATTCAAGAGCTGTGCTGTTCTATCAATAAGGATGACTTTAGTGGCATAGGTGCTGAAGAAATTTTCAAAAAGAAATGCCTGCATCTTTAGAATGAGTGAGTCCTTGCCAAAGGTTACAATTTTGAAGAGGTCAAAACTCTTTGGTATAGATGGTTCTTAGAGTTACATCTTGCTGATTTACCAGTGAATAAAACTGTCAGGTAACGGTCATCTCTTTGTAAGGGGAAACTCTTCCTCTTCTTCTTCTTGAAGCTTGGCATTCCTGTTAGCAAAGTACAGTCTATACACACAGCTCACTTTCCTGCCAATCAAATGACATGTCTGACTTAAGCCATGTTTCCCAAGTCAGGTGAACTGGCTAAGAGGGCTGGGTATTACACAGAGTATAAGATTGGGTTGGAGTGTATTCCATTGTATATATTTTTGAAAATGGGTACATGTGCTTAAGAAGAGAAATCAGGCGATATAAAAAATTTTGGAAAGACCAAAGCAACACTCCATAGAAAATGGTTTTACTAAACATTTTAAGCAACCCCTTTTAAAGTTAAATCTTATGCAGAACCCTAATATTTAATACATATCAAAGTGGAATTTTCCAATTGAATTTGGGCGGGCACAGTGGCAGCATCCACCTTTCAAATCATTGTCCCAAACACTTTACTTTGTCAAAGATTTGTTTCCCTGGTAAATAGGATAGCCTCTGAACTTGCTTTATAATTGACCCAATGATATCTAATTAGCCTTGGTAAAAATCAATGTTCTAAAATGATCTAACTCATAAAGTGCTGTAGCATTTAAATGCTTGCATAGCACTTTTAACTTCCCCTCAGAGAAACAGTATTAGGAAGACTCACAATGATATTTCCCTTAAATAAAAAAATCTCAGAGTCAATCATCTCTAGGCAGGAAAAAAAAAAAAAGAATCAATTAAAACCTAAGATAGAACGATCTTCCTGGAATTCTAGCTTCTGACTCTGCATATGAATTGGACCATTCACTAAAAATGAAATTTTTATAGCAAAGACAAGCTTTTCATTTGCTCCTAGCTGAAGCTGCAAATCCCCCGTGCCAAATATTTTGCTGGTGTCAATTAAGGCAGGCTTCTCAGATTTCTACAGGGAAATCTCAATAATCTCCAATATCTTCAGAAATAACATTTAGGTTTTTTATTAGGGAAACAATCAAATAAAGCCTGACAAAATTGCTGCTTGGGGGAAACATGCATGTGACAATTAAGAGATGCTCCCCGCTCAAGATCAAGAGATGCAACGGAAATCATGGATCTGAAGACCTCACTAATGACCTGAACTACCCACAATCATTCATGATTAACTAAGGAGTAAGTGCAGACACATCCTCTGGCAGCTAAGAGAATGAGCCAGTGCTTCGTGGGACGTTCTTTGGCTTTTATTTTTGAAAGGCTTTCCTTAGAATGTTAGATGTGATTCCCTCTCCCGATAATGCAATACCACAAATGCCTTCAGTAAGCTGAAGAGAGAAAGTGTTCTGAATCACTCAGGGTCCCATTCAGCACAACTGTGCAAGTGTCAACGAGTGCCCACAGAGAGGTGGCCAGGAATCAGGATGGACCTGCTTTATGGCAGCACAGTTCCTGGTTTTGTCTAAGATCTATCTCCTAGAGGGGGCTAGGCTTGGCAAATGTCCTTCCCGTTGCAGCCAAGGGTGGAGACGTTGGTTGGTATCTTAGCAGGGTTTCACTTTGGGCTGCTTTCCAAATGGCACGAAGCAAAGAAAAATGAACTGCAGCAAATCTGACCACAAAATTCCATGCAGATCAGTGCAAACAGAGAATTTTTTTTCCCCTTCAGCAGCAAAGTTTCTTCTATAGACTAGAGCAGGGGTCCCCAGCCAGACCACACAGAAGGAGGTGAACGGCAGGCGAGCGAGCAAAGCTTCATCTGTATCTACAGCCACTCCCCATCACTCGCAATACCACCTGATTTCCGCCTGCTGTCAGATCAGCGGCGGCGCTGGATTCTCAGAGGAGCGCGAACCCTGCTGTGAACTGCGCATGCGAGGGATCTTGGTTGCGCGCTCCTTATGAGAATCTAACGCCTGATGATCTGAGGTGGAGCTGAGGCAGTGATGCTAGCGCTGGGGAGCGGCTGCAAATACAGATCATCATTAGCTGAGAGGTTTGACTGCACGGAGACCATAACAAATCAATGGCTTGCCAACACGTCAAAACCCTATCAGTGAGTGGCTCGTGAAAACAAGCTCAGGGCTCCCGCTGATTCTACATTATGGTGAGTCGTATAATTATTTCATTATATATTACAATGTAATAATAATAGAAATAAAGTGCACAATAAACGTAATGTGCTTGAATCATCCTGAGACGATCGCCACCCCCCTCCGCCCCCATCCATGGAAAATGTGTCTTCCACAAAACCGGTCCCTGGTGCCAAAAAGTTTGGGGACCGCTGGACTAGAGGGGCTCAAGCACTTTTTTCAAGGTATTGGGAAAAAAGCTTAAGGTAGCCATTGAGTTAGGAAGAGCAATGTGCCAGGTGGAAGTGGAACACCTTGGGGCTTATTATAAGTGTCACAGATGACCAAGTCAGCTCTGCCTTATCCCCTGCATGAGCTGTGGGCTGGGCGGGTTCAAAAAGCCTGTTCTTATCTTCTCACCTGGTCCAGTGTGATAAGGGAAGCAACAGGAGAGCTGGAAGATATGTTGTCCTGGTGAGGAGCCCAGTTCAACCCACCAGCCCGTCAGCCACAGGCGGAAAGCCTAGGAATGAGCCAAGCAGACGTGAAGCCCTCTGGGCCTGCTGCTGTACTTGGCGAGCATTCCCAGGGAAGAGTGTAGCAATCGCTTTGGCTACGGAGTTTGCAAAATAAAGGAGACAGGTATCTGCTCGGACTGGCCATAGCTCTAGGATAACTTTTTTTTTTTTAACATCTTTATTGGGGTATAATTGCTTTACAATGGTGTGTTAGTTTCTGCTTTATAACAAAGTGAATCAGTTAGACATATACATATGTTCCCATATCTCTTCCCTCTTGCGTCTCCCTCCCTCCCACCCTCCCTATCCCACCCCTCCAGGTGGTCACAAAGCACCGAGCCAATATCCCTGTGCCATGCGGCTGCTTCCCACTAGCTATCTATCTTACGTTTGTTAGTGTGTATATGTCCATGACTCTCTCTCGCCCTGTCACAGCTCACCCTTCCCCCTCCCCATATCCTCAAGTCCGTTCTCCAGTAGGTCTGTGTCTTTATTCCTGTCTTACCCCTAGGTTCTTCATGACATTTTTTTTTCTTAAATTCCATATATATGTGTTAGCATACGGTATTTGTCTTTCTCTTTCTGACTTACTTCACTCTGTATGACAGACTCTAGGTCTATCCACCTCATTACAAATAGCTCAATTTCGTTTCCTTTTATGGCTGAGTAATATTCCATTGTATATATGTGCCACATCTTCTTTATCCATTCATCTGATGATGGGCACTTAGGTTGTTTCCATCTCTGGGCTATTGTAAATAGAGCTGCAATGAACATTTTGGTACATGACTCTTTTTGAATTTTGGTTTTCCCAGGGTATATGCCCAGTAGTGGGATAGGATAACTTTTGTCGCGTGACATCGTCATTGTTTACATATGTGTCTCCTTCAATAGACTATCCAGTCCTTAGAAAAGAGCAGCCATCCCACACCCGGCACAGTTCTCGGCACATGGTAGGGATCCAATAAATGTTTATCCCAAACGTCATGATTTCTGTTTAGACTAAGGAACTATGGACAACATAACCTCTGAAAATTCCTTTCTGGTCACCGAATTCAAGAATGGAAGGTTGGGAAAAAAGGATTGATCTTATTTTTGCAACACGGCTCTGTTAAGATAAGGCTACATCGGTAACAATGGGCCTAACTGAACTCAATCACAGCATTAGGTCACCTGGGTTTTACGTGGGCTGCGTGGCCAAGTCAAGGTGTGAGTGTAACAGTTTGTACTCCATTGTGTTTGGGTGGTGGCCTTTGAGACTACAACGGGCATTTTTATGGGCAGCTCCTCTCATTTTCCATGGGCATCCATCCTTCAGGGTGACAGTGGGTTCTTCACAATAGAGTCCTTCAAACCAGAGCCCGGACGTCAGAAAAACAGACAAAATCCTTGGTTTCCAGGAATCTCTGAAGGACCATGCCTAAAAAGTTCTTCCAGACCCCTGGGGCATCGGGACCTCACTCCTTTGCTAAAGATTACTCCAGAGTGTAGGGCTTGGACAGGCGGGTCTGGGAGATGCTCCTGTTCTGGGCAACTCATCGGCAACGGTTTCCCGCTTGGCTGGCTCCGGGCTGCACAAAGTTTGTCTTTGTCAGTTATTTGCCTCCCTCGTGGCCCTGCTTTTCCTCAGCTTGTTCTTGGCTCATGATCGCCAGAGCCCTCATATTCATCACATCTCGGTGGCCTGTCCAAAGTGGTTTGGGTTGTTTTGTTTGGGTTTTTGGTTTTTTTGGCTTATTGAGAAAGACAAGGCTTACCCTTGGGCTCTCCACCATCACCAAAGGTTGACACTGTTCCACAGGAAAGAAAAGACTGAGCCATCAAGAGGGGCCCATGGGGCATGTGAGGACAGGACTCAGCTCAGGTACCATCCCTGCCCCAAACTGGTAAACAGGGGGATGAACACGGCTGCCTGGCCTGGGCCCCGGTCGTGGTGTCCTGAAGGAAGCCCACAGGCTCCTTCCTTGGGATGCTGGGAGCAGCCTGGGGCTGAGCCCAAGTAGCACATGAGGCCAGAGGAGTGACGGTGGTCAACAGAATGCAAGGCCAGCTGGGGAGGAAACAAGGGCCCATACAGCCTTCTGTGGGGAAGTAGAAAGGAGGTGACTGTGAGATTTTGCTCAGGGATGTTCATGAAAATGATTACAAGCTTGAGCTATGCCTAGTTTTTTTCTTTCCAATCCAGGGGACTGAAAGGGAAGCGCCAGGGAGTAGCCCGCACCTAAGGAGGGTCTGTGCTCAACCCATTGATGGAGGTACCAGAAGGATCCGGGACTCATGGGCCAGGCATCAGTGTGTTCCCACTGCAGCAGGTTGGTCTTAGGGCTTTTAATAAAAGTAGCAATAAAATAAACTTCTATTCAAAATGCATTGGATCGATTTCAAGCCTTGTCCCCAGGGTCCCTTCCACATCCCCAGGGTCAATGCATTGGAGTGATCCAGCTGGATTCATTTAAATATATCAACAGTGGCTTCCTGGAGCCTGTTCCTTGGGTCAAAAGTGATTTTCAAGACATTTGGGGCAGGTTGTCATTGGAATACCATTTTACAGGCCCAAATTACTAGCTACTAGAGTCTATGGAAAAGTGTTCTCCTTTAAATAAACTTTCTTTCTTCCTCTAAGACCTCAGGGAAAAATAACAATTCAAAAGATTTTTTTTTCTAAGTTCTTCCTACGTTGACGGTTTTTATTACCAAAAACCATTTGCTGTGTGCGAAGCGCTGTGAAAGATCCTGGGTGCTTATCTAGATACTATCTGGCAGGCTGGCTGCTGCAGGATAAAAAGACTATTTTCCATTTAACTTCAAGAGTTTGCTGAGCCTATGTTACAGGCGATAAGGGCTGGGTACAATGGAACTCTCCACAGTCCGGGAAGTAAAGATAAAGGCAATGTCTCAGCTGCTTGCCCAGATTCTTCCATGAAACACCAAAAGCCCAGTCATCTGACATAGAAAGTTCAAAGTCCCTTTTACATATTCCACATCTCCTGTTTTGTTTGAATTTTTCATCATTTGATGTATGCCAAGATTATTTCCACCACAGGCCCCTCCCCTAGAATCCCTCCCTTTTCTCTGCTCACCTAAGCTCCCTCCCTCCTCCCAGCCTCCCTCAATGCCCTTAAAATGAAGAGACCTAGTTGGAGTCCCAGCCCCGGCCTTGACCAGCATGTATGTGCCTTTGGGTGGATTGCATTTACCCTCTGAGGCTCATCTGTAAAATGGGCTGTCAGCTTTGACCTTGCAGGAAATTATGAGGCCAGGGTTGACAAGGCAGGGCACAGTGCTCCAAAGACTCGAGCATGACAGGAATCAGGCTACGTAAATCTCCTCCTCAAAGCCCACAAACCTCTGGACCACTCACTTGACAATTAGCCACCACGTCTTGCGTTTCGTTCCTTTTGCGGGGAAGACATTCGGTATTTAGTTTCTCTGTGTTATGAGGTCTCATGAGTAAGGAAAAGTTATCAGAACACAGAAATATTCATGAACAAACTGACAAATGGACTATTTATAAAATTAGAAAAATATATCATTGCATTACCATGTATAGAGAATGCTAAAATTATGATTAAATTAGAACAGCTCAGACTACAGCCTGCATCACTGATAGGTAAGGAAATGGTAGAATAGGACCAGTTAACAAATGATGAAAAAAAATCATCTGCAGTGACGACAAAATGGGAGACATAAATAGCCGAGGATGAAGAAGATTCCTGGAGGAAAGAGAAACGGCCTCTTATATTTTTGCCCAAACGAGCTTCTTTGTGATCTAGTGCTATGAAAGTCATCCATGGAGGGCAAGACAGTTTTGTCAGAAAAAATTATGCCTCAGATGCCCCAAGATTTGATTCATTCTTTATTCATACTAAGAAGTCAGCACAGTGCTGCACAACAACCTAGATTCTGCTTACTCTAAGTAAACCTACTTTCATGCTTCTTAACTTCTTTATTTCCCATTATGTAATATGACAATTTTGGTCTTGGTTTTAAGTGGTTTTACTTTTTCTAGAGCCAACTATCCTCAGATAAGGAGGATCTGTACACACCTGCCTCAACTGCATGGAGTGCCCATCTAGACAGGAGCCCTGATACAGCTGTTACTGAAGTCCACCAAAAAAGAGGGAATAATCCACTGTGATTCGATTACAGAAAACCCCATGGTTGCACCAGGTCAGCTAATCATCATTTCTGATAATCTTTAGAAAATACCATATTACCATTGGAAAGTAAAATTAAAAATTTTTTTTTCAAATCGTTCACTCATCGCAAAGAGAAAATAAATTATTGCAATCAGAAAGGAATCACGGTCAGAAACAGCATCATGGGCTGGGGCTTTCTATGGAAGGAGCACCTCATGAACTTGGGGGCTTCCCTGGAAAGTCTCCCTTTGAGACTTAGGGTGTCCCACAGTATGACTTAGCACCCCTGCTTCTGGAACCCAGCCCTCGGGACACACGGGGTAATGAGAAGCTAACGTCAGCAGCTCCAAAGATGTACAGAACGTGTCAAACAGGAGAAGACAAATCCCATGTGTAAGGTGCAACCACTGCGAGGCTAGACCTGGACCGAGAGCACGAAAAGTGTCGGGAAGAGAACGAAGCTGATTTTCGGCCTTGGAGCTTTTCAGGATGGTGTCAAACTTCTCCTCGAGTTCATCATTTTGAGGTGCTACGAGTCCACTGCACATAACGAATAACGCCTCCTATCAGGCCTGTCACCGGGCCTCCCCACTCCCTCCATCACAGCCAGGAGCGAGCGCCCATTTACTAATCCTTCTTCCGCCACTTGCGACAGACGAACCGAGATGCCGCCAAGAGATGCCGCATCTCTGCGGAGGCGGGAGGGTGAGCGGCAGAGTTGCGGGGCCCACGTGGCTGTGGGTTGGAGCAGGAATTAATCTCAACGTTGCTAACCTTCCAAGGGGCAGCGCCAATCAGCCACCAGGGGGGTGTGTCCCAACACTCCACACCCCTGCCCCCCTCTTTGCTGACTGACGGCCACGGGTGGGGAGGGTGGGCAGCAATCAGAGGGGGGCCTTTGGAAACAGTCAAGCCTGGCTGCCGGCTTTGGAACCGCCATCCTTTTCCACTTGCTCATCGCCCCTGCCCCTACCATTGTCTTTCCAGTGAAATCCATATCCATTTTCAAGATCCCTTCACAAATGATGACTTAAGAGTAAAGGACTCAGAAGAATAGCGTGAAGGGATAATATATGCTTTAATTAAAAAACGAGTCACTGTCTCTTGAAGGTTTTGTCTTTTTCTACCAGCTGCCGTGGTGTTCACTTGAAATTCAGATAAATTTAAGCTCCAACTTAAGATTGTAAACCTTGGGCTTCCCTGGTGGCGCAGTGGTTGAGAGTCTGCCTGCCGATGCAGGGGACACGGGTTCGTGCCCCGATCTGGGAGGATCCCACATGCCACGGAGCGGCTGGGCCCCGTGAGCCATGGCCGCTGAGCCTGCGCGTCCCCGCAGCGGGAGAGGCCGCAGCAGTGAGAGGCCCGCGTACCGAAAAAAAAAAAAAGATTGTAAACCTCTAAAAGAAAAAAAAATGGGAAGCCAAATATTCCTTTTTCTTGGATACAGAATCCTTTGGAATCCATTCTTATATAGTCAGTGCTAGAAGGGAGGCGAGAGATGATTGAATTCAATCCATTTCCATAAGGAGTCTGATGTCTAGAGACAGGCATCACCTGCCCAAATTTATCTACAAAGCTGGCTTCCAGACAAGGAAACACACATTTGTTCACTCAATTTTTATGGAATGGACTCTGCCAAAAATATGTCCTGTGAAGGTGAAGAGGGCAATAGCTGTGCCCTTGATGTGTCGGCAACCTGCCTATGAGGGTGACACCTGTAGTCAGGCCAGACGGGGGGATGTGATCATGTTCTCGGGATACTTAAGGATGATGCCTCGTGGAGGGGAAGCAGGGATACTCAGGAGGAGTGATGTAGAAAACACACTCCATGTTGGGAGAGAGGCTGTTCAAAGCCCAAGCAGTGAGCCGAGCGTGTGGTGCAACTTCGAGGAGCTGAGGGTGAGGATGGAAGGGTGTGAACACAGAGGGGCAGACGGAGCGGCCAGCCACGAGGCTGGAAGGGGGAGCAGGGGCCGTGGAGGGGCCGCAGGGCTGGCCAGCAAAGGCGGCTGAGCCCAGGGGGCAGTTGAAGCAGAGAGGGGCCAGATGGATGACCGCTGTAGAAGGCAACTCTGGAAGCTCATGGAGGAAGGATTATATGGGGACCAGGAAACCCCTGTGGAGGCCATCCCAGCAATCCAGGCCAGGAATGAGGACCCGAAACAAGGTGGCTTCAGGAGGAGACCGTGAGAGAAGAGAGAGCAGATAGAGAGAGGATTAGCACAGCTACTGATAACCAGGTTACCATGTGGCGTCCAGAGAAGGGAGGCGTTGAGGACCTGGCCCAGGTTTCCAGCTTGGGCTGCTGGGGACTGGCAGTCAGTTCACTGGGAAAGGAATTGATGAGAAGGTTAAGGTTCAAAAGGAGAAATGAGCTCTGCTTGGGCCAGAGGCTGGTAACCTATGAGATTTGAAGTGGCAGCGGGACATCCAGATGGAGATATCAAGAAGCAATTGATTAAAGGGACCTGAAACTCAGGAGAGGGAGAGAGAGAGAGAGAGAGAGAGAGAGATGCCCTAGATATTGGGAGTCACTCAAATATGGACAACATATGGGATGGGAGGAAAGAAGGCAGGAAACGATGATGAAATGGAAGAGAATATCAAGGATGGAAGACCAATATTTAAGGAAAGAAGACACACAAAAGGGACGTGAGAGAATGGTGGAGATGGAGGGTAAAGGGGCCAAAGATTTTTGTAAGATAAAAGAACAGGAATTGTGAGAACAGGAGTGTGAAATCTAGATGGTCAATGGTGTGGTCAGAAGATAGGATAAATGAGTTTAAGACAGCAAGGTACCAAGGGATGGTGAGAGGAACTTTAGCCCTGTACTCTCCATCTCCATGCCCCCCGCCCCCCGCAAATCAACAATCAATAGAGATGAAAATTAGTACATTTTCAAAGTATACAAACTATACTTCTGGTGAAACAAAATTTATATGTGCATTTGCTACATGAATGTTGTCTTAAAATAAATCCCTCAGTTACACCTTCCAACAAGACAGCCGCCCCTAAGGCTCCGCCACATGTAAAGTGTGGGGCTTCTCCCGAGCTGAGAGCTTCCATGGGAGCTGAGGGTGAGGTCGTGCTGCAACGTCAGAAGGGGTCTTGATGGTCCAGCGTCTCCCTCGGGAAGGTAAAAATCACAATGTCTGTCCCATTTTGCCATGTCCTTCAAGAGCCTGGCATAGAGGACACGACAGTATGTTTTGTGAATGAATAAATGTATGAGTGAATGAATTATGGCTAATATATTCACACACATAATAATCCCTAAGCTCAAGGAGAGATGACAAGTAAAGCTTGTAAGCCTCCGACTCCAGCTGGTGAGATGTCCTTCCCAGGCGGGCCAGGAACACCCTGAGTTCTGAGGTGTCTCTTGGCCTCCGTCTCCTCTGCCTCAGCTCTGCTCCAAAGCTCGGTTCCTCCCAGTCTGATTTTCCCACTGGGCCCCAGTGAGTGGAATCCCAAGTGAGCAGTCCCAACCTCCATCCTCTGACTCATTCGAGTTCAGCTTTCTGCATTTGGCACTGCTGACCACAAGTGACTTTCAAAACTCTCTTCACTCTGTTTCAAGGACATGTCGCTCCCCTAACCCTTACGTTGCCTCTAACTATCCTGAGCCCCAGCCTGGAAGTCCACGGGCCCCGCCCTTGCTCTTCTCATATAGAGCTCTCATCTGCCCGATAGGTGCCCCTCACCTGTGTTTGAAGCTGCCACCCTCTACAGAAGCTCCTGCAGCTTAAGAAAATTCCCCAGGCTCTAGTTCCACCCTTTTCCTTTTGAGTCTTCTTGTCTCTGGTTTTTGTCCCATTAGCCTTGGGTGGCTTAGACAGGAAACTTCAAACTCCTTACCTTGCTTACAAGGCCCTTCACATTCTGATATCATCACCTCCCATCATAACCCCTGGCCATTTTCCTTATTTCCCTTAAATCTGCTCTACCTTCCAGCTCCTCCGCATTTCTCTATTCTCTGAATTTGCCTTGTCTTCTCACAGGGTCACCATATTGCACATAGACTACAATATGAATGTCCCCCTCACCAGCAAACACAGACCTGGAGCTGTGCAGTGCACAACCTGTACAACCATGCATAGCAGTCCTGCCCTCTATCAGTGTCTTGCCCTTGTACATTCTTTCCTTTGCCTGGAATGTCTTCAGTTCTCCTCTTTGTCTCCTCTCTAAAACCATTTTCTCAACCCCCCTAAGTAAAGTTACTCGCTTCTCTTCCCAGATTCCCTCAGCAGCCTGAACGACCCCAATCACTGCACATTCTACTCTGATGACCTGCTTACTTGTCTTTCCTACCCATTAGTCTGGAAGCAGAGACATGTCCCATTCACTTCTTAAAATCCCAAGTGCCTAGCACAATACCTGGCACATAAACAGTGCTCATGAAATGTCTGAAGAATGAAGGAACCATTTCTCTGAGTATGATTTATAACAAGCCTGGGCAAACGCTCCCACATCATCTTATCCAGAGAACGATCATTCCTAATGAAGTATTTTTGTATAAATAAAAGGTCCTTAAGGCAAACTCCATTACCTGCAAATTTCAGAAGATTCTAGGACTTGCTCACACACTCATTTATTTATTCAACAAATATTTAGTGAACATCTACCATGTCCTGGAGCTATGCTAGAGCTGGGCATACAGCAGAGAACACAGCAAAGCCCGGCCCTGTTGAGCTTGCCTCCAGGCAAAGGAGAATGGGGAAGGGTCAGACAATAAACCAATAAACCAAAAGTCTTCTTGTATGTAATACGGTAACGGGTACTAAGGAGAAAAATTAGGCCATGCAGGCCTATGGGAGAGTGCTCAGGTGGGAGGGAGGGAGTTTGCTATTTTATTTTATCTTTTTATTTTTTTGTTTTTTTGGCCGCCCTGCACTGCATGCAGGATCCTAATTCCCCAACTGGGGATCGAACCCACACCCCCTGCAGCGGAAGCGCACAGTCTTAACCACTGGACCGCCAGGGAAGTCCCAGGGAATTTGCTATTTTAGATACCATGGTCAGGGAAGGCCTCAGAGATAGGATCAGGCATATGTGGAATGAAATTCATTATTTCAAAAATATTTTGGAGCACAGTATCTGTGCTTAGCGTTGCAAGTACTTTCTCTGCTCCCATGCAGTAGCTTTTATTTCAGCGGTTCTGCCACATCCTCGGGTGCCTACAGGCGGCCATTGGTGCTGTGTCTGGCTGCACCTGGGGACTCTGAGGACGGCGGATGGAGGGCACTCCGGGAAGGACCCACCTATGGCAGCCCCAGCTCCAGGTCTCCTGCTTTCTCACTTGGAGGAGGACAGGGCACTTAGGCCCTACTCTGTGCCATGCTTTGAAACATTTTACTGGGGGCGTGGACACTGGGGAAGAGTCAGCTGTCCTCTTAGGTGCTCTAACGATGTTTCCTCATTTGTAACATGGAGATGTTAACACCAGTCCTGCCTTCCAACCCTGTAGCTGCCCGGTGAGCAGCTCAATGGTTTGAGCAAGCTAATGCTATATTTGGATTCAACCTGAAGTCTAGGCTTAACTTATCGATTTGGATAAAGGGCATTTTCAAGGTGTAAAGACTTGCTTAATATCAAGCTAAATACTGGTGAGTTCTAAAAAAATATTTTCAGAATTCCAACTTTCCTGAATCCGATAAAACTCTAATAGAGGCAGTAATTTGGGCAAATAGGAGGCTGGCTTCCTCCCCTAAATGAGTCTGGTGCTAAGCACTAGGGAATGATGCAAATGTGCTGAGTGGCTAATAATTAAAGGATTTAATTAAGCATCATCTGGGAACATGTCTAGTTAGCTCTGTGTGTGCACTGGCAGCTCCCAGCAACCCAGGTGGTTACAGGGGGGAAGTAGCATTGTTGAAGGCAAAGGAACTAGTTATCTGGGGAAGATTTTCTAGTCCAAGGGCAAAAAGAAATACATGTTAACGTTTGATAATACACGTTCGGGGCAAGAGTTTCAATGAAGATGGTGAAGGCAGAGATTTTTTTTTTTTTTTTTTTTGCGGTACGCGGGCCTCTCCCTGCCGTGGCCTTTCCCGCTGCGGAGCACAGGCTCCGGACGCGCAGGCTCAGCGGCCATGGCTCACGGGGCCAGCCGCTCCGCGGCATGTGGGATCCTCCCGGACCGGGGCACGAACCCGTGTCCCCTGCATCGGCAGGTGGACTCTCAACCACTGCGCCACCAGGGAAGCCCTAGGCAGAGATTTTTAATTGCTTAACATTCAGTTATTTGTTGTTATGAACCCATCTAGCATCTCTTTTGGCAAATGACAAGAATAGCCAGCCCCCTGTTCATCTCTATTTCTGGACCTGGCCACATTGTAGGTGCTCAGCAAATGCTCAGGACCGAAGTAGGAAAGGAGTAAATAAACACTAAAAAGCATCTCCAAAAGCAATCAAATTATCACCCAATGTTAAGTCAAAAAAAAAACCCACAAAAAAACGCCCACATAGGATACAAAAATCTATACATAGTCTGATCCAACTACGTAAACAAATACATTGAAAAAGAGTCAAAGGAAATGTTAGTCATTATTTCTGGTGGATGAGATCATGGGTGTTTTCTTTCCTGCTTCTTGATTTTCTATACTTTTAAACTGTTTATATATGTACATGTATATCGATACATGCATATATATGAATTATATATAATATTTTATATATATTATATTACAAATAATTACAAATAATATTTTATATACACACTTCTCTTAAAACACATAAAAATAGAGTTGATGTTCATCAAAGAAAAAGAAAAAGCTGCTATTTTTGATGAGGCACCAAACTCACAGATGGACGAAAACTTAGGAATTATCCATTAATTTCATTCACTCATTCATTCATTCATTCAGTCAGTCAATAACAAGTAATTGCACACCTGCACCTACTATGCCTGGCACTGTGCTAAGTGTGACCCCCGAACTTACTCTCTGCCATACTCTTGAAGACTTCTGCATTCATCTGTTAACTCACGTAACCATCCCTATGTGGTAGGTACTGTCATTGTTCTAATTTGCAAATGAAGAATGGGCTCCAAGTCACAAGGGATTAAGCAGAATCCCAACCAAGGCATCTAACCTCACAGCTGGAGCTCTTAACTGCTTGGCCGAGTCTCCTGGTGGCCGGTCAGGCTGAGCCCTCCAGCTGTGACCATCCCCAGGCTTCTATACTGTCTTCCTCCACCTTCCACTCACTGGCTTTGTTCTGCCCTTGAAACTACACAGAGTAAGGGAATCCATCACCCACTGAATGACCACATGGCCTCTGCAAGTCCTCTGTGTTCCAAACTAAAACCTCCTGGGTCTTTTGACTGTCAGAGTTTCCTATGACCCAGTGTACCACTATTCTTCTCCAGGTTGCCCCAATTTATCATTGTCCTTAGCATCCGGCTCTGTAGCTGAGCCCCTCATTGTGGTTTGACCGTGCAGTTGACCGTTCCCTGTGATGCTCTGTGTGGTGTGACCAGCACAGAGTGTCACCTCTCTTGAGCCAGACATTGGACCTTTATGACCGCAGCTCAAAAGCATGCTCATTTTGGCTTTTCTACATAGATGTTTTTCTCCCTTTAACATTGAACTTGCATTCCTTAGTACCTAGCATACATGAAGTCCTGTATGATAACAAATGCTAAACTAGAGAAACAAGTAATTCTCAAAGCCTGTATTCTAAAAATTCATCAGTAGACTAATTATTTAAAATCAAAACTTTAATAAAAACATTATAGTACATAAAGATTATATTCATAGATCAAATCACCAAACCTACTGTAGCCATCCCATAATTGAAATACATTTTGTTTGAAATAATGTATAAAACATTAGGAAGGACCCATATTTTGAGCATAGTTTTTAAAAAGCCCAGAGGTTGGGGGTGAGGAAGTAGGCAAGATGGGTGAAGGGTATTAAAAGGTACAAACTTCCAGTTATAAACTATATGTCATGGGGGTATACTATATGGCATGGTAACTATCGTTAATAATACTTTATCGCGTATTTGAAATTTCCTAACAGAGTAGATCTTAAAAGTTCTTGTCACAAGAAAAAAGTTTTGTAATGCTGTATGGTGACAGATGTTAACTAGACTTATTTTGGTGATTGTTTTCCAATAACTACAAATATTGAATCATTACGTTATATACCCGAAACTAACTTAATGTTAGATGTCAATGATAACTCAATTTAAAAAAAAAAAAAAAGCCATTTGAGCTGCTGTGACCTGTAGAAGGATGCATGGATAATGGAAGGACAAAAACACCAAATATCTACTACTGGGAAGAAAGGAACTTACCTTTACTGAGGGCCTAATTATGTGACCAACACTAGGTGCTCTACAAGGCATTTGTCATCCTCCCAGAAGAAAAGATGGGTAACCACTTAGTGAATCAGCCCACAGCTAAGAGATAAGCAAAACCTAAGGCAAGTAGATGAGGACTCCTGATGATAGGATTAAGAAGGAAGAGCAGCAAGGAGAATTCTCGGGGATGATCGTGGCACTGGAGGCAGAAAAATAACATTGAAAGGAACGTTCCTAGATGTGCTGTCTGTAAGTCAGGTTTACCTGAAATAATAACACTAAGAAGAATAATGGTACAAAAACCCAACTGAGAACCACCTGGAATGAATGGTCTTTCGTCAGCATATCACCCTCCACACCCTGCAAGGATCAGGCAACTACAGCTCCCAGAATCTCTCCCCTGTACAGTTCCATGTCAAGTTTGCCAATGAGCCCTGCATGGTGGGCCAGGAGCAGAGGTCATTCTTCTCTAGAGATCAGCTCAGCAGACACATGAGCAGATGCGAGATCCGTGGCTGCTTCTCAGCCAGTATTGTAAATCACCCATTGTGCTACTGCAGACTAAGCCAGTTGGTAAGAGTTTCTTCAGAAATTTCTGAGAACTCCAGTAGTTTCCTTAGAAGCTTTTGAGAAGCCTGAGGTCTCAGTGTCTACTTCCCCAACCATCTGGCTGCAACTTCCCTGATATTCTGCAGTAACTTTTCAGACCTTGGCAGTAGTAGCTCTTCCAATACTCAAATAAGCCCTCATTCTTAGATTAAAGCCCTTCATTCCTGGAATATTTGATTGGCTCCATTTTCCTGAAAAAACCCATACTGGGAGAGAACCCTACCATAAAAAGGATTCTGCCCTGAGGTCAGGATCTGAAGTCTGTGAATGTCCAGCAACTGTGCTTGGTAGCCTTGGCTAAGTTTTAAGCTCTACAAATATACTATTTTCCCCACCTCTTCCATAACCATCCCATTGAAAATGGAGCGATCAATAAATGACTGAATTTGAAAGTTATGTCAAGCGCAACGTCTGACCAGCTTTGTCAATGTTAAGTTGTTATTATGATGATGATGAACAAAGTCCCCAAAGAATATCAATCATGGCGTGTGCTCATTAATTTTTCCTGGAGGCTTTTGGAGGGATTCACAGAGGGTGCCTGGGGTGAGCAGAACCTTACGGAATAGCTGAAGTTTCTTCAAGGGAGGGGAGGCTTCTGGCCAGATGGGATGAACTGCCTGGGAGATGGGGTCAAGGACAGGCTTGACCCGCACAGGCTGGCTGAGCAGACAAAGGCCTTGAGCAGAGTTTTCACTGGTGGAGGATTTTAAGGTTTCTGCAACTCCCACCCCAGGCTGCCCCTATTTCGAGTCAGTGCACCTCCAGGGAGCGTCGGTAGGTCCGGCCTGCCCACCAACCTCTGCCACGATCACTACGTTCAGAAGCAAACCTCCATTATTCATTCAGTGTCTTCGGAACAAGCAAGGTGAATCACCCTTTCACGTTATACACACATTTCGGAGGGTCATGTGTAAATCACACCAGGATTGGGAGCTGGCCTAGCCTCCCCTCAATCAGCTCTAAGACAAAACTTAATCTGACGGAAGTGCTGTGGGAAGGAGACAAACTTCACTGCTTTCCCTGAGGTTCATTAACCATGAATTCGGAGCAGAGGAGTGGCAGTCCGAGAAGCCACACGCAACACTTAGCTTGCTGTTCCCGCCTCTCGTCTGCTCCTTTCGCCTCTGGCTGGAATACGTCACCATCCAAACAAACCCGTTGATGTTTCCCCCTTTCCCCTCCAATCATCTGTCTCCTCCGGGAAGTCTCCCTGGGCCCCCGGCTTCTGTGCTCGCATAACTGCCTGGGCCTGTGTCCATCCTTGCACTTAGATATTGTGCTCTGACTTCCTGCCTTTAGACTGTGAGCTCCTGGAAGAAAGTGTCTGTGTCATGGTCACTTTTGAGCCGCTAGCACCTCACACAAGTGGGCCTGGCTCATATGCACCCTGCCTAGTAGCTCCTAGAATAAATGAAGCGCCATGTTCAGTAATGCACTGGGGAGGGAGTAGGGGAGGGAAGTGGCTGCAGGTGAGGAAGTCATTTTCAGAGATTTTTAGATGGGGCTTCCCAATCCTGGGCTATGAAAGGGAATAACATACAAGCTAAAGTGATGCAATGAGCATCACTATACAGAGTGAAAAAGCAAAGACGTGCTTCGCAAAAGCTGGAGTGACAGCAACCGCTGCGCTTTGAACAGTCTTTGTTATGAACTTTCAGTTCTGACTTCCTTGCCGGGCTCAGCAATAAGGCCGAGTCCTGTGCCCAGAACACCTGTGAGTGTTGCATCCCCCTAGCATGTCTCTCTAAAATCATGCAGTTTTCTGCAAGCCTTCCACTCCAAGAGGGGAGATGAAAATGTTTGTGTGCTCGCCCATAAAATGTTGTGTGGTGAATGCCTCTAACGAAATTCCACACATGGGTCTGAAGACTTGCACTTGAACGGTTTTCATTTTAAGACTTACTTCACCAATATTGCCTAGCTTGGAAGTAAACTATTGAGAAAACTTGAAATTCACGTTTAAAATTCAAGTCCCTCCTGGGTTGATATTTATCCCTACCCAGATAAAGGTGCCCTAGAACATACGGAATAACTCCCACAAACAGGAGCGTACAAGCAGAGGGCGTGACATTGGAGATTTTCTAGTTTAGGGTTCTCGTTCCACGGATGAAGAAACTCGGGTCTAGAAATTCCTTGATCTGCCAAAGGCCCACAGATGGCAAGAGGTGGCTGGCACTGGGGATGGTCTTGAGAGTCAAACCCTGCCGTAGATTGAATTGTCTCCTCCAAGAAGACATCATCAAGTTCTAACCCCAGTAGTACCCGGGAATGTGACCTTATCTGGAAATAGGGTCTTTGCAGATGGTCATACTGCAGCAGGATGGGATTTGATCCAGTGACTGGTGTCCTTACAAGGAGTTGGACACAGAGGCACACAAAGAAATCACCATGTGAAGAGGGAGTCAGAGATTGGAGTTATGCCCCCCACCAGCCAAGGAACACCAAGGATTGCTGGCAGCCACTGGAAGGGAGGCATGGAACAGATCCTCCCTCTGTTCAGAGCCCCCCAAAAGGAATCATCTCTGCTGACACCTTGATTGTGGACTTCTAGTCTCCTGAACTGTGGGTGAGTAAATTTCTGTTGTGTTAGCCATCCGACTAGCGATGCTTTGCAATGGGAGCTGTAGGAAACCAGTGCAAACACAGAAGACATTTTTTGCCTTCATGAGTTTCCAGAACTAGAACCTAAGGGTAGAAAACCTTCTTCGAACCCAGGGGTCTTTCTACCACATCAAGAAGAAGGAGAAAAATGTGATCACTTTGAACTCTGCTCTGATGAACACACAGATCTAAAACAAGGAAATGTCCCTCCTTCAGGTGCAAGCTTGAGGGGCTAAGTGAAGCCGGATCAGTGCTAAGGATTCGAGTGTTGCCGTCAAGGGCTGCAGACTCTAGAAGCCAAGACGCAGTGGTCGTCCCTGCAAAGAGCTCAGAAAGATATATGCCTGCCCAATTTCCCAACCCAAATGATAAGTAGTCCCAGCGGATGCCCTAATTCTATGAATTTCCAGTGTTACTTTGGGGGCCACGTGACTTGCTACACACTCTTGGAATTGGTGAGAAATACAGAGTGTTCCAAGAATATCAGCGTCCAGGCTGCCAAGATGCTTCTCAATGGAGCTTGAGATCACTGAGGTTTGAGACAATTGTCCTCCCCTAATCAGACCATCACTGCCACCCAAGCAGTTCCAACACCCAGGACTAGAGGAGGCTGGGAGGGGAATCAGACCACTCTTCTCCATCCTCGCTCGGGGTTTCCCTGGATGTGAGGAGTCAGAGAGAAACCCTCGGTGGTGTTTCACGCTTCCCAACGTTTTGGTCCAAGTTCATCTTTTATCTCACAACTGTTCCGGATGATCCAACATGTGTAAGGGTTTGTTCAGGCTGTTCGGGGTTCTTTTGTGAAACTGTCAAAACAATGACCTCATTTGGAGCCCTCTGCTAGCAGGCAGGATTGGCACTGACTTGTGTCGCTGGAGCAATCAATTCAAGATGGCCACTCCGCACACGAGGCTTGCTAAGCGATATGGAAGCAGATAACGGATTACTCCATCCCTTCCTCAAGTTACCAAACATGTGAGTGTTAAGGCAGCCTCCACCAAACGCTGCCTGCCAGGCATGGCAAAGGGAAGTCATCACCCGATGACCCAGAAACTCAAACCCTTACACTGCCTGGAGTGGGGACGCTTCCCCCACCGGGCCCCCAACTTGTGAAGCAAAAGGAACACGACTGAATCAGAAGGAACTGTTGTCTTTGGAGCAGTAAGCATGCGGGTACCATGGACGTGTGCACGTCAACACCACGGATGACCTAGATCTGATGCCCGGGTGGCTGAACCAGGGCTCCCCCCATAACGGCAGAGTCCGTGGGAAAGAATCACTCTGGGCATAATTCAGATTCAGTCTGGGATTATCTGAAGAGAATGAACTGGGACATTCTACAAAGGCACGGAGCCCGTAGGTATTCTGGAACTGTGACCGGGGTGCTGAGCCTAGCGTTTTTCACGGCCCCTGCAGTCAGAGAGCAGGTGTGTTTTTACGTGCTCATGGAAAGAAGATGCCTCGCTTTTTATTGCACATCCCCCCTCCATTTCTCTGGCAAAGAAAAGAAAGAAACTTAAGAAATATGCAGGAAATTATTTTTGACCCAATTTGTTGTTATTGCCAATGGACTTCCTGAAGTGGCTCATTGGGCAAATTCAGCAGAATGTTCCAGCCTCAGAGCACTGCTGCACACTCCAGCTCTGCTGAGAGGTGACACTTTCCTCACATTTCCTATTGTTTATGATACCATAACAGTGACCCGTGTAGGGGATCGGGGTGGGGTGAGACTCTTCTCACACGTGAAACCCAGCAAGTAGACATCCCTCACGAATCCGAGCGCTTCCAGACTGCTTGGGCAGGTGTTAAGTTTGCTGTGCGCCCGTGATTGTAGCCAAACGAGGTATAATTACCTGAAACTTGGGTCAAGTGGGGAGTGGTAATTTGCAAGAAGGTCGCTATGGCATTATCAACACAGAGTAAAATAAATGCAGGGTAGCATCTAAATACATAGGATGCAATAAGGAAAAAGCTGGAAGGGCTGAGAGGGACCCACAGGAGACAGCAAGGGAGGGGAGATAATAAGATTGCTACCTGTCTAGAGGCATCACTCTTAAACTGGCCAGTGTCACACTGAGAGCAAGGGCTCAGATACCTTTACTAAGGGGTGACTTTTGAGTAATCTTTCTTCAGCATGGACCAGGTCCCCACCTGCAACCAAAGCTAATAATAATAATAATAATAATAATAATAATAGTAATAATGTATTCGGCAGGGTGGGAGGGGATTGTAAAAGAATAATTAACAAATTTACTTCCCAGCATCTACCCATGCCACACCCGCTAGAAGAGGTGTAGAGAAGACCCTATCCACAACACCAAGAAATGTTCATTCCTAAAGACAGGCCACTGATTGAACCCAGTAAAACATAACTGACTAATTGACTGGGGTGTCCATCTACCCACAAATCTCTTCGATCTTTCAAAAGTCTAAACTGAACTCCATATTTGTAGACACATCTGACGTTTTGTAAAGGATGTTTTCATTAATACCCACCCAAGAATAATGCCAGAAAAGATAAACTGCTTACTGCCAGACACAGCCATATACACAGTTGTGTACAGTCATGTACACAATTTAGAGCTTCCTCCTTGGCTTTCACTACATCAGAAGTCAGAAGTGGCTGTTCTCTGGGCTGATGTCATTAACTCAGCATCGTAACATAAAATACCAAATACTTTATGATATTTTACAAACTATCAAAAATAGCTACTTTTACATCCAGAAACCCTCTTTAGGTTTGTGGCATGTGGACCTTTACAACTTACTTTTAAAAATTACATTTTACTCACGCTTTTGTTTAGTACATCTTATAGTATAGCCCAAAGCACTAAAGCAATGATATGCCCCAATAATTAACTATCACACACTAAAAGTAGTGGTTTGAAACAGTCACAAATACAAATTTTAGTGCATTTAGCTGAATCACAAATACATATTGAAGGTCTAAATCATCTTATTATCTTGTATGATAATTGTTGATGTTCACCATTTAAGTGAATATGTCTTACGTTTAAACATCCATAATAATAGTTATTATTAGCTGTGACTGGTTTTAAAATCCATCCAAAGTAATTTCAGGCAAGGTAATGAATGCAAATGTTTCTCTCTTCTACAGGACTTAAAGCAAGATGGAACTCTGGTCGTGGTTTTTTTTCTTTCGGTGAAATGTGGAAACAGGGTCACCCCGATCAGCACCCTGGCTCAGCTTCTAATCCACTTAGGGACTGGGGCAGGGCTTTCCAAGGACACGGTTCAAGTCTGAGGAGACAGTGCATCCACCCTCTTTATCAGAGCCAGGTGTCAGGAGCATCTCGCTGGCTGCGTGTGGTTCCAGGCTGACAATGGGCCATTCTATTGGAGATTCTCACCTCTCAGGGCACTGGAACTCCCAAATGTGAGGTAAGGAGCCACTGAACTCAGGTGAGGAGAAACAGGGAGTCTACTTGACATGCACTCTACCCTATGCCCACGCCCACCCCTGGGTCAAACTGCAACCTTCCATGAGGATTTATGGGTCCCTGGCATACAAACTGTGCTGGGGAATTTTTTTTTTTTTTAAAGTAGAACACTGGAAAATGTGATGCAAATTTGCAATAAGTATTTTTGTGGTCAGAGAGGTCTCAATTCAGATTCGTGTGTCTGTCCCTCCAAGGCTGTCACCATCTAAAATCAATTCCTTCAGGACTTCCCTGGTGGTCCAGTGGTTAAGATTCTGTGCTTCCAATGCAGGGGATGCAGGTTTGATCCCTGGCCGGGGAACTAAAATCCCACATGCCATGTGGTGCAGTAATAATAATAATAATAATATAATAAAATAAATTCCTTCATCAGCTTATCACCTCAGGGAGGCCAGCGTGGAGGGACCAATTGCACCAGCTCTGGAGACAGAATTGAATGCTTAGTCTCCCACTAACTGGTATGCCAGGAAATTTCTTAACCTCCCCAGGTCTCAGTTTCCTCATCTGCAAAATAAGCTTGGATGAGGATCATGCAACCTGCCAAGCTACCTGTAGCCCCAGGGTTTTTGTCACGTGCTCTTGCTTCTGACTGAAGCTGCTTAAGCTGGTTTCCCCCATGGCTGGATTCTTCAGCCTTCAGCTTAAGTATCCAGCCCTTGGAGAGACACTCTCCTCTCACCCTATCTCGATCACACACCCTGTATATTTCTTTCATTGTGATTGTCACATCCTAAATTACCCAGTTTGTTTGGTAACTTATTTATTTCTACTCCCACTGTTCTTCTCTAACCTCCCACCACCACCACACACACACACACACACACACACACGTGCACACGCGCGCGCGATCTCTGCAAAAGCTGGGATCTCACCTGCTTTATTCATTGCCCTATTCCTAGAGCCTCACATAAGAACTTGGCACAGATCGGGAGCTCAGTGAAAGTCTGTTGTTAAATGAAAAAAATGCATGTAAAGTGCTTGACCAATACAAGGTCTTCAAAAAATATCAGTCAAACAAACGAATACATTTCTCAAGCCCAATCACGCATGCCGTGTTTGGAGAATCCTGGAATTCACCGGCCTCATGCTTTCCACGTTACCTGTCTAAGGTTAGACATAGGCCCCTTGGAAGCAGGACTCCCCCTTACTGCCTGTGTGTGCATGGAGGAGACAGAGGAAAGCTCAGAGGCTCTCATGTTAAGTTGACGTGATTCCAAATCCCGCCTCTGCGATGTGACCTTGCCTGCACATTTATCCAGGTCCTCCTGCTAAAAGGTGGGAAAATGACACAATATCTTTGGGCTGATATGAGGATTAATGGAGAGAAAACAAACGATGCAGCAGGACTGGCTACAGAATTTGCAAAAGCCCCCATGAAAAGTGAAACCACGGGACCTCTGTTCAAAAATTATTAAGAACTTCAAGTTGGCAACAGTAGAGCACTAAACCAAGCTCAGGGCCTTTCTGAGCACGGGGCCCAGTGGCACCGCACGGCTCACGCCCAGGGAGCTGGCCCTACTGCCCAGCCTGGTGTCTGGCATGTCGTAGAGCTCTAACAAATGAGTGCCTTTTTTTCTCCTTCCCTTCTCATTAAAAATCTGATGTAATGAAATGAGACAGATTGTGACTAGTGGCTGAACAAAGGGATCCTGAGTGGTGGAATTTCTGGTCATGCTAAGCATTCTGGCTAATTATCCAGTCTGTGAATTATTCAGATACCTTGGTTGTCTTTCTTCTTGTCCTTTGAGTTATGTCGCTGCTCACTGATCATTCAAAAATAATGTCCCCCTCCCTATTTTTCTTTTGTATCCTGATAAATCACTGTTGGAAGGAGAGGTCAAAGTGACAGGCTCACATACTTGCTATGTTTATTCCCAATGTGTTCACTTATTCAATATGCATTTACTGATTGCCTGTAATGGGCAGGTTAGGGTTAGGGTTAGGACGGAACGCTAACCTGGGCAGGTAGAATGGAACGTACCTGAGATAAGGACCTGGAATTAGTCTGAACCCTTGTGGTTGCAAGAGACAGAAACCCAACTCCATCAGTTTAAGCAAAGAAGGGATCAGTTGGTTCACTGGACCATGAAGCCGGCTCAAGTATAGTTGGATCCAGAAATACAGATATGATGGTCAGTTTGCACAATTACCATAGACAGAGATGGGATCCAAGATGAGCAAGATCTGTTCATATACCCATGTCTGCCGCTGGAGAGCAGGCAGGACGTCCCAACAAACAATTTCCCACATCCACGTGGGATAAGAAAGCAATGGCCCAAAGGAAAGAAGAGTACTGAAGACCAAATTACGGCAAGCGTCCGTTACTGACCTTAACAGGAAAGTTTTTAGAATTGGGACCTTGTGAAGCATGGTCCCAAGTTCCAAGTTCCTGCTCAACAAATATTCCAGGAAAGAAAAACATAAATAAAGCCCTGTTCTGAGATACTGTGAGAACACATAAATTAAAAAAATAAAACCTCGGGGACTTCCCTGGCAGTCCAGTGGTTAAGTCTCCATGCTTCCAAGGCAGTGAGCGTGGGTTCGATCCCTGGTCGGGGAACTAAGATCCCACATGCCATGGGGTGTGACCAAAAAAAAAAAAAAAATCAGCTTTGTTTCTGCAACGAAAAAAAAAGTTAAAAAAACCCAACCTTTTCTTCCCTGACATTCTAGACACAGAGACTTTGTCTTCATGATTCCAAACATCTAGAATAAACACAGAGAAAACATGTAGGTAATCATCTACGTGTTTCTCAATATCCAGACGTCTGGCATCACTTAGTCATTGTCACGGTGTGTACGAGTCTTTTGCAGCAGAAGAATTGGAATCACTTCCCAGAAACCAGGTTCAGGTAGTAGTCTTCTGAGAAGAGAGATACCTTATCTTGTACTGTTTCTTACAGAACAGATTTAGCCCTGCCCTAACTAGAGAGCCAAGTTTAGAGAATGAAAATAAATACAAGACAATTTTAAAGTAACAACATTCCCCAAAGTAAAACTGGCACTCTCTTTCTCTAGTCTACTTGAATTCCATTTTAGAAAGAAGAGTTAAGAAGAAAAAAGCATGGTAGCTCCTCCCAGGTTGCGTGATGAGAAAATTGCTTAAATAGCAGATGTTGTAATGGAGAGACACATACGAGGGGTTAGAAGGCCTGGGTTTTAGTCTCAGTTCTACCAGCCTGGAGCCTTGGACAAATCACTTAACCTGTCTGGGGCTCTGATTCTCTGCCTGTAAAACACAGGTGTTGGACAGGATGATCTTTTAGGTCTATTCTAGCTCCACAATTGTGATGAATCAGTGCTTATAGAAGCAATAACACTAACACCTCACATTTTTATAACATTTTGCAGTTCGTAAACATTTCCACACATGGTTCCTTTGATCCACACAGGAAGTCTGTGAGTAGTATGCTCCGTCAGACTTGGTCCCTTTGTGGAGTGGCAATGTGACATGTGTGAGGTCACAGATAGTAGGTGGTAGAGATGCCTCCAAACCAGATCTTCCCATGCTGCAAGCTCTCCCCCTCATCTGTGATGTGAAACCGATCTCCACCCTTCACAATTGCATTCAAGGTTTAGCATACATTATTAATAGTATCTTTGGGACACCTTGGCAGACTTCAGGTGCCATATGATAGGTCATCAAGTCTTTTAGTCGTTCATGATTTCTAAGTAAATTGGATATGAATTCAAGGCCAGAATGATGACTCCATATTCACTCCCAGTCGCCCGGTGACCACAGGGCTGGAGCAGGGAAAGTACAAGACCAGCCAGGAACATCTTCTGTTGCCAGAAAATAAGGGAATGCTCAAAAACGATAAGGCTTGTTGATGGGACAGAAGAGCCCAGCCAGAGGAGCTCCTAATGGCCTCAGCTGGAACAACTTGAGCCACAGAATCAATAGTAAGAGCACTGGATTATAATTCATTGAATAGAATAAACAACTCGAGTCCATACTAACTTATTTATATTAATCAATTAATTAGGGGAGAAAAGACTGCTCTTTCTTAGAATAAAATTCCAATGAATAAATGTAGAAGGACAAAGGGAAATAGCAAACTTCATGGTAATAACAGGCACACTCCATAGTAATAATTGTTGCAGACAAGAGATACCTACGGATGCTAAATTTGGAGGGTGAAAGTGAGAGGAGAAACAGAATTTGCTTAGTCTCATAGTATCTCCCCCAAGATATTTATTAACTACAAAGGAAAAGAGAGTGGATGAAACCCGCAGACATCATCATCTTAACCCAGTGATCAAGGTAAACATCACTAGTGACAAGATGTATCAACATCAGGAACCCATGATATGATGCACTGAGAAGGATACAACATCACTTCTGCGGGATTCTTATCTAATATGCATAACCTCGTTCCAACCATGGGAAAACATCAGATAAGCCCAGACTGAGGGGTAATCTACAAAACAGCTGACAAGTAGTCTTCAAAAGTGTCAAAACTGTGAAGACAAGAAAAGACTGAGGAACTGTAACGACAGCTTGGGGGAGACAGAGGAGAAATAACAACTAAATGCAATGTGGGATCCTGGACATTAGTGGAGAATTTGGTGAGATTCAAATAAGATATTTAGTTTACAGTATAGAATCAATGTTAATTTCATGGTTCTGACGATTATACTATTGTTATATAATATGATAATGTTAGGAGAAACTGTATGAGGGATATATGGAAACTCACTGTACTGTTGTTTTTGGGTTTTTTTGCAACTTTTCTGAAAGTCTGAAATTAGTTCAAAACACTTAATGACACCTCAGAAGCCATTTTGACAGTTTCCTGAGCATCTCAAAAAGTAAATTAACTTTCCCAAGATAGCCAGAGTAATTGTAAAATCCATTCTGGCTCTTATTCCAAAGTGTGTCTCTCTAGAGAGTGAGATGCAAGGGACCCCAAAACCACGTTTTGACCTTGCCAGTTTGCTGACAATCCAGCTATTGGAAGCCATTCTGCGCTCTAGACCACTCATCAATGGCAAATACTCCTGAACTTAACGCCTCCTTGGAGACAATGTGAGCTCGGTCTTTACTGAATGCAGAAAGAGTGAGCCAAACAGCCCCAAAGATATTTAATAACAAAAGCATCTTCTTCATTTTGGTCACATTTATTCTGATTCTTTTCATACAACTTCAAGAACTAAGCAACCAGAATTCTACTATGATCAAAATCTGTCCTATTTCCTACCTCCAACTGTGTCCATCCTGTAATTTCTTTGTCACCGTGTCTGTTCTCATCCTTAATGGGTGGAGAGCACATGTTATAACAATGTTTTCTGCATCTTTTCGTGGTTGTTGGTTTTTCTTAAAAATACACAAGTCTAACTCCGTTATGCGTTTCCTGAGGGTGTGAACTGGCAGCCAATTTCAGTTCCGAGTCACATACACAACTGACAATTTTATGACACTACTCAGTCTCACGCAAACCCACAGAACTGTAGAGCTGAGTGCCACTGTTCAGTAGTGAATTAACCTCCTGAAGCTGGTGAGTTTTCCTTTGGACACTAGACTTGCATTTCTTGTCATGAGCCACAGCTCTCTGCTTTTACTGGGGACTTGATGGGTAGAGGAAGGGCACTCCTTGAATTTCTACCTGCCTCACACCTTGACCAGTTGACCAGCCAGTATCTATGGACTCCTTTTATCTGAGCTTGGGAGGCTGGCTTTATGAGAAGTATAAGACTTGGTCCTTGGTCTCAAGGATCTTGCAGTCAGGTATCAATTTAAATTGGAAATTTTTAACAGTCAAGTCCTAAATAAGAACAATTTACTGTATAATACTTAGGAAAAGGAGAGAAAAGTAATCAGAAACACTTCCAGCAGGAGGGGGATTTCATCCATTCATACAATAAGTATTTAATTTTATTGTCTGCGCCAGGCACTGTTCTAAGGGCTAGTGTCTCAGTAGGAAACAGATAATAAAAACAAAACAAATATATAAACAAGTTAATTTCAAATAGTAAGAAATAAATTAAGAAAATGTAATTTAATTTAATTTAATAAAAAAGATTGCTAGAGTATATTCAGTTGCTCTGCAGACTTAAGAGGGAACTTTCCATCCAAGCAAATCCAATATCACCATAATTTATGTTTAGGCTTTTGGAACTCCTTCTTAGGACCCCCAAATCTTAAACTGATTTAAAGGTTCTGTACACAGAAGCATGACATGCAGCCAGTAAGATCCAATCACTCAGCTCTGGTAGTTTTCTCTTAAAATCCCAAGACTCACGGGCCAGGGTGATTTTCTGCCATCATTTCTAGAAAGAGGAAACTCCGCCAAAGAGGAAAAATGCCATTTTTCATGGATCGTAGGCCTCTTTTTTCTCCTCCCTGGCTAAGTACATCTAAGCCTATTCATTCAATAGTCAGCAATGTTGATTGAGCACCTACTAACCTAATTGTCCTCTCAACACCTAGGACAGTGCCCGGAACAGGAGAGATTCCAGAAATGTTTGTCAAACTAAGTTGTCACATAGAGTTTTGGTCTTAAATGCAGTTCAAATAATACAGAGTATAAAAATGTGATAAGAATGTTTCTTTCCCATAGCTTTTAAACATTTATGGAACAATCCATTAATGTGGCAAAGAGCTTTAAAAATAGAAAGTACAACCTAGAGGCAAACCCTCATGTCATTATTATTCATGGAAGTTGTAAGGTAATGTATCTGGCTGCCAAGAGAACTAATGAAATTGTCCACTGCAGAGAAAATGATCCGAGGACACCATCAAAATCCATGCTACAAATTACAGTATCAATTAATATCTTTAACAGTGATCATTAAAGTAAACCTTAATAGTAAAAGGAAATCTGCAGCCTTTGTGGTTTAGTTAGAAAGGCCTCCCTCACTGAATGTACTCTCCTAGCTATGGTACTAAACCTTTGTCGTTGGTGAATCCATCTTTGAATCAAAGGTACTGTATCCTTTAGGTATATGATGGTAGTTAGCAAACTGGACCTGAGGATCCCTGCCTGTAGAAGTAGAAAACAAACTCTTAATTTCCCCCATTGCCCAGAGCTGCCACCCCTAGGCCTCTCATCTTAGAACGTGGTACTTCTATACTCTTGGTTGCTCATGCCAAAAACCTAAGGGCCGTACACAATTCTTTTCTCTCTCCTGGTTTCCACAGAATATATCTCAAATCCACCTGTTTCTTTCCATCTCCCTGCCACAATCCCACTCCAGGCCACCGTCATATCTAGCCTGAGCCAATCATGGTGGTCCATGATGGCCTTGCTGGGGACCGATTAGCTGGAAGCATGTGATGAAATTTTCATCAATGATATGCGAGAGCTTCCAGGAAAGGCTCCCGCACTCCTAAGAGACACTTAGAAAGAGATGGCCTTTGTGTCAACTGGTCTTTGTCATTTCTAGATATGACATCAAGAATCCTGACAGTCCCCTGGTCCCCATGAGAGAAGTGGATCTGGGGACAAAGCCAACACTCCAAGACAGGCAGAACAGGGACAAAAAGAGCTGGGGTCCTGATGATATTGGTGAGCCACTGAATTAACTCCTCCAACAGTCACCCTACACCTGGGCTTCTTAAAAGATGAGATAATAAATGTCCTTATTGCTTAAGTTAGTTTTGGTTGGGAATTTCAGACACTTGTAGCCAACTGCATTCTGACTGTTTCAGCCACTCCTACTTTTTTTTTTTTTTTTGCGGTATGCGGGCCTCTCACTGTTGTGGCCTCTCCCGTTGTGGAGCACAGGCTCTGGACGCACACGCTCAGCGGCCATGGCTCATGGGCCCAGCCGCTCCGCGGCATGTGGGATCCTCCTGGACTGGGGCACGAACCCGCGTCCCCTGCATCGGCAGGCGGACTCTCAACCACTGTGCCACCAAGGAAGACCACCAACCACTCCTACTTTTGATCATCTCCAAACTGTTCTTCATGCAGCAACCAGAGTGATCCTTTTAAAAGAATAAATCTGATTATGCAATTGTCCTGCTCAAAACTCTTCAATGACTTCTCTTTCCACTTACAAAAATTCAAGTTCCTTAATATGGTCTGCTAAGCTATATCTATCATCAACTGCTGCATAACAAACTACCCCCAAATTTAACAGCTTACAACAAACCTTTATTATATTACAATTTCTATGGGTCAAGAATTCAGGAGTGACTTAGCTGGGAGGTGTTACCTCAGGGTCTCTCTTAAGTTTACTCGAGATGTGGGCTGCGACTTGATGGGGTCTGGAGAATCTGCTTCCAAAATGGTGTCCCCAGATCGCTGCTGGTGGGAGGTCTCAGCAAGTGGATCTCTTCACAGGGCTGCCTGAGTGAGTGTCCTCACCACAGAGCAGCTGGCTCCTGCCAGACCAAGTGATCCAAGGGAGAGCAAGGAGGAAGCCCAGTTGTGTTTTTCTGCCCTAATTTCGAACGTCACACATCATCCCTTCCACCACATTCTAGTAATTAAGGACAGACTGTGCTGGAGGGAGGGGAATTAGGTTTCACATTCTGAAGGGATGAGTACCAAAGAATTTGTGTGGACAAATTTAAAAATTCCCCTTCAGGCTTTACATGATGTGACCCATGCTTAACTTTCTGACTTCACCTGACGTCACTTTTCTCTTGGATAAGCCATGCTCCAGGCCCACTGGTTCCCCGCGAGTTCAGACACATCAAGCAGGTTCCCACCTCAAGGCTTTTGCACATTCTGTCCCCTCTGCTTACAACGCGGTCCTCAGTTCCTGGTCTGCCTGCACCCTTCCCGATCGCTAGATCTCAGGCCAAATGTCACCTCTTCGGCCAGCCCTGTCCAAACAGCCCAGTCTAAGTAAGTCACCTTGTTATTTTCTTTCATGGCTTCCTACATTTTCCCTTCTATCACTGGTCAGAGTTTTAAATAATTTACTTTATTATTTCACTTTTTAAAGCTGCCAGGGAAGAGATGACGATTTTACTCACCACAGTATCTCCAGAGACTAGAAAAGTCCTTGGCACAGAACAGGCTCTGTACAAATCTTTGTTGAGTAAGCAAATGAACAAACAAATGTATCATCCTCGAACACACACACAGAGGTGCCAATTGAAAACTGGGCATATAAATTCATGACGTGCCGCCCCTGGGAGGGACGCTGAGCCTAAGTGGAATTGACAAATTATAGCCGCTGCATCACGCTTGGATTCTGTATCAGAAAAGCAGAGCCAGGCTGGTGAAAGGTCAAGAGTGGGTTTCACCATCCACTCGGTGTAAGCGCCCTGGACGTTGGGCTTGGAGCTGCCCAGTGAGGACGGAGTCCCCATGTGGCCCCGGCTTTCACCTGCCCCACCCTTCCTCTTACTCTGACCCCCTTTGGAGACCAGGACTTCCAGCAGCATAGCAGGGTGAGGGGCGGAAATGGACAAGTGGTGGCACTCTGAAACTGGGCTGTGAGGTCAAAGGTCAAAGGGGGCAGCATTGGGAGGGCTGAGGGAACAGCGTATTCTAGAGGGTGGCCTCTCACGAGGTAATTTTGGCAAGAGACAATCTACAGACTTCTTCAAATGATCAAGGGTCCCATGATCCTCCCCAGTGTCAGAGGTGCCGAGATGTCTCCCAGTTCCCACGACGCTACGCGAGGAAAAGGTCTGACAGACGCAGGTATCTGGCAATGAGCAGGACAGGTCCCTTTGACCTCCCCAGCTTCAAACTTGAAGGGGAATCTCTTAAGGACCAAGGGGAGCCCACGTTCCTGTCCATCGGCAAACTGTGGGCTGGGAGAGATCACTTCTCATCCCAGGATGCCAAAGATCAAACGTCAGCATGGAGTTCTGTAAAGATTTCACAGGAATGCTATCCAGAGGAAAGCATACTTCTGAAAAGCATTTTTTAAAAAAAATAGAAGAAAATTGTATTTTCTAAATCAAATTGAAGGCACTGGGTCTCCAAGAGTTCTCACTTAGAATAGGGTTTACTTTCAAGGGGTAAGAAGCCCGGTTACTACAGTTGAAAGACAGACCAGAGGGGGGAAGGCCAGGCAAAAACCAGGGTCAGAGCACAAAACAATCCTTGCAGACCCACGCCGTCTTTTTAAAATAAATACTTTATAACATCTCCTTATGAAGCTGTATTGAATTTCATAGCTCATATAACGTAGCCACACATACAATTTCAAAAAATCAAATCAATATAATGCTCTAACTATAATATAAAGAGAAATCAAAAGTTAAATAATTTATAATAAAATAAGCTGTATTTCGATATGTAAGTGCTGAGTACCTCTACCCTCAAGATGCAATGGGTAACCAGAGGCTTACATTTTGAATATATTCGGATTTAAGAGAAGTTGTTGTGGATAGGTTTCCTTTATATTTAACATTTAAAAATAAGAGATCAACAAATATATTCATAAATGTACATTGAATTGGCCTGAATGCAACAGCTATAAGCATAGACTTATGCAGGGTGCTGCCTGGGGAACTCAGATGCCGTGAGCAGTGTAGCCGCGGATGACATGATTTCCAGAAAGGGTGAACAACCCTTGGGAGAGTTCTGAACAAAACAAAGTACCATTGCCCCTCATTTTATTTGGTTAGTTTAATTTCTTGAAAGTTCAGTGTATATTGAAACCATGCACAAAATACTTTGTATTTATGTGTAAACTAGAGTTCACTTTTAGGTTCAGGTAACTGTCAGTGGCTTTTTCACCTTCGTGGATGCCCAGTAAGATATGGGCTCATTCTCCATAGTGAGAGGCCTCCTGTTACAGGTCACCTAACACCCCTGAGCCCCCCAGTGCTACCAGCAAATGGCAATGGTGCCTCCACATTCTTGTGACAAACAGAAATTTGTGACAACACCCTGGGTGGTAGCACATCCACTGTTGAGGACCCCTGAGAAGGACAGGGTCTACTATTATGGAGCCAAGCTCTCCAAGAGCTTTCTGTTCCTTAGAAATGTACAAGTATCTACTATGTGCCAGGATATGTGCTGGGCACTAAATGTGGGTCAGATGGTAAGCTCAAATTTGGAAGTGTGTCAGTGAGAAAGATGATAAGCATGATGGATTAGACAAGCCCTCCTTCATCATAAGATCGAATACAATAAACACGAACTCTGCATCTTCATCTTTGTTTGTAGCCCTCATCCCAAACCTTTCCACCTCACAGCACCACTCCCTCCATCTTCCCACGTTCCTAAACCCTGACTTCAATGCTAGCCTGAGCCTCACATTTGACCCTTGGTTCCAATGCCAAATATTGTTCCTCCACCACCACCCTTAGCTCCCCTCCGCAGAGTGGACTAGGGTCCAGCCACCCTTGGTTATTAACCATCCTGGTCCGGCCTTTTCTTGGGAGCCTCCATTAGCCCTGGGGCAGAGCTCCTGACCAAGTCCTCACCTACCCCTGGGAAGAGCATGATATTAATAATCAGATACAAGTGCATCACTAGCCCACATCCCAACTCTGTCTCAGAGGGTCTGTCCAAGAGGGCCAGTAATTCAAGCAGGTGTGGAAGCAGAGGGAAATGGTTCATTTGAATATTTCACTTCAAAGGTAGGATGTCTATTCCCGTGGGAACCGGAAATTAATAGGAAAATAAGGCACAGAGTATCTTCTGGAGAAATGGGATCCCGACTTTGGAGCCTGGGCCTCCTGTCTCCCCACCCACCCATTTACCCAAACACAGGGCTGGGATTGGCTGAGGGCTTGAAGCTGTGCTGACGTGTTGGTCAAGGTCAGCAGCTCCCAGCCATGAGGGTTGGATAGTGGCAGGGACAGGAAGCTCTGGAAGGAAAAGGAAACACCCAAGGGACTGGCCCTCAGTTCCTCAGGTTAACCACTCTGTGGTTAAGAGCCACTGTGGAGTCTCAAAGCCACTAACTGGCGTACCCTCAGAGGATGGCTCCTAGCCCAGTGCACGCCAGCTGGCCTGAGCTACGTCTCTCCCTGGTCCAATCTGCCAGATACAGGAGGACAGCAAAAAAGCCCCATTCCAATCAGGCACAAAGGGATGACTGGGGATCAGGGAATTCTTTTGATAGAACCGTAATTCATATTAGGGTCAGATTAATAATTAGGATTGTGTCAAGGTAGGAGGGTTTTCAGAATCCAGCAAGGAGCTGAGGTTGTGGATTGCAGAGGGAAGAAGTATTCAAGGGTGGAAATCCACGCATGTGATAAAGACCAAAAAATAAGGACAGGTAGGCTCATACTTGGGAGGGATGGGTAGGAGGTGGGGCCCAGAGCAGAGCACATGGTCAGGCCTGAGGCCTACACGTTGAGAGTGGCTCTGGGTGGCCAGTGCGGGGACCATGGATGTTGGGAGACAGAGGAGGGTGTGGATTCTGAGTTGGATTCTACCTGAGTCTCATGCAGCATCATGCAAAACTGACCAGAGCTCTGTCACATCCTTACCATACTCACAACTCCAAAGACCAGATTTCCCAAACTCAGTTTTTAGGGGATAAAAATCAGAGTGCCTCTCTATGGTGGAAACATTAGAGCTTTCGTGAAATGAGCATATAATAATACACCTAATTATTATCCATTTCTATGATCTAAAACATATTCTGCCAGCTTCTTTCACTAACTTCAGGAGATGTTTTATACAAAGTTAAATCAATCTATAGCCCTACTTTTTAACAGTCATTGTTCTTAAGTAAAAAAGAATAATATGTCATTTTTAATGAACTGTTATTGGCTCCTTTTAGTTATTCAAAATATAAAAGAACATGTTGTTACAGAGCTTCAAGAAGTTAAACTCCAGACAGAAATCTACTTCCAAAAAGGAGGAATGGGAAATAGCATCAGAAAGTATCCTGGCTTGCCGGCCACTCCTGCAGACTCTTACAAAAAGAAACAAACGTCTGAGGATATGTGTGGTCAAGTGAGCAAGAGAGTGAGTTTTCTCACCCCGTATCATGCTGAAAATTTGTGCATTTTCCACACATTTGTGTGTAATAACTGCTGTTACTTGCTATTTCAGTTTTTAAAACTTCAGTCTTTAAAGAACTCATTTCCTTAGGGTTCTTGTCCTGTAATTAGAGCAAAAGCCACCAGCTGACAGTGGGCAGCGGCACTTTAGCCAGGCTATCTGGTAGGGCAATCGGGTGCTGTAGGCCTTCTTACAGATTGAAATATTTTATTACACACATCATCTTTCATGAAAAGATAATGTCATGGTTAAGGAGAATGTTTTGACAGAATTTGGTACCGTTATTGTTAGGGTCTTGGAAATAACCAGGTCCTGCCTGGCCAATAAGCCCTCGGCCCCATTGGCCCCCTTTTTATTGGTCTCTCTCACCTGCTGGTCCCCCTTCCCATCACCATGCTGTTGGCCCCACCCCAACTGTCTTCCCGCCATCACCCTCCTGTTACAGCCCCCATCCCTTCTCTCCCTAAGGCCCTCACCCTGCCCCATCGCCTCCCCCCATCAGACTCCCTGATCATCAGCTCCCTCCCCGTGGTCACCCCATCTCTCCTTCTTATCTTTCCCAACCACCATCAGCCCTCCTCCCCAGTGGGCCCCTTCTTTTTCCATCTCCTCCCTCAACAGCTTCCCTCCTTGCAGGGTTGCTGAGGGACCTACAGGTAAAAGGAGCAGTGGCAGAATGAGGGTGCAGAACCCCTCCTTATGCACAGGAGATTCCTTCTGCAGAAGCTGGACAAGATGGTCTGGAACAGTCAGCTGATGGTGAGGCCCAGATGGGGCTCCTATTCCCCCACCTCCCCCACCTCCAGGATCTTATCCTCTGGGGAGGGGCAAAGATCTAGATAGAGATCATATGTTGGTTTAGATTCTCTGCCCAACTGCCCATATGAAGGAAGTTGAAGGAAAAGAATCTGTGTCTCTCGTACGTACCTTATACAGATA
Organism: Grampus griseus; assembly: GCF_964374135.1. Taxonomy (NCBI): domain Eukaryota; kingdom Metazoa; phylum Chordata; class Mammalia; order Artiodactyla; family Delphinidae; genus Grampus; species Grampus griseus. Next base: position 76,267,647 of record NC_139010.1, read on the forward strand.
TACCCGTAAATCTCACCCAGCCAAGGGCGTGAGCAGAGAAGGCCTGGGGTAAGAGTGGAAGCTGAAAGGTCCGTGTCCCTGCAGGTAACCCCAAAGAATCAAGCACATCAACACCGGAGAAAGTATTTTTTCAAGTTGTTCACTTATTTTTGCATATAAGTTAAAGTACTGTTTCTCAGACTTTTCCCATGGTACTCATGCCAGCGCACTCCTTGGGCACTGACAGGATGGTATGCGATCAGGGATTTATACTGTACTTTAATAACCAATAAGGATCCTACTGTATAGCACAGGGAACTTTACTCAATATTCTGTAATAACCTACACGGGAAAAGAATCTGAAAAAGAATGAATACATGTATATGTAAAACTGGATTACTATGCTGTACACCTGAAACTAACACAACACTGTAAATCAACTATACTCCAATAAAATAAGAAAAAAGAAAAAAGAAAAAAGAAAAAAACTGCATTTTAAGCAAAAACACCCAGTGACTTGCAATAACCGCTGAAGAAAGACTGATCCTTGAGGACCACTTGGCACCTATCTTACTAATCCTTAACTGTTGCCCATCTTAACTATTATCTTAAGTTAGCAACAGCTTAATCTGACCCTCATTTTATGCCCAGACTTGATTAGAATTTATCTAAATTACCCGACCTCTCAGATCCCTTCCTCTGAAGGGAAGAAAAGCAGTCGGGAGAAGGTTTGGTTGGTTGGCTGGTTGGCCGGTTGTTAGTAAGGTCACGCAGAGGCTCTGCTTTGCTCCCACGTTCACCCTCTATGAAAGTCAATAAATGTTTGGGCTCCTATAGCCATGGCGGCTCTCCCCTTTCTTAGTCTATGATACTTCATGGAGGGCAACTCTCTGCCCTTTGAGAATTCCTGGTTTACTTTTCCACCCATCACTGTGCAGTGCAGAAAGCAAGAAGCCCCACAGGGGTCATACCTGTTTCACACGTATCCCATATTCTGCTGTGTGAGGGGTCAAGGCTCAGCCTTCATCGAGCCTTGGCCTCTATGTACATAAAATGGGATGGAAGCTCCCTCGTCTTTTCTCTTTGTGTGTCTACCCCCCTCCTGATGGAAACTGTTTCCTGTTACGCCAAAGACAAACGTTCGGGGCAAACATCTAAAGGAGCTTGTATTCCTACCGAGGCAGCTCTAAAACAATTCAAACAGCCAGTGTAAACGGTTCTAAAGGAGATTTGCATGAGAGGGAAATATAAAGGCCAAAGAAAAACAGAGATACATCTGTGGGGTAAAGTGGTTTTATCAACTCCTTAACAAATAAGTGCAAAAAGAAGAGCATCTTTTAGGGATTTCATCCATTCCCTACTTTCATGAATTTGGGACCTGTGCAAGCATAAAAGGGAATCTGTTTTCAAAATCATCCAAATCATGGAACAAGAAAAAAATAACCAAACCAAACCATGTTTTAAACAAGTTCCCCAAAGCAGGCAGTCCTTTCTCAGACCAATGATTGGTGACGCTCAGGCGAACACACAGAAATCCAGGGGGCGCTCGAGACATCAGGTCCGCTCAGCCCCATCCCTGATGCGTGCCTAGTAGCCCTCGCTCCATGCCCAGCCGGCTCGTAAAAGGAGGTCACAAATCCGGCAGAGGCAGCAGCCAGCTTCTTTTCAGCTGCCTTTTCTCCTGGCTGTAGCCCGTGTTCTCTGACTCACCCCAACTCCCTGGAACTGAGAGCTCTGCTCCGTAGCCCATACACCCTCACTCTGAGGTGCCCTCTGACTCCCTCACATTTGACAACTCATTTGAACTTCTCCCCACCCCGACAGACCAGACCACCACCTTCCCACAGGACGGTCGGGTCCACCATCCTTTGAGGGTGTGCTTGCCCCTCCCCCAGCCATCAAGAAGGGCGGTTGGATTGGGTTCGACGCCCAGCACCACCCTTGGCTTCAGACCTCGATTTTGGAAAGTTCCTCATTGCCGCTAAGCCCCTCACCTTAATACCCACTGGACCCTGCCCTCGCGGTACCTGCCACCTGTCAAAGGAGAGGAGTCACTGGCCTCCTATTTGCCTTTTCACCCTGATCTGGTGTGTGGCCTTTTCCTTGTTATTAAATAACCAGGATATATGTTTATTTTGCTCTGGATGAAGAGTCTTACACACATAACAAAACAATAAAAGCACCAAAGAGCACCTGTTACCTGTTCTGCCCAACTGTGCTTAACTCTATTGCCCAGTTATTTCAAGGAATGATAATCTCACCCAGATACAGCAGCATCTGGCTCTTGACGTATGTCTCCCTTTATGGATCCTTTTCTGGGGCTCACATAGAATTAACTTCCTTTATCCTTACCATGAAACTCTTTATGCATCTTCCCATATTTACCTTTGTTTATTGCGTCACCAATGTATTTTATAAGAAAGGTTAGTGCCTCAAAATCTTGTGGAATGAGGATTTTAGAAGCTGTGTGTCTTATACCTTGTTGATACTATGTATAAAATAGACCACGACGGGAGCGTACTCTATACCACAGGGAACTCTACCTAACGCACTGTGATGACCTGAAGTCCAGAAGGGAGGGGATCTCTGGATGTGTGTGGCTGATTCATTTTGTTGTGCAGTGGAGGCTAACACAACATTGTAAAGCAACCATTTATTGGTTGCTTATTTTTATAATTTATTTATAAAAATTAATAAATAAATAAAAATAAATTTTTTAAAAAAAGCTATGTGCCAGGAACTGAGGATAAAAACCAAATGTATTTCTTATTATACCATAAGAATACAGCTGTTTAAAATTGTACTTATTTGTTCCTCAAAGAAGAACAAATACAGCATTTGTCTTTGTTAGAACTCTCTAGTAAAATTGTCTGGATCTAGGACAATTCTTTGTGGGAACAATCTGAATGAGAGATTCAACTTCCCTAACGGTTATAACACTATTCAGATATTCTGTTTCTAGTTGATTCCATTTCAGTAAGTTATATTTTTTAAGAATTTATCCATGTTTAACAAATTTTCAGATTTTTAGCATAAACTTGTTAATAATACTCTATTATCTTTTTAATGTTTTTGCATCTGTAACTATTAAACTTTTTCATTCTTAAAAAAAATGTGGAAATCTTGTAGAATAGGCCAGGTAGGTACCCACATCTCCATTTTGCAGACAAGAAGAATATAACTCCTTCTAAATTCTAATGGTTAGAAGATGGATCTCAGGGAAAACGAGTTGTTTCTCTTTGGGCCACGAGGAACTTCCCATCACACCACATTGCCCTAGTGGTTGAACCTGTGTCTTTGGAACTCGCCTTGGCTTGTAAGCTATTGGATCAGAGGACCTACCTTCTACTCCAAGAGGACTCTCATTAGGAAAGTCACCATGAGAGAACTGGAGGAAGCAGACTAGCAGGATCTGCATTGAGGCAGACACGCCAGGACCAAGCAGAGCCTCAATGATAGTTGATATGTTCCTGAAATGGCCCAGAGACCAGTCTGAGGACTAATCCCAGGCAAATACAGTTTCTGCAAAATCATGCTTTTAAAATGCAGCCAAGTAACATAGATCACATAGAGCAGAACTCCAACTGTAACAGAAAAAATGGCTCAGGACCACATCATCCCTCTCCCCAAAGAGAATTTGCCAGAAGGAAAGCAGGCAAGGTGAGGCCGTAAAGAGGATGACATTGCCTCAGACTTTACAAGGCGACCTCGGTGAATCGCCTGCCACTGGATGGACACACAGCTTCTGTTTTAAAGAAAAACAAACTGACACTTTGTGGAATTTGGGGGGCTGGCTACTGGCAAAACTAAGTTTTAAATTCTCCCCTACCCCAGACTTTTGGGTCGAAAATGTCTGTTGGCTAGCTCGACCCCGAAGCGCTCTAAAATGTAACTGGAAAAACCCAGAGGGGTAAACAGGAGACTCGCACCAGGATTACCTCCTCACCCCTTTCGCTTAGGTCCCCACAGCTTTCTCAGGAAGGAGGAGCTCACAGCAAACTCATTGCCATTGGCACAGAATCACGATGCAACTCCACCTGCTGTGGCAGCCAGAGAAGAATGACTGCGTCCTGCTCACGGTGTTCTGCTAAGTTTCAGGAGATGGAACATCAATGAAAAGGAGGTGGTTCTGGCAAACAGGCTTCTGATGGCTGTACAGTCCCCTCTTCCAGCCCAGCCCAGGAAAGCGCATCTTCAGAGCTGATCACACTGTTGGCATTGTGGGGAGGGAGTCCTTGAGAACTCTACACACAGGGTCGGGGAACACTCCAGAAGCCTTCTGTTCAGCTCTCTAACAGGCAGAGCAACGTCCTCCCCAGGCCATGGTTCTCTGTGAACCTGCCTCTCTGCACGATGCTGGCTGGGGCTGACGGGCACTGCATGGGGGCCTCCTAGCTGTCAGCTAGGCAGGGCAGGTGAGAGCCCAAGTGTGGCTCCTTATTGGGACTCTCAGGTCGGATGGTAGCTGCAGAGGACGCTCCTGCTCAGGTGTGCCTTCCATTCTGTTTGTTTTCAGATAGAACTATGACCTCAGCACATGAGTCACCGCAGAGTACGTCTCTCACACTTCACTGAGGTCAAGTTCAACACAGGGTTGTGCACACGTACCAGACTGGATTCCATCTTCATTCACCAAAGATGTGCGAGTAGCAGTAAGAAGCCAAGGGATGAATTTGCCCTTTGCCCACTAAACTGGACAAAATACAATGAGGAGAGCTCCAGGGCAAGAACTCAAAGGAGTAAAAAGCAACGGGCACAACAGCTGGCTCTTCCTCCTTCTTTCCTTCATTCCACCTGTCCCTGGACACAGCGCTTTCATGTGCTCTCTGGTTCTGCCTGGTCTTCCCACTTAAGGACCATTTGGGGCATCTTCCTCTGAGGGACCCATACACTAGAACAGGAGCTGACAAGCTCTTTCTACAAAGGGCCAGGCAGCATATATTTTCAGTTGTACGGGTCATATAGTCTCTGTCACAACAACTCAGCTCTGCCTTTGTAGAGCAGAAGCAGTCATAGAGGATGTGTAAATGAATGGGATGGCTGTGCTCCAATAAAACTGTATTTACAGAAACAGGCAGCGGGACAGATCAGCCCATGGGCTGTGGTTTGCCAACCGCTGCTCTAGACTACCCCCTCCCTCTTTATCAAACCTGCCTGCCCCGTGTCCCAGGTGGCTGGGGTCTGCGTTCTAAGCCCAGCAATGACATGATGCCCTTGTTACCTTCCTGAGTGAAGGTGCTTCAGTCTGTCTCCCCTCCCAGAAGCCACAGGTACATTTATACAGTCCTTCTGACTGTTCAGCTTGTCTCAGAGGAAAGGGTCTCATCCTGGCAACTCTAGGCACATTAGAGACCTAAGGGGCATCAAGGGCAGAGACACTCAGTCACATCTTTACCATCTCTTTTCGCACCTGTAAGACCTGGTCCATTATCATCCACGTGAGAGCTTTTCCTCCCATCGCCACCTGTGCTCCCCTTTGACAAATGAAAATTCCATGCTCTCTTTTAACGCTATTTGAAATTAAAACTACATCAGACATCTGACCAACAGGGGTAATCATGCTTTGTTTTCAAACAATACATACCCTCCCCATTCCCTACCACCCCACCACTCCAGACCCCGATAGGACCCTCTAAAGGAGAGGGATCCCCCACCCCCTCCTTTGGAATCACTGGTCTGGGTAGTTGAGATGTTACTCACAGGATCCCAGAGCCTCAAATATACCCACAGTTTTAGGGTGGGAAGGAATCCAGAAAACACAGAGCTGAACACCGCTACCCAACCCGCCGCCCATTGAAGGCATCCAGAGACTCTTGGCTTTAAGAGCTCTGCTGATCAAAAGGCGCAAAAGAGGAGGAGCCGTAATTGTCTAGGGCAATGGGGTGCCCTCCTGCACTGGGGGCAACTTTCGTCACTAAAATTCTGTCTTTGCACAACAAAGTGGAAGATGGCAGTAAGTGTTCTGCATAATTCAAACAACAGCTGTCACTGTGGTTTTGGAACTGTGGTTCACTTCTTAATCAAAAGGTATTCGGCCTACAGGAAAGGGGTCCCATAAATCACGGTAAGTTTCAAGAAGTCCACAAAAGGATTCCAGGAGGGAGGCGGCCAGAGCGAGGGAAATCTGATCTTGCCCTGTTTTATTAACTTAACATTTTTCTACCAGCATTTGTCTTCTCCCCTCTAAAATTCCTCCACTGACTTGAAGGATAAAGAAGCAAATCTGTTGCTGGCAAACCCCAGAGCGGGTGGGCCTTGATTCGACTTCTCCCTCGAATATCAGCTTCAGAACAAAATATAACAACCCCCCAAACTCGCTCCTCTTCGTGAGTAATAAACTATAAATAAGTTAGAGTTCACAGCCAGAGAACCCGAGAAAACTCTGATACAGGCTAAAAAAAAAAAAAAAAAATCACATCTCAAGTTACAATATGAAAGCCCAGCCTGGCTTTTTACTCAATATTATGTTGGTTGAGCGGCAGTACGTGTTCAGGGACTACTTCTAGTGCTTCAGGAAACGTTGAGTTCTACCTTACCTGACAGCGTGGTCATCCTGCCCTGGGAGAAAGCAGGCTGATTGGAGTTTTAATGCCAACTATATACACTTCTTGCCTCCATGGAAATATATGGACACCATTACCCCTGAGCTCCCTTTTGATTATTCCCAGAGCAAGAGAGTCACCCACAATTCTGCACGCTCACACGTATTTTTGACACTGCCTAGAAACATAAGGGAATCCTTTCCCTTTGAGGCACATTCTACACAATAGCTACAAAGGGGCTTGAGATGATCAAATATGAGAGAATATTTCAGTAACTCTCATATTCAACTGGTTTTATTTTAAACTTTCAAAGGAGCTGGGTCTGGGGAAGTGGCATCTAGCCCCTAAGCACTGGAGGACTGAGCCCTGTGAAGACGAGTTTCACTGCATTTTTCCTTTCATTTGGCTTCTCTGGCTTGTAACCTGGCTGGCTGGAGGCTAGAACCAGAGATGGTCTGGCAAATGCAGGTACAAACAGAGACAAGCCCCTTTGGAGTCACTTTGTAAACAGAGTTGACATGTGGGTAAATAATGTCGCAGTGTCGTTGCCCCAGGCCAGCTGATGATTTCCCTTGGGCTTCCCAGCCTGGGAGTTGGCCCATCTGACGGGCCAGGAGAGCTGCTGGCAGCAAACCACTCCTCTGCCCTGGAGGCTGGCAGTGGACTGCTGCCAGTGAGCCGGGTTGGACTTTAAAGGACTCAGTTTGAGAGAAAAATGCAACTGATTCATAATTAATTAAATGCCTGATTCTAAAAAAAAAAAAGTTTTGCGACCTGTAAGCCTAAACCTGTACACACTAGAGCAAACTACGGCCTCGAGAGCCAGATCTTGTTTTAGTAAATAAAGTTTTATTGAAACCAGCCGTGTCCATTTATCAGCATATTGTCGTGGCTGCTTTTGTTTTGCAAAGGAAGAGTTAAGGAATTGTAATATTTACTACCTAAACCTTTACAAAAAGTTTGCAGACTCCTGCACTAGGGAAAGAGGCAGAGGGAAAATGCTGACAATGGCTTATTCCCAGAGGTGGTCATTGTATTAATTCATAAACTGAAGTAAAAATGAGATTCACCCTAAACAGCTAACAGCAGTGGAAGGGCTGGGGCAATGTGGTCAACATTTGGTGGAATAGTATGCAACCATCAAAAATTACATTTATAAATCATTTTACTAGCATATGGAAGACATAATATCGCAAGTGAAAAGTACAGAATACCAAATACATTATTAATTAATCTCAACGAAGCAAAAAAAAGAAAAAAGTTGTTTTGCAGAGAAAAATCAACAGATGAAAACACACCCAAACTTTAGCATTTGAGATGTGGGAATTTGGATGATTTTTTCTTCTCTTCATTATACTGTCAGGGTTTTTAAAAGCCATTTCTACAATAAATACTGCGAAGAAACATTTATGAATAAGAATTAAAGAGTTCATCAACTATATATCATAGTGGGAGAAGTTGTTCTTAGGATAAAATAATCTTATTGCTGAGCTGCTAGCTTTCAAATTAAAACACAGAAAGCAGGGAGGGAGGGAGGGAGGGAGGGAAAAAGGAGGAAGACAAAGGTCATACGATTCTCTGTGTAAGAAAAAGACCATTTCAGTTTCTAGCAGAGATGAAATATTTTCCTGGTGAAAGTTTTCAAGAGAATAGGTCCCATGTTCCTGAGCAGGATATTCAATGAGGGAAGTAAAGGTCTGTGAGCTGACTTCTAACTGCTCTTCAGGTTGGAGATATTTTTAGATATTCAGGTTGGAGGTTAGGGTAACCATGAAGACTCTTGGAGAGGGTGAAAAAGAGTGTTCTGTTCTGTTTCTTTTGGGGAAAAAAAGCAGATATTTCCAAAAACTCTCATAAGTATTAACCAAACATTTGTGTGGAAAAAAAAAGTCCCTGGAATGCTTGGTAAAACTTACAATATCAAAAACAATGTTATCATCTCTGTTTTAATTCATTGCATATTTTTTGCTGTGTTTGTGATTGTGCAGAGCTTCCTGATAACAAAACTGGAGCTAGAAGAACCAACAGACTGAAGCGTTAAAAATAAAGATTTTGCTGTTTGTCCCAGACTAGACATTGAAATGCTATATAGTAAAGTGATAGATGCTTGCAGACTGCGTGGTGAGCAGAACTTTCCATGGATATCCTTTTATTTTCTATTTACTTCTACACAAAGCTTTTGACCAAAGATGGAGAAAAGAAAGCAGATGATTATTAAACTGTACAAAATGACTTCAAACATAAAGGAAAGACAAAGAAAAGAATCTATTCTATAAAAGCCTGTCAACCTCTTTATTCTGTCCACTGTGAAGGCTAAGAAACCCAGAGTTATGTTTCTCTGACATCACAAGAAGTCTCTTAAAGTTAGAATCCAAGCCCTTTTAGCCAAGTTAAATTGAGAAATAAGGTTTGATTACTGTAAAAAGCAGAAAGTAGGACAAACTTAGAGACAGTCATATATCACCAAGTTTCTAGCCCTAGAAGAGAGGGTCTTTGAACTCTATAAAGAACTACCCAGAATGAAAACCAGAAGAAAGATGTGTCAAAAACATTTAAATCTCCAGTCACACCATCCCCGCTGCTAACTCCCAGAGATCTAACACGGGGAATGAGGTCTCCCTACCTCCAGCTCAAGTGCAAAATAATCTTCTTACCAGCAAGTTCAAGCCCATCAGTGAGTCTCCTGGTCTCGATTTAGATGAAAAGAGTAGCTGCGAACTCATAGCCAATGGGTCCCTGAGTTCGCAATTGACCGAAAAAACCCCTTGATCTAAAAAATATATATATTACTTGCATCTAGTCTCTTTTATACATTGCAAGGAAGTGTGCTGATGAAGAAAAAGGGATTTAGAGGCTGTTTCATTATAAGCTGCAAAGACATACTTGAAATAAAACTGCCTCTCTTTGAGAGTGGCACCATCGATTTTCCAATACAGGAGAAGCAGTGGGTCAGCAGTTTGGCTGTGGTTCAGACAGAAACTTTTCTTAAAGTTGCATCTGCACAGCAAACGTACTGTTCTGCCTTTCAGTTAGAGTGTTTGTTACAAATAAATAAAAATAAAGATGCTTTCATTTGTGTTTTACATAAAATCAAGAAAGAGGGCTTCCCTGGTGGCGCAGTGGTTGAGGGTCCACCTGCCGATGCAGGGGACACGGGTTCGTGCCCCGGTCCGGGAAGATCCCACATGCCGCGGAGCGGCTGGGCCCGTGAGCCATGGCCGCTGAGCCTGCGCGTCCGGAGCCTGTGCTCAGCAGCGGGAGGGGCCACAAGAGTGAGAGGCCCGCGTACCGCAAAAAAAAAAAAAAAAATCAAGAAAGAAAACATTAATTTTCCATGTTAAGGAATATTATTTTTATTTAAGGTAGATTTGGGAAAAGGGTGATGGATACTACGGACATCAGACCTCACCTCCCAAGTCACCACCAATAAGATTAGAATTCTTTATTTAAAAATACTGTATCAATGTAAAATGCTATTAACTGAAAGATGTACTTTTATGTGAAAGGAGAAACAGAGAGAGGGAGGGAGGGATGGAAGGAGGAAGGAAGGAAGGAAGGAAGGAAGGAAGGAAGGAAGGGAGGGAGGGAGGAAGGAAGGGAAAGGAGGGAAGAAAGACAATTATGAATGTTTAAGATGCCACTGATTATAAGATACATCACGATTTCAAAACTGTTAAGAAGTGGACTGGGGGAGCGGATCTTAGCATTAATTAGATATGTTAGGTTTTTCAAATGAACGATACTCCGGAGTCACCTGCACTTCACCAGTTCCTTCAGAAAACTTTTAAGTTGGAATTGTTATATCTCAGACCTTCCAGGGCAAGCAATGGTTATTTTCTTACATACCAGTAACTCCTTTCTACAGCTATACAAAAGGATGATGGTAATCTGTTACCTGAGTTGGTTGGAAACTAAATGGGTACTTGGTAATTAAACATTCTGGTCAATAAAGAGTTACATTTATCAAACAATTGAAACAATACCATATATTTCATATCAAGATGATGTTTAACACTATTTACTCTTTAATAATATTCATTTTAAAAAATTAAAATATAGTTAAGGTATAATATTATATAAATTACAGGTGTACAATACAGTGATTCACAATTTTTAAAGGTTACACTCCATTTATAGTTCTTATAAAATACTAGCTATATTCCCCGTGCTGTACAATATGTCCTCGTAGCTTATTTTATACCTAATAGTCTGTACCTCTTACTCCCCTACCCTCATATTGCCCCTCCCCACTTCCCTCTCCCCATCGGTAACGACTACTTTGTTCCCTATATCTGTGAGTCGGTTTCTTTTTCGTTATATATCTTTAATGAAATATTCAATGCCTCAAAGTCACAATTATGAACACTACTGTCCACTACACAGTGAAAACGAAAAATAAGAATTATTAAATAATATAAAATTATATATTATCATATATACAATATTAAATAGTTGTATATTAGCTAATTATCTGCTAATAATTCCATTAGCAGATAATTTAGGGCCTTATGATGCTTCAGTGAGGTTCTCATTATTGCCAAAATTGGTGGACCCAGGATTATCACATATACAATATTAAATAGTTGTATATTAGCTAATTATCTGCTAATAATTCCATTAGCAGATAATTTAGGGCCTATGCTGCTTCAGTGAGGTTCTCATTATTGCCAAAATTGGTGGACCCAGGACCTTGCAGCTCAATATCCTATTGCCAATAATAGCCCTGAGATACTCACGGTGGGAGGACACATCTCTGCCCTTATATCAGCCTCAATCACAGAGGCACAGCATGGATACCTTTAGTAGTTATTTATCATTTCAGAACCCCTATGCCTTTCCAGATCCCTGTGAATTCACTTTTTCCTCCTAGCTGCACCACCCGATCATGAATAAAAGAAGGGCCGTCGATCATCCCTAGCCCAGTCTCACCTCACTTGCTCCAGCATCCCTGAGAAATTATCACTCAGTCTCATGTCTGGCACAAATAAGCCCTCAGTAAATAGCTGTTGGATGAGGGATCACATCACGTCTCCAGCAGTATCCAAAGCAGGACCTGAGCAGCCTGCGAAGAGATGGAAGGTCCTGCCTTGACTTCAAACACTCTACTTCTATTTCTTCTATACCTTTAATTCTGCTGCAACACTCTACTGATTCACACTGAGTCAACCAAGGCCCCAGACAAGATGTAGCCGTTGTCCTGTATTTGTGGATTTGGTTCTCTGAACCTAAGGGTAGAATGTTATTTATGTCTCTGAAGGCAAGAGGTGTTTAGCTCTTAGGGCTGAGCTGAGCTGCGATGACTAGTCCTCAGAGCGCGCGCGCGCGCACACACACACACACACACACACACACACACACACACACACACACACACACACACACACACACACACACACACACACACACACACAGCTCCTGAGGGCAGGATCTTGGCTATCTGGTTTACTATCATGCTGCCAGTGACGAGAATAGCGATGAGCATGGTAGACGCCCAATATTTGTCAAATGAATGCTGACTGCATGAGTCTCATCACATTTTATGGTATATTTGGTCCATATTCAAGTTGCTCAGGGTTCTTGGGGATCTTGAATCCATCATAAGCTGTAGTCAGAATCCCTGCAAGGCATCCTACTGTCTACACCAGGGGACAGCAAACTACACCCACAGACCAAGTCCAGCCCACCTCCTTCTTTTGTATAACTCACGAGCTAAGAATGGCTTTTACAGTTTTAGTTAGTTGGCGGGGAAGATCCAAAGAAGAACAATATTTCATGACAAGTGAAAATGATCTGGAAATCAAATTTTAGCATCCAAAGAGAAATTGTACCGGAACACAGCCATACTCATTTGTTATATATTATCTATGGCTGCTTCTGAACTACAGCAGAGTTGAGCAGATGCAACTAAGGCCATAGAGACCAGAAAACCTAAGATATTCACTATAGCACCCTTTACAGAATCAGTTTGAGCACCCCTAGTCCACTCACATTGTTTTGTCCTCCTCTTAACCATTATTTAAAATATTAAACAGAGCGAAGGCAAGGACTGAAGTTTGTATCACGTGCACACCCTGGAGACCTCCCTGCAGCGGGGTTCAGCCCATTTTTTACCAACCATTGGGTCTTTTTCAAGTGGATATGGACCCTCATACTGTGTTAGGCTCCCATTTTTCCGTCATGTCTCCAAAGGCTCGATGGGAGGTTGCTGAAACCCAGGAGGTCAAGATGATGGTGGGTTTGAGAATTTCCTGAGTGTGGCAGCCCTCATTCTAACAGCTTCCCAAGGCAGGGAATAGCCCAGGAGACGTTCACTCTCGGGCAGGTGAGGTGTGTGAGAGCATATGACCAGCACATGCAAGAAAGCAACTCATTTCCAATAATCAGTTTGACTGAGCAGTGTGAATCCCTGCTGTGTACTGGGTAATGTACTAGACCTTGGAGAATCCCATCTGAGGTCTCTATGCCTTCCAGGTGGTCTCACCTTCCTGCCTCCCTCATATCCTGCTCATTTCTCTCCCTCTACACACAGGATGCCTCCTTGCTGGAGCCTGATCCTACTTAAAAAAAAAAAAAAAATATTTCTGAGGCTAAATGACTTGACAAATTAACATCAGCCTTAAATAACAAACCCCTTTTAGATTCCAAGGACAAGGGGGCTGGAAACCCTCTCTACTGAGCTACAGGGAAGTGATGAATTGATATTCTGAATCAATTATCTTTTATTTCTCTCAAATAACATATCATTTGGTTTCCATAAAGTTCTGGCCATTGCCTTCTGGAAAATTCACGGAGCCAAGAAGAAAAGGGGAGGAAATGATTACAAAGAATTTTCTCTCAATGCCACTAATTTGTTGAAGCCCCTTCAAAGTTCTGAGCAATGGCACCAAAGCAGCTCAGGCCCTGAGTCTCTCTCTTATTGCCCTCTGCCTCTTCATTCATCCTCTGGCAACTGCTGACTGCCAAGGAGAAGCCGCGGTGTGGTGCAGGGAGCTATCCGCAGGTGAGTGTTCAATCCGGATGGCAAAGGTCCAGAGGAGAAAAAACACTGGGAAGACATCCCGTAACACCCGATTCCCTTGGAGAGGGATTTGCCCAGCAATAAACCACAGAATGCTAAAGTGGCAGTTACCGTCAAATCTTGTTTAGACCACAGAACCAAAGGAGGAAGAAAGAGCCGGCGGAAAGCATGAAGCAGAGGTTGGGGCATCATTTCATCCCGGGAGGCAGCGGCTAAGAGCTGCCGAGCGTTGGCATCAGTGAGACTTGCCCCCCCACAGGAAGCCCTCCCGAATCCCTCCACATCTCACAGATCGCCCCCTTGGCCAGTCTCCCCCAGCACTTCCCTTCCATAGACATTACGGTCCCCCTGAGCAGCAGGCTGCTTTGACTTGTGAGCTAAGCCTTGGCGACTCCCGAGAGTGTGAAGCTGCTGGGATTGCCATGGATAATGTTCTACATCCCTATGTATCTCTCACAGCACCTGAACACATAGAGTAAGTACATAATATTTATCCAAAGAATGGAGAGTGGCAAAATGGCCACTTTTTCCTCCACGAAATCTGAGGTAGGCATTTTCTAAAGCTGAGGCGCCCTCTGAGCAACACAGACTTGGCTCCTGCCCTTCTTGCTCTCATTTGACAGCCTTTAAAATGCTGTCCATTTACGGCTTCCCTGGTGGCGCAGTGGTTGAGAGTCCACCTGCCGATGCGGGGGACGCGGGTTCGAGCCCCGGTCCGGGAAGATCCCACATGCTGGTGAGTGGTCGGGCCCGTGAGCCGTGGCCGCTGAGCCTGCGCTCCGCAACGGGAGAGGCCACAACAGTGAGAGGCCCGCGGACCGCAAAAAAAAAAAAAAAATGCTGTCCATTTAAAAGGGAGCTTCTCTTTCTGATGCCTGCAGAAGTGATTGGCAGCTGTAGACCTTCTGGGCCACCGAGAATTTCACATTGCAGGAAGAAGGGCAATGCTGATTCCAAGCAACGGAGCTCACCTAAGCCTATAAATGACATCAGTGCCTACACCGCAGCACACTTGCATACGGGGGACTGAGATAGAGCTGAATCATTTAGCCACAGTGCTAGATGCCAGGGGCCTTTCCTTCAGATGAATACTTGAGTAACATTTTAATCTTTCTATCTTAACATAAACACTAACAAGACCAAAATCTGCACTCCAGGTGACTTTACATTAAGACGTTCCAGAAGCTATTATGTATCACTGCAGATAGAGAAGAAATTATAAAAATAGCCATATCGTGTTCTATTTTATTAAATGTTGCTTTATTTTTCTTACTTTGGGTTGGTTGGAGACTGTAGCATGAGTTTATTAAAATTTCAAAGTGGTAAAAACTTTTCAGCTGTGATGGAATAACTTATAGTAGATCTCAGCAGGAGAGAAGTTGGATAAAATACCAAAACCTTCTGTCTCAAAGGCATCAGAGATCTGCCAAGGCATCCAGGACTTGAGAAGGTACATCCCAGACAGAAGGGAGGGTCACTGAGATGAGCCCAAATTTCTGCACACCTCTTTTCTCCTTGGAGCATGTGCCAGTGTTTGGCATGAAGCAAAATCTGAGAACCAAAGAGGAAGGAGGCAGCTAAGAGGTAGAGGAGCCAGCAGAGGTTAGGCAATCCCACAGGCTGGAGGGACAGAACTTGGAGTTCAGTGTGGCCACGTAGCCAAGAGTTTGAAGGGCAAGATCCCAGAGAAAAGCAAGGTACAGAGGACGGAGCCCAACACTCTGTGATTTCTCCTAGAAGCATTTTCTTAGTAAGTTGCACAGAAAGACACTAAGAAGCCACGCAGAAAGGGGTTTAAGAGCAGAACAGAATTTGTGGCTATCTCAAAATGGTGGAAAGACAAAAAATTGAGTTCTAGACCCACCAACACGTTAGGGCTCCAGGAAAGACCAGAGGATGACATTCTAGGAGTAGGAACAAACCAGGAGAGAGCCGAGCATTGCAAAACCTCGCAACCAGGCTTGGGTCACCTTGGTCCCTGTTGGACTGAAGTAATCTGCCTCTCTGCTGCTTGCCCAAGGATAGGGTGTACTCTTTCTGGAGGAAAAAAACATTATGCAAAGCTTCTGCAAAACTCATACAGAAACACCTAGCATAGAGTGTAAAATTACCTGATCATACCAAGAAACAGAACCAAGACAAAAAATTTGCAATGAAAACAGACTACAGTTAACCCAGGTATTAGAGTTATCAGACACAGACTTTAAAATAACTACAATTAATATGTTCAAGAAAATAGAATAAAACTGAAATGTATAAAAAGGTGGAAATTCTAGAACAGAAAGAAATGGAAATTCTAGAAAAATAGAATAACTGAAACTAACAATCCATAGAGCACTTTAACAGAAGAGTACACACAGCTGAAGAGAGAAATAAGTATTGAGAAATACAATAGAAAATAGGCAAGAGTGAAGAATGGATAGAAAAGGAGTTGGAAACTACAGAAAACAGCATGGAAGGCAGAGAGGACATGATGAAAAGGTCTAAAATGTATGCAATTAGTGTCCCAGAATGGGAGAATAAAAGGAATGGGGCTGAAGCAATATTTGAAGAGATAATGGCTAAGAATTTTCCAAAACTGAAAATTAGCATGAAGCCACCGTTTTGAGAAATGCTATGAAACCAAGTAGGATAAACACAAAGAAAAATCACATCTTGGCACATTACAATAAAATAGCCAAAACCAAAGACAAACAGAAAATCTTAAAGCAGACAGGAAGAGAAGACACATTATCCTTTTTGGCACTTTCATTTCCAGGTAGGTACTCGGAAGAATTGCACTATGTCCTCCAAAGACTTAAGCAAGAATATTGAAGGAAACACTCTTTACAACAGCCAAAAACTGCAAGCAAACCAAATGATCATGAACAGTACGTCAGATAAAATATGGTAACGTCATACAATGGAATACTATAAAGCAATAATAATAAAAAACTACTGCTGTACGCACAACATAGACGAAACTCACAGATACAATGTAGAGTAACTGATAGGATTCTACTTGCATTAATTTTTTAAAAATAGGTAAAACGAATCTGACCTACTAATCTAGAGGTGAGAGCAGTAATTACCTCTGAGCAAGCTTGGACTTGGAATGGTACAAAAGGTGTCCTGGGATGCTGTAAATGTTCTATACCTTGATCTTGGTGGTGGTTACACAGGTGTGTACATATATAAAAATGAATTAAGCTATAAACTTCAGATCTGTGCTCTTTACGTAACTTAGGCCTCAATAAAAATATTTTAAAACTGAAAGCAAGATAGAGACATTTCTAGAAGAATAAAAATTAAGAGAATTAATCACTCACAGACCTGTATTAAAGGAAATACTAAAGGGAATTTTATTTTATTTCGTTTTATTTTGTTTTCTTTTTAGACAGAAGAAAAATGATCCCAGATGGAAAACCAGCAATGCAGGAAGAAATAAAGAGAAATGGAAAAGGTAACTTGTGTCATGTGGGTAGCCCTAAGTAAATATATAAATCTATAAAAATATTTTATATATATAAATAAATCTATAAAAATTGGGAAGTAACATGCATGACAACAGTAAAAAGGAGGGACGGGGATAAATAGAGTGTAGAACTGTTCAAAGATCCTAGCATTGTCTGGAGGAGAGAAAGTACTCATTTAAATTAGATTCTAAAAAGTCAAAGATGCATGTTGTAATATCTACATTAGCCACCAAAATAAGAGTAAAGGATGTGCAAGTAATAAGCTAACAGAAAAGGAAAGCTTGTATGATTAACAAAAGCAATTAAAAAAATATTTAAAATAGATGGGCAAAAAATGAGGTATCACCTCACACTGGTCAGAATGGCCATCATCAAAAAATCTACAAACAATAAATGCTGAATACTGTAAATAGAGCTGTAAAGCAATTATACTCCAATAAAGATGTTAAAAAATAGATAATGAAGTAACAGAGATGAAAAACAAAACACAACAAAACAAAATGCTGGAGAAGGTGTGGAGAAAAGGGAACACTCCTACACTGTTGGTGGAAATGTAAATTGGTACAGCCACTGTGGAGAACAGTAAGGAGGTTCCTTAAAAATCTAAAAATAGAACTACCATATGACCCAGCAATCCCACTCCTGGGCATATACCCTGAGAAAACCATAATTCAAAAAGATACATGCATGCCAATGTTCACTGCAGTGTTGTCTACAATAGCCAGGACATGGAAACAACCTAAATGTCCATCAACAGAGGAATGGATAAGAAGATGTGGTGCATATATACAATGGAATATTACTCAGTCATTAAAAGGAACAAAATTGTGCCATTTGCAGACACGTGGATGGACCTAGAGACTGTCATATAGAGTGAAGTAAGTCAGAAAGAGAAATACAAATATCATATAATATTGTTTATATGTGGAATCTAGAAAAATGGTACAGATGAACTTATTTGCAAAGCAGAAATAGAGACACAGATGTAGAGAACAAACGTATGGATACCAAGTAGGGAAAGGGGGGTGGGATGAACTGGGGGACTGGGATTAACATATATACACTACTGATACTATGTATAAAATAGATAACTAATGAGAACCCACTGTATAGCACAGGGAACTCTACTCAGTGCTCTGTGGTGACTTAAATGGGAAGGAAATCCAAAAAAGAGGGGATATATGTGCATGTATAGCTGATTCACTTTGCTGTACAGCAGAAATTAACACAACATTGTAAAGCAACTATACTCCAATAAAAATTAATTAAAAATTAAGATAAAGTAATAAAATAAAATAGATGGGCAAAATATGAAATAAAGATAGGTAGGTAGACATCCAAATACACACAATTAAGCAATAAGCACACTAAATGTATAAATGTTCCACATACTTGCATTAAAAGATATATATCTTTATAAATTAATATTATATATATAATATCTTACATATATAAAATATCTCCTGTGTCCTTAAATATAAGGACACAGAAATAATAAATCTTGGAAAAATATACTATGCAATAGTCAGCCAAAGAAAGTAGACACACTAACATTAGATAAGATGGACTTTAATACAAGAAACATTATTAAAGAGGGCTATTTCATAACAAGAAAAGTATCAGTCCAAATGGAAGATATAATAATTCTAAATCTGTATGCATCTAATAATATCTTTTCAAATATATAAAGCAAAAATCGATAGACCTAAAGGGAGAGATACTCAAATCCACAATCATAGTAGGCTCTAACAGAGACTGTAATTGAGACTATCACATCTTTCTCAGTAACAGAACAACCAGCCAAACTATCAGTAACAGCACAGGAGACCTTAACAAAGTAATAAACTAATTTGACTATAGGTAGATATAGATATAAATATTGATACACAGAATATCTTTTTTTAAATTAATTAATTTATTTTTTGGCTGTGTTGGGTCTTCGTTGCTGTGCGCAGGCTTTCTCTAGTTGTGGCTCGTGGGCTCTAGAGTGCAGGCTCAGTAGTTGTGGCACACGGGCTTAGTTGCTCTGCGGCATGTGGGATCTTCCCGGACCAGGACTTGAACCTGTGCCCCCTGCATTGGCAGGCAGATTCTCAACCACTGTGCCACCAGAGAATATCTACTTATTAATTGACATATATGGAATGAACCCCCAAATGGAATAATTTACTGCAATGAAAAGATACTGCTATATTCAAGTGCAGGAATAAACTTCACCACCAGAATGAAGTCATACACAAAAGAACACACCCATTATATGAATCCCATTATAGAAAGTTCAAAAAAAGGCATAATTAACTGGTGGTGTTGGCAGTCAGGGTAGTTGAACTTTGGAGGGTATGACTATAACGAAGCTAGAGGGAGGTCTTCTGGGGGGTCATTAATATTCTATTTCTTGATCTGGGTACTAGTTATAGCTGTGCTGGTTATAGCTGTCTTCACTTTGTAAAAGTTTGATCAAACTATGTGTTTATGGTTTATTCACTTTTTATATATGTTCCACTTCAATTAAAAAGTACATAAAAACACTCAAATAAATATAAAGAAATAGCCATTGTTCTATGAAATAACAATACTTTAAATCTGTGCTGACAATTGATATACATCATAATTCCTTAAACATTTGCAAACCAGCCTTTGAGTGGGGATGGATTATTTTGATCTATTTTATTATATACATATAGAATAATATATACATATATATTTTATTATATATATATAAAGACCACAGCAAGAGTTAAATAATCTATACTTGCTTTAAGTTTTAAATTATAGTTTTAAAGTTTGCAATGAGACTCAGCCTAACGAATTTAAAAGTGTTTGTCTGAGGTCTCAAGATAGCTTTGCTTCAAAGAGTGCTTCACAGACAGAAGAAATCTGATTCAAAAACTAATTGTCTTGGGGCATTTGATGTTTTAATTCACAACAAACTATTTCTCTTCCAAGAGTATTTTCATTAAAAAAAAAAAAATCACCGGAGGAGAGAAAAACTTAACCCAAAGACTTTAGTAACTAATATAGGATTTTCAGCCAGAAAGAAAGGGAAAAATCTTACCCATTTGAGGTGAAAATCTGGTCCATACGAACCGTACACATATACAGGTATACATCACATAACAATGGGAATACACAGACATCATCATCACATTTTTCTATGTTTAAGCAATTTTTTAATCCAACTCCTTCCCACACACATACCCCCACTAAAGTGGCCATACCAACCAAAGATCAATATAGTGTAGTGGTTTAAAGACATGAATTCTGGAGCCAGACTTCCGGGGTTCCAATCCCAGCGCCTCTACTTATAAAGAGAGACATTACACAAGTTACTTCACTTCTGGGGGCCACTGTTTCATCATGTGTAAAATGAGACTAATACTAGTACTTGTCCCAAAGGGTCGCTGTGACGATTAAAGGAATTAATCTATAAAGGATTTAGATCAGTGCCTGACCCATGGAAAGCTCTCACTAAGTGTGAACCACTCCATCACTTAAATCTATACCCAGTCTAGGAACAATAGGTTTGTCCAAGACATCAACTGTAATGACCTACCCACCAGCTCTACATCATCAAAATGATAACTGGTGCTCAGAATGGTGACTATAAAACATTATAACCATATTACATAATTTGAGTTAAGAATGAAATTCTATTCAGCAGAGCTTTAATGTCCCATGAGTATTACTGGGTGCAAGGCTGAATATTCAGAATCTATACAGGGCACATAGGGTAATTCAGTTAACCAGACCCCTTAATTCAACAGGACACCAACGGCCAGTGGTATCAGCTATCAGAGAGTTAATGACGGGATGGAGGGAGAATGCTAGTATCTCCTCATCGTCTGACACTGTGATGATATACGCACCATTTGGGACTAACAACATGGATTATTTAAAATGCTCTCATTAGAGAACAGAAGAAGTTCTAGATTGCTAGTGAAAGTACTGGAAATATGTCATGTCATTCCCATGACTACAGCTGCCATATTATCACACGCTAACCACATTAATGAATACTCGACTCTAAACTAATAGGTTTCTTTTCACCACAAGATCCACCTTTCAAAAATGCTCCAAAACATACACCTTCTCTTGCAAAATATTATCTATTGCCAACAACTTATTACATTTCTTCTATACTGCTTTAAAAAGTTATTTTCTTTTGTTTTAAGCTACTCATCATACCTCCCACTACAGTTTACAATAATTCATTGGTGTCATTAACACCTGCTGTATTTTATACGCGTTAACTACTTGGTCTCCCGTCATTACGTTGAAGTAGCAAATGATTAAATCCTAGAAATGGCCAATTTTCAGAGATTAAGTTGAACCATCTGATTTCAGTTGTTTTGCACATATGGGTCCACTGACCATGTAAATCTCAGGCTGCGCTTGTGAGCTTGGAAGGTAACTGTCTTTTCCTAAGTCAGAACAATTTTTATATATTTTATGGACAAGCAAAATCTCCTCATACTTTATAAGTGTAAATTGCTCCATTTAATAATGATATATGGTTATTTTAATAATCGTAAAATAATAATCTAAAAATAAGTTTTTTCATAATGCAGTCTGTGTGCTAATGCAGTCTGTCTCTATTCATTGCTATATTAATGTTTTATTAAGTAAATAGTCCAAAGTAAAAGAGGGAAATGGGGGAACATTTTCTAAAAGATTTATTTAAACTGACATTAAAATAAAACTACTGTTATCATTTCCACTTTACAGATTAAGAAACTCAGGCATTGAGGTTAAGACACAGTGCCAGGGAGTACCAAAGTCAAGATTTGAACCCAGGCAGTCATACCTCAGAGCTCACACTCTTAACCAGTATACTCTACTGGGCAAACAAATATAAACAAAATAATTACAAATTGTAGTAAGGACTGTAAAGAAAAAAATTAAGTGAATAGGGTTAAGATGTAACAGTTACTATTACTATGGCTGTCTGTTGGATCACTGGGTAGAAAATCTACTCTAGAATGGGTGGTCAGGAAAGGCATTTATGACCTGAAAGATGGGACAGGTACAGCTATGTGATGAGCAAGAGGAAGAGCATTCCAAGAGAAGCAGCATGAGCAAAGGCCCTGAGGCCAGTGTGACTGCCGTGTAAGAGGTGTGGCTTGGTACCAGATCTGGTTGGAGAAGCAGGCCAAGGCCAGATCATGCCTTGAAGTCCTTGTTAAGGAGGACTCTGTCTCATGTGTATCCCCAGCGCCTGGCATGATGCCTGGCACATAGTAGGTGCTCAGTAAAAGATGAATAAATCCTTAACTTGAGCTACAATTAAACTTGTGTAAAGGGTGAATCCTTTATGGTGGGGTTTGGGGATCAGGCAAGAGGACCAGAGCTATTTAAAACCAGACAGCCAGTTGGCTTTGATTAGTCTACACCTCTGCAAGGAGTCATCCTCGTGTGAACCGAGATCAACACTGACAGCCAGACGCACAGGCAACATCTGGTTTACTTCCAGCTCAAAACAGGAACTTTCCATTGCCGCTGGTCACTAGACTTCTTCCAGTCCCCAAAGGACCTCAGCAAACGAGGCATGCTAATTGGATCAAGTCGGAAATCAAGGTTCCAATTAGATCAGGCCTCTCTTCCTCATGACAGCCCCAAATAGGCAGGTCCATGAGGAGGATTTAGCCTTAGGCCAGCACCCACGGGACAAGATTTCCTTATTTTGCCTAAGCCGGTCCGGGGTCCGGTTGGATTTTCATTCAGATATGTTTGGGGGTCGCTATGACGAAGCCTCCTCAGCCTAATTATGGAAGTCATAGTATTCACCACTCTCTTCCCTCCGGCCAAAACCAAACCACCTGGACTCTTCAGATACTCTCTGCCAACAGTGACCATAGTCATACTGCAAGTCGTACATGTACAAGTCATACATCCTTGACCTTGAATGAACACAGCCCTGTTGCTCTTGAAGCCTTCATCACGGTTTTGTGCCTTTCTTTTGGGTCTTCCCCCACCACCCCCCGGGGCTTTCTCAAAGTGCCCAAAACATTCCAGATCTGGGCAAACAAGTGTTTGCCAGGATAATCTGGCGTGATTTGACAACCCCTACAGACCAGCCGCAATCTTTCTGACCAGCACCTCATCCTCACGCCTCATCGACATCTCACTATAACGCGTCGGTGGCAACGTTGGGGGTCCCCAGGCAGCTCTGGAGAGTAACCCAACACCTTTTGTTGGTGCCCTGTTCTCTCCCTGTTGCCACAACAGAGGGAATGGGGGATTTCGAGGCTGTTGTCCTGATTTATGAGACTTGTCTCGGAATCTGATTGTTAGCTGCTGTAGTACTTACATAGTAAAACCCAACTCAAAGGATCACGAAGCACGTGGAAGATTTCACAGACACCCTACGCTGGTGCCCTGGAGGGGTTGGTGAAAGGGCTCGTGGTGCCAGGGGAGCTCCAGAGGGTGATGTTGGGACCACTCGGCAGGGTGGAACGCACCTTGCTCACAGGGTTTTTGAACCAAAACGGACTTGAAAGTGGCCTAGCCTCTCAAAGCAGGCTCAGAATGACCCACTTTCTCATCCACTCAACCCATTTAAATGCACTCTGGGCCTATTATCATTTTTGTAGTTTTTTTTAGAACTTTGTTGCTCATAGAGTCCCATTCAGCCCTTGATTTTCTCCAATTGCCTCGTACTTTGCTCACAGGACTGAGCTGTTGAAAGATTTGTGAAGCGGTATCTATATGTTATTTTAAACCGGTTCGGTGGGGAAAATCCTTTCCTGTGTCTTTCTTGTTCTCAGGAATCAGGTAAACTGGGTTCAGAAACAGTCTTCAGCACCAAAAAAAAAAAAAAAAGAAAAGAAATTTTAGAGCATCTTTAGAAAAGCAATTCTGCCACAGAGAATTTATTGCTTTGATTAACCAAGTGCAAGTCTCTTTGGCTCTGCCAATGGTCTCTCCTTCCATCAAGGGAGGGCAAAGAAAGCACTGGGTATGCCGCAGCTTCTTTATTGACTTCTATCACTGATGTCAGAGAATCGCATTTCACCCCTCAGTACTTTAACTCCTACTTTTAAAAATATGGATCATTGGCCTCTTTGTGCTGAGAGAATGTTGCCCTCTTTACTGCAAGAAGGAACATTCCTGGTCCCCTAAAAACCGGTAATGACTTAATAGCGTTTAAAACACACCCTACTGAGTCTTTAATTATATCAAGCTACCGTAGTAGTGAAATTAACTAAATTGCAACTCCTGCAGGAGTGACCTAGATGACAAGTGGGGTGGGTTTCAAACATCTGGCCAGCTTTCCCAGCAATTTATGATGGATGGAAGTTTATTAATAAAAAACAGCTGAATGGTGGGGGACTTGCTTTTTATATTTATTTTGTGTCCTAGGTATATAACGACACCTGATCCCTTCTCGGCATGATTACAAAGTGAGGATTTATTTGTTTTCTTGGTAAACCTCAGATTTGCACATAAAATTTATCTGGCCTCCTTTAATGATTTACATACATAGGGCTTTAACGGGCTAATAAGCCCCATGATGGTGCAATTAGTAACCAATTCTAAGCCTCCTTTCTAAAAATGTGAGAGGATAGTTTTTAACTCAAGTTTCCCTCCCTGGTGTGTTTCTATAAATGACTGAAGCACACACACAAAAGTATTAAGTTATTAAGAATAATTTAAAAGAAAAAAATCATGTTGGGCACTCGAATGTGAAAATATAAGTAGGCATAGAAGAATTTTTCTTTTTTTTTTTTTATAGTTTTGGCCACACTGCACAGCTTGCGGGATCTTAGTTCCCTGACCAGGGATCAAACCCGTACCCCCTGCAGTGGAAGCACAGAGTCTTAACCATTGGACCATCAGGGAATTCCCCAAAGAAGAGTTTTTATATCAAATAAGATCATATATGGGATGTAGTATAGCATAAACTGCTTGGAATATAACAAATTTAACAAACATGGGGTATATCAAGCAAAGAAATCATAAAGTACAGAACGACCTAAGTTGTTTGGATTTTAAAAAAAGATCCAAATGTTGTAAGTAGAGTGATATTTGAGGGGTTGTTTTTTAATCCAAATCTTGTCACAGAGAAAGCAGTTCTCATTGACTTTAATACCCAAAAGCCAAATTGCTCACACAACGGCATTTCACTTAAAATATGTCTTAACAATCACTGACATAAACATGTCTACAACCGATAACTTCATGTGTCAAATGAAAAGAATGGAGGAGGAAAGTTGACGTGTATCACAGGAGCATCCAATGAAGCCCAGACATTTCAATCACCTTAGGATGACTGCAGTTAAACTCCTTTGCTTGTCTGCACTAAACCCAAACAGCAGAAACAATTGTGGACTGGTTCAGTTTACATTACACGTTGCCGTCCATATAAGGTGTGGTCCAAATACTTTCACTCTCACCAACACATCTACGGAACATTTAGTCTGGATCTTTGTAGGTGAAATAAAGAGAGTCATTAAAGTAATTAATTGCACAGATAATCCAAGTTTTTTTTTAAAAAAAAAATCCATTTGCCCCAATTATTTGGCTCTCACAAGAAAATTTAGGTTGAATTACCAAGAAAATTGTTTCCATCTTTTATTCCTTTTGTATCCAAATGCTGCTTGCAGGAGCTTGAAAAGCCAGGAACATGCAGGCCCCAGGAATGCCCGTGGCTGGCTCTCTTATCTTGAATTTATTTTCTTAAGGACTCTAACAGGAGTAGCAGGTGTGAACATCTGTCTCAACATATAGCCACAGACTTTATTTTCACTAGGAAACATTTGCCTTCCAAATGCTAATGGGTTGAATTCACTCTTATTTATTTTCTGTCAGCCCCTCACATGGCACCAGAAGGAGACAGAGCATTTTCTGAGCTCGGGGACATGAGGGAACCAGTTAGCCTGTTTTGATTATGTGATTGTGAGGGATGCTGTCCACGTCGGCTCCAGGCAAGGGACCCTGAGGTAGAAGATGCTAAAGGATGCTCTGCTCCACCGCTCAAGAGAGAGCAGCAACCACCATCCCTTGGGATGAGTGAGATGCTGCTCAGGACAGTTGAGGAGAATGGTCTGTGCATGCATTTTCTCTGGAGGAAGGCCAGCCGCACCATGCCAGGATTGGTGGTAAATTTTGCTAAATTCACTTCGAGCAGTACAGGCTGAAATTATTACTTTATGTAATAAGCAATGCCAGCAGCTTTTTTTTTTTTCTTAACAGAATCGAGATGCAATCAACAAACAGACACTTTCT
Organism: Grampus griseus; assembly: GCF_964374135.1. Taxonomy (NCBI): domain Eukaryota; kingdom Metazoa; phylum Chordata; class Mammalia; order Artiodactyla; family Delphinidae; genus Grampus; species Grampus griseus. Next base: position 76,293,866 of record NC_139010.1, read on the forward strand.
GCTCATTCGCACATTTATCAGGACTGACCACACACCAGAGAGGGTGGCAGGCACCGGGGCAGCGATGCTCAGACACCGGTATAAAGAATCACCAAAAAGCCTTGTTAAAAAGGCAGAGTCGGGACTTCCCTGGAGGTCCAGTGGTAAAGAATCCACCTTCCAATGCAGGGGACACAGGTTCGATCCCTGGTTGGGGAACTAAGATCCCACATGCCGCGGGGCAACTAAGCCCATGCGCCGCAACAACTGAGCTTGTGCACCTCAACTAGAGAGCCCACTTGCCACAAACTACAGAGCCCACGCACCCTGGAACCCGCACGCCACAACTAGAGAGAAGCCCATGCACCACAACGAAGATCCCGCACGCCACAACGAAGACCCAACGCAGCCAAAAATAAAAAATCAACTAATTAATTAATTTAAAAAAAGAATCACTTAAAAAAAACGGCAGTCTCCAAACTCAGAAATCAGGATCAACCCGGTGAGGTTCCAGGTGACTCTCAGATAGGTGATCCCAGACCACACATTGATATATGAAAGGCTTCAGAGATGAAAGGTGAATTTGCTTTTATTTGTTTATGTCTGTCTCTCTCCTCTAGATGGTAAGATCCTCTAGACCAGGGATCAGCAATTCTTTTCTGCCAAGGGCCAGGTAGTAAAGATTTTAGGCTTTGTGGGCCAAGAGGCCACATGCTTTGCTGTTGTCGTGGGAAAGCAGCCGCAGACGATACAGAAATGAGTGAGTGTGGCAGCGTCCGTGGCCCTTACAGAACAGCCAGTGGGCTGGATCCAGGCTAGAGCCACAGTTTACCAATCCCTGGTCTAGTGCAGGGCCTTGATCTCACTGGTCTTGGAACCCACACCTATCAGAGTGCCTCAAAAATGGGACATGATTGAGAAGTGTTTATTGAGTGCATGGTCATAGTTCTTGCCTCAAGGATACATGTGCTGGTAGGGAAGACAGTTGGCAAAATAACAAATCATTGCAATGTAAGAGGAGCTCTAGGGAATCTGTACCACGTTCTAGGGGAACATGAAGGCAAAAGGAATGTCACATGTCGCGGTGCCAGAGGGAGCAAGTGGAAATAGGAAGTCCAGGTCGCTGCGAATCTCAGCTAAACAGTGACTAAATTACTCGGAGCACGCACTGCAAAGCTATTGCTTGTTTGTCTGAAATTTGAATTTAACTGGCATCCCACATTTTATCTGACAAGGACCCAGGGGATGTTCATAGCAGAGCTGATACTGCAGTGAAGTTGAACAAGGATGTGCGAAAAGTGGGCAAAGTGGTCAAAGGACAGGATGAAACATGTACACGTTACACAGTCCTGAGAGCCATTCCCTGTCCAAAGGGGAGCTGTGGCTGCAGGGGTGGAATGGCTGCAGGGCAGGCTGGGGGGTGGCTAGAGCTAGGGGGGTGAGGCTGAATGGTAGAGACTTGGACCCCAGGACAAAGGGTCAGACTCAATCCCATAGACAATAGCAAGGGAACCAAGGTTTTTAAGCAGAGGGGTGACTGTTTCCAGTGGTTCCTGTTTAAAAGCACAAGGGTTTTGCTAACAGATTGAATCCTGGTCTTATTTTGACCTAGTCTCTCTTCCAGGCCACGTGGGTTAGATTTTCCTCATTATGAATTTGCTGATTAAAACACACACACACACACAGACACACATACAGACACACACTCATACTGACGTACGATAATTTACACACACATACATACATGCACACAGTAGTGGTGATACAGTACTTTTAACCAAAGGAAAAAAAGTTATACCAGGAAGACCATGTGCACAACTGGCGATAGGGATTAGGTTCCATGCGGCAGGTTGCGAGCATCCCTGAGGCCCTCCTCTGTCTATATTTCTTATTGGATGCTGACCTGAGGACCACAGCACAGAAGGAAGGTGAGAGGCCAGCCCAGGGATGCCAGCCTGGTTCTCTGTCTTGGGCTGTTTCTGCCCAACTGGAAGCCACTTTCTCACCAGTCAGTCTGCACACATGATGTGGTAGTTCCTCCAATCAGTAACAAGCTTGGAGGATGCACAGAGTCAGCAGCTGTCTGCCTTCGGTCAGGAGGAGTCTAAGGCTGGTAAATGCTACTGGCCTGCTCTGCTGTCACGTGGTGCTCCTGTCTGGCAGCCCGTGGAAGATGAACTTGAGCAGGAATGGAGGCAGAATCTAGGATGATGAATGGCTGGCTTCGTGGGACGTTTCCGGGATTTAGTGACTAACAAGAAGGTGATGGGAGAGCAGAGAGGGACAATATGAAGTTTCTGGAATAGGAGACTTAGTGATACCACCCAGCAAGCTAACAAGCTAAAAAATACAAACAGAGGCTCAAGTTTGGGATGTGAGAGAAATGATAACTTGATTTTGAAATTTTCTTTTTTGTGGAGCTTTCCAATCAGGAGAAGACATTTCAGTAAGTAGTTGGATATGTGTTTCCAAAACTTGGAAGAAAGATGGATTTGAGAGTCATCACCCTAGAAGTAGTTCCAGAAGGAATGTGAGCGGATCAGACCCCATAGAGGGAAGTGGGCCGAGAGCGGAGCTGGGAGGAACTTTATCATGTGTGGGATAACCAGAGGAGACAGAGAGCAGAAGAGATTGAGACAGACGAGACAGAGTGGTTTAAAAAGGAAAAAAAAGGTGACAGTTTTGTCCTGAATCTTAATCAATGAGAAAGGATGGAGGGGAAGAAAGTGCTGGGTTTAGCCATCAAGCAGCCACTGGCGACCGTAGCAAAGCTCGTGTGCAGATGATGGTGGGGACCCAAGACACATCAAGCCGTGCATTTCAGTCCCGTCCTGCTCAACAGTTTGATTAATGCCACAGATGAGCACATTGCTTCATTCCTTCAACAAATACTCACTGAGCACACTACTCTGTGCCAGGCACCTCCTAGACAAAAACATAGCAAACCAGTGCATGAGATCATGCTGGAAGAGGGTGCGTTTAATTCCGATGGGCGGGCAGGGTGGGAGCTAAAGCCATCAACATAGTTGATAAATAGAGCCAGGACTAAGTTAGCATATCGGCAAGCCAAACTGATTGCTTTTGTGGCCCAATGAATTAGCAAATGATAGGAAATGCTAACCCCGTCTACTTCCAGGAAACTGCCACTCTGAATTAGAAGAAAGTCCGAATAAGTAATTATTTTTAACGACAAATAGTTTAGTAACTCTCAAGTACTAAAATAATTCATACTTTGCTAACATCACTGCCACAGAGAGCTCCTTTAGGAAATGATTAATGGAGAATGTAATCTGATTTGTAACTAATATATCAATCGGCCAGCAATAAATTTTGTTTCTATGCTGCTGAATCTTTCGCTTTCCTTAGCAGATTAAGCGTTCTTCTTGCAATTTTGTTCACAGGATTAACTCGTTTTGTAGTCAAGTATCCAGTAAACAGTAAGAGCTTTACAGTCAGGCTGACACGGGTTCAAATCCTAGTTCAGCTGCTTACCCGGAATAGGACTCAAGGGGGATTGCTCAATATTTGAGCCTCAGTTTGCTGCATGGTCAATGGGCACAATAATTTCTGTCTCAAAGGATGATTATAATTAAATTAAATAATAGAGTAACTCATGCATACCACATGCTGAATGTTCTCATAATGAATGTTCGCTGTTGTTAGTCTTAGACACGAAGACAAGCAACCTTAGCCCTGAGTGCTGGGTGAAGTCTTCCTGAAATTCCAAAGACAGTGTTTGGTGCAGGGCTCTGGGGTGATAAAAGAGAACCGAGGTGGACAAGAAGGGACATTCCATTGCCAAAGAAACTTGCATCAGTTACCAGAGCCCTCGCTGGTCAGCCTGTCTCCCTACCTCACACCTGGGGAGCCACCTGGAGCACGGATGGCCCACATAAAGCACAGGTGTCAGATGTCTTGCCAGGTGTCACAGTCAAGGTCATAGGTGAGCCTCCCCAAGGGTGTGTCCTGAGCGCTGCCTAAGGGGGCGAGGTCAACCCTGTCTCCTTTCATAGCCAAAGCCCTTCTCCGTTTGAAGGAGCTGGGGGAGTTCCCAGCAGCCAGGTCCCGGAGGGCAACGAGATAGTCTTGGCTCTAGACTCGAAATCACAACAACAGAGCCATCGCTCACGGGCATCACAGGCCAAACCTGTCTCACCAAACACATGTCGCATCCTTTCCTGGTTAAGGAAATGGGAATATAAGGAAATTAAAAAAAAAAATACAGTATCCTTTTAGTTGTAGTTTTAAAGGAAAGCTGCCTATTGGGCGGGATCTTGGGGGCATTCCGGCACCAAATTTTAAATTTCTGTTTTTGAAACCATCTCAACATATATAGTGGAGGGTATGGTCCTAGGCTCCATGAGAAAGAAAGAGAGCAAGACAGATAAGAAGGACATAACACCTACCCTCCAGGGACCTCCCACCTAGGCGGGAAACAAATCCGTGAAGACAGCGTAACCAAGACCCCTAGAGAGGGGATAGGTCTGAGCAGCCATTCTGAGCTTTTGTGCTGATCCAATATCTGTGTGGGTAGGAAAGGCTGGCTACAAAATGAAGTGGTCCTTACCCTCGTTGACCAGTGCCTGCCATGTGCTGGGTAGGGCATGGTCACCTTGGCCATGACAGTTCCTATAGTCAGTTGTGTGGATGTCACAGAGGGAAGGAAACAAATCCAGGCTGTCACACTCAGAAGCATCCCACATTTGTGGGAGCCTTGGCGGGGGGCTACTCATCAGAAGCTGGGGGTGCTATCTAAAATTATCGATGTTTTAATATCATATAATATCGCTTATATGTGGAATCTAGAAAAATGATACAGATGAACTTATCTGCAAAGCAGAAATAGAGACGCAGATGTAGAGAGCAAACGTATGGTTACCAAGGGGGGAAGGAGGGGGTGGGATGAATCGGGAGACTGGGATTGACACATATACATTACTATGTATAAGACAGATAACTAATGAGAACCTACTGTATAGCACAGGGAGCTCTACTCAGTGCTCCTCGGTGACCTAAATGGGAAGGCAACCCAAAAAAGAAAGAATATATATATACGTGTAGCTGATTATATAGCTGAATATATATATACTTTGCTGTGCAGCAGAAATTAACATAATTGTTATACTCCAATAAAAATTAATTTAAAATAAACAAAACAAATAAAATTACTGTTGTTTTAATTTGCTTTTAGCCACGACAGTTATGTTTGGTTTTTTACGTCAACCAATGATAAAAGAAGACACGGGTTTTTTAATTCAGTGAAGCAGACGTGGGTTTAAAAAGGCAGAGGAATTACCGCAGTCACTTAGGAACGCTTTGAGGCATGAGTCACTGTAGCTGCTGGAATACCTGGGCAGTCCAGGGATATCAACTGAATGAATGAATAAACAGGTGAGTAAATAAACATGACGCACAGGTTTCATGTATCCTGTGTGTTCGGGGGATCCAGAAAGAGAGAAAGGGGCACATGGAGGGAGGGGTACTATGTCTGATTTGCCTCTGAAGATACATTGTATAAGGGGGGACAGGTAAGTAGGGGTCCCCTCTGACAAGCCAGGCTCCCCGTCTGCAGAGAGTGTCTCAGAGCTGTGTCCTGAAGCCCATGTTTTGACAAATGACAACAGAGGCCAAAGAATGGGCTGCAGGAGGTATCCAGGAGCCAGCCTCACTTCTGTCCTCCAGGGGTAGGGGGTCACTGGGAACAGCCAATGTCCAGGGCAGAGACAGGTCCAGATTGCCGAGTGCAGAGCAGGGCTCAGAGAGGAATGCTGCTCCTTGGAGATTCTGAGCCTGTGAATGTAACACCCCAATTTTGCAGTAATGCAGTTTAAAACAAACTCTGCCTTCCACTTAGGGAGTTGGGCCGTGAGCAAAATCAACACAGACAGTCGTCAAAACCAATGTCTAAACACCACTTGAGAAGGGGTTATGCTCAGCACAAGCGTTCCCGGGTCCTAGAGAGCTCCCACACATCATTTAGTCCGACCAGGGAGGCCTCTCCCACGCACACGCTCATTCACAAGGTCTCTGCTTGGAAGCGCCTGAGCTCAGCAAAGGCCCCCTGTCGGCTGAACGGTGCCAATTGTTGACCATCTCCTTGTGCCTCCCCGCAGGCGTATGATTTGGAGCAGCTGGAGTAGAACGTACAAGTGGAGTAGCAGCTCAAATGACATTGGGAAAGCTGCCCAGGCCATGGGGCAGAGGGCTCTGGGCAGGTAAGCAAAGCGTGTGTTAATTACATGGCAAGAGAGAGCTACCATTAAGGGTGTCCACGCAGGACAGAAATGGCCTGACGGAGAGTAAATGGGAAGTGACCCCAAACCAAGCTGCCTTTCAGAATACCAGGGGAACTTGTTAAAAGTGGAGACTCTAGGCTTCACTGAGAAGTTCTGCTTCTGCTTGGCTGGCGTGGGACCTGCAGCCTGCATTTACATAAGCGCTGGGGGTCACCCCTCACACTGCCAGTTCTCTGCCTAGAATGGGAGGCATTGGACTGGAGGAAGACTGGAGGCTGGCAGGTCGGACGGAAGGCTCTCACAGGGTTGGAGGCAAGATCACTACGTAGAGAAGGAAGAGGCTGAGCCTGGATGCCCTTGTAAGCTCCTCCCCCTTGATACTCTAGGATCCAAAGCTGTAACAGCACCTGAGCTCCGTGGCAGCTACAATGCTGTGATGGAAAGGAACAGAAGGAATTGAAAAACTCTGAGGGGGGTAACGTTTACAAGACCTGACAATATTTTGAGTACATGTAGGTAGCAGGAGGTTTTAGCCTCAACCCCTCATGTCTCCCTGGCAAGGAGACTGACAAAGCCATTTAGAGAAATGGGGCAGCAAGAGGAGGGGCTGGTGGAGGGTGCAGACAAGTGTTCAGTTTGGGCCAATATATTTGAGGGTTTCTCGGACTGGACAGCACAGTGTAGTGGTTAAAACAAAGACTCCAAAACCAGCCTCTGCCTGCACTCATAATTCTGGCTTTGATACTTACCTGTGTCACTTTGGGCAATTTTCGTCATTCCTCTATGTCTCAGTTTCCCCATCTATAAAATGGGGATAATGGTGCACATACTTCATGGGGCCATTGTGAGAATTAAATAAGTTCATGCATATGAAACATTCAAAGCCATATCTGGCACATGTTAAGTGCTTCCCTTGTCACTAGACCTTTAGACAGGAATGTCAATTGGCTGAAGATGTCAATCTGGGGCTGAAGAGGTCAGTCAGGACTTTATTTTCACTCTTTCTTATTCAATCATCTGTCAGTAGCCACTTGTAGCTAAGTGACATAGGCAAGGGGGGGACAAGCATGATTTCCCTTGTATCACTGCAGACGTGGATGCTAAGATAAGGGCATTAGGCCTACAGTTCAGCCCCAGCTTATGCCGGACAACCTGACACCACCTGCTTTGCCAATGGCACTGACATGGGCAGTGTAGAAAGCAGTAAACCCTGGGATCTGGTCCCCCATCTGCCACCAGCCACTTCCATGGCCTTCTCTCATCTATTACACTGAGAATTGAGCTACTCATGCTCAAACATGTTCTCCAGACTTTAATTTTGATTGTTCTAAAATCAAAATCATGCCTATCCTGAAGGAAGGAGAAGCCCTTGGCTCTACTGCCTCCATGCTTTGATAGCTTGGGTAGAGAACATGATTTTTATCTGGAACAGTGGACAACAAGAAAATAGACTGAGTATTGACAGAGGGGCTGCTGAGGGGGTATCTTCCAGTGTGTAGTCAAGATCCCACTCCACTGGAGGAATCAGGCTCCCTGACTTCAGACTATACTACAAAGCTACAGTAATCAAGACAGTATAGTACTGGCACAAAAACAGAAATAAAGATCAATGGAACAGGATAGAAAGCCCAGAGATAAACCCATGCACATATGGTCACCTTATCTTTGATAAAGGAGGCAAGAATATACAATGGAGAAAAGACAGCCTCTTCAATAAGTGGTGCTGGGAAAACTGGACAGCTACATGTAAAAGAATGAAATTAGAACACTCCCTAACACCATACACAAAAATAAACTCAAAATGGATTAAAGACCTAAATGTAAGGCCAGACACTATAAAACTCTTAGAGGAAAACATAAGAAGAACACTCTTCGATAAAAATCACAGCAAGATCCTTTTTGACCGACCTCCTAGAGAAATGGAAAGAAAAACAAAAATAAACAAATGGGACTTAATGAAACTTAAAAGCTTTTGCACAGCAAAGGAAAACATAAACAAGACGAAAAGACAACCCTCAGAATGGGAGAAAATATTTGCAAACGAAGCAACTGACAAAGGATTAATCTCAAAATATACAAGCAGCTCATGCAGGTCAATATCAAAAAAAAAAAAACCACCCCAATCCAAAACTGGGCAGAAGATCTAAATAGACATTTCTCCAAAGAAGATATACAGATGGCCAACAAACACATGAAAGGATGCTCAACATCACTAATCATTAGAGAAATGCAAATCAAAATCACAATGAGGTATCTCCTCACACTGGTCAGAATGGCCATCATCAAAAAATCTACAAACAATAAATACTGGAGAGGAGGTGTGGAGAAAAGGGAACCTTCTTGCACTGTTGGTGGGAATGTAAATTGATACAGCCATTACGGAGAACAGTATGGAGGTTCCTTAAAAAACCAAAAACAGAACTACCATACGACCCAGCAATCCCACTACGGGGCATATACCTTGAGAAAACCATAACTCAAAAAGAGTCATGTACCACAATGTTCATTGCAGAAGTATTTACAATAGCCAGGACATGGAAGCAACCTAAGTGTCCATCGACAGATGAATGGATAAAGAAGATGTGGCACATATATACAATGGAGTATTACTCAGCCATAAAAAGAAATGAAATTGAGTTATTTGTAGTGAGGTGGATGGACCTAGAGACGGTCATACAGAGTGAAGTAAGTCAGAAAGAGAGAAATGAATACCGTATGCTAACACATATATATGGAATATAAAAACAAAAAAATGGTTCTGAAGAACCCAGGGGCAGGACAGGAATAATAACACAGCTGTAGATAATGGACTTGAGGACACGGGGAGGGGGAAGGGTAAGCTGGGACGAAGTGAGGGAGTGGCATGGACATATATACACTACCAAATATAAAATAGGTAGCTAGTGGGAAGCAGCCGCATAGCACAGGGAGATCAGCTTGGTGCTTTGTGACCACCTAGAGGGGTGGTTCACTTTGTTATACAGCAGAAACTAACACACCATTGTAAAGCAATTACACTCCAATAAAGATGTTAAAAAAAAAATCCCATTCCAAACATTATAGAACAAAAAAGCTACTTTCTATTTACATTTAGCTGGAGATTAAAAACAGCAAATAAACAAGGGCCACCCACTTGGTCTATACCATAGAAAGTGAATAGCCGCCACGTCTCAGCTGTACTTTGTGCTGTGTAGACACACACCTTAGGCAGGTGCAGCGGGGGACCGTGACAAAGTCAGCTGAAAATCCCTCTTAACTTCTAGATGCTCATGGAACAAAACCAAAATGGGTGCAGAGTCCCCAAAACAGAGTCCTCTCTGACGGAGACTAAAGAATACACAGGTGATGAACTGCAGATATAAGCTCGTTCTACAATAAAAAATAAGAGGTTGTAATATACATGTAATATACAGCATGGTCACTGTAATTCACAGTATCATATTGTATATTTGAAAGTTGTTAAGACAGTGGATCTGAAAAGTTCTCAACACAGGAAAAAAATTTGTAACTATCTGAGGTGATAGATGCTAACTAAATGTTTTGTGATAATCATTTCACAATATATATGTATATCAAATCATTATGTTATATACTTAAAACTAATACAATGTTATATGTCAATTATATCTCAATAAAACAGGGGGGAAAGTTGTCATCTTTAAAGCTGCCATTTCTTGTATGCCCCCTAACTTTTATGAAGAAATAAAAATTGAAATATTTCATGAAATCGGGATTAACTGAAAATCAACCAACCGAAACCCTCAGTTCACTGGAATTTGTACACCTTCTGCATTTAAGTAAGTAGCAGTGATAAGAAAACTATCAGGAAGCTGGTGACTACATTTCCTCTCCTTTTACTCTAGGTTTGTTTCTCACAAACTATAAGCGAAAAGACCAGGACTGAATTCAAACAGACATGAATTCAACTCCCAGCATGACCAATGCCAGTTGTAAGAATTTGCCTTAATAATCTAATCTCACCAAAACACTGAATTTTTCATTTATAAAAATGCAACAACACCTGCTCTGCAGGATTAGTTTGAAAATTATAATACAGCTGAATTTTCATTTGGGATTGGTGAGGGAAGTTAGGTTTGAAAGTTAACACATACAGTCATATTTTCCTTGAAAACTCACTAACTTGCCCACCACTGTCCAATAGAAATATAATGAGAGTCACATATGTAATTTAAAATTTTCTGTTTGCCCATTAATAGTGTAAAAAGAAACAGGTCAAATTTATTTTCATAATATATTTCATTTAACCTAATGTATCCAAAATATTATTTCACCATGTAATCAACATTAAAAATTACTAATGAGGTATTTTACTTTTTTGGGGGTGGTACTAAGTTCTCAAAATCCAGTGTGTACTTTATACCTACGGCACATCTTAACTCAGACTAGCCACATTTCAAGTGCCCAGTAGCCAACTAAAGTCCTAGACAGCACAGCTCTGAAGCATCCTTGTGTCTACTGGAGGCAGGCAGGCCATGTCTTCAAAAGGGCAACCCAACCAGGATTTCTTCCAGTATTGACGCAAACTAGGTCCCTAATTCTTTAGTTTAGAACTGTGGTAAAGTAGATGGTTTGAATTCAGGGTCCAAGATGAAAAATTATCCTTAAGGATCAGAATCACTCATTGAGCAAGAGGCTCTCACTTTCAAGACACACCTCTGTTCAGGCAGGAGGAGGACAGAGTCTCCTTGGCCGTCTAACACCCTCTGTAGATCCCTGAGATTTGATCATTAGTTTCAAATGCTCAGCATATGTAGTTGAAATTATAAGTTAAATTCACATATACGCTTTCACTTGGTGTGTGGACAAAATTTCAGCACAGGGGACATACGTTGAGCTCCTACTCTATGGCAGAATCTAGAAAACACAAAGGTGTCAGCCTGAGTTCAAATCCAGATTAGATACTTAGAAGTTCTATAACCTTCGACAGATTAATTTCTTAAGCCTCAGTTTCCTCATCTGCAAAACAAAAATAATAAAAGTTCTCTATTCGTAGGATTTTTTGGAAAATTAAATGAGGGAGTCCTAACAAAGCACATGGCAGAAAACACATTTAATACACTTTCCCATTTTTCATAGTGATTGGCACTGGGTAGCACGGTAAATATTTGCTGATAAAAACAATGCTAAGTAGCTTGGCCTGATCTGGGGATGTTAAGGAGATGCAGAAGGCTTCCAGGTCCCAAGACGTCTCCCCCCGACCCAACCACCACCACCGCCAACAACTTCTGAAACAACCATGGCGGACAATCACCCTTTTAGCTTGTGTTGTTCTCTCTAAGCCTTTTGTTAAAAAGTGAAGGAGCGAAGTCAGCAAGAACACGAACATCTTAGTATGAATGAGTTTCATTCACTTTTCTCCTGCCTGGAGTAACCCCAAGAATCAGCAGTGGGATCAGGGCTCAGAAACTGGGGAGGAGGCCAACCGAGGTTACACGTTTCTTCACAAACCACAATTGGCCCCCGGAATGCTTCGACATTTTGACTCTAGAAAACTGGTGAAAGCCGTTGTGCTTCCCTGTGGACATGGCTAAAGAAAATAGAAACACTCGCATGTCAGCAAGGTTCCAAACAGACTAGAGGTTACGGTGACTTTGGACGACTTTATAATGTTTGTCAAAGTGTTTCCCTTCCAAGAAAGGTGAAGGCTTAAAGGATAATTCCTCACCAAAAAAACCATCTTTTTCCAACAAATAAGAAGAATGTTAACCTGAGGCAAAAGCGTTTTACGAAACGTTTGACAAACAAAGGAAGAAATTAAGTCCAGGCCTGTAGGATCCTGCCCGTGGCTCGCTGAGCAGCGGAGGGAGAGGGCTGAAGTCACGCGACACCAGCGGTGCGCCTGCGTGTCCTTCGGCTCCACTGCACTTCTGCGCGTGCGGAGCTCGCTTCACGTTTCTTACCCTAGTGCTCTCTTTAAGAGCGGCCCCAAGAAATGAGGTGCCAAAAAAAAGCGAACATTTTATTGGAAAAAAGACACTGGATCTTCTTTTCTGTTCTCTGTCCCTCTGTGAACAGTAGAACAGGAAACTTCACACCTGGTCCTAAGAGTAACCTCTCCAAGTCAGCATCTCTCCACCTGAATAATTCCTGGTAGTGGGGGGCTGTCCTGCACAGTGTGGGATGCTTAGCAGCTTCTCTGGTCTCTCCCCACTGAATGCCAGAGGCTCCCCTCCAGTTATGACAACCCCAAGTCTCTCCAGACATAGCCTGGTGGCTCCTGGGGGACAAAATCTTCCCCAGTTGAGAACCACGGGTCTAGGGCAGGGGCTGCTCGTCATTCTGCCTGACTTTGGGACTGCAGTGGTCAAGGAGAACTTTCTGCTTTCGGAGCCAGGTGGGAAAAATCATTTATCTAAACCCCAACTCTTCATTACATCTTTTTTTTTTTTTTTTTTCACTTCCGACAGAAGGACAGTTCAGTTTAGTAAAGCAATGAAGAATATAAAATGCAGCCTGGTGATGGGGTTTCTAAGCCAGATTTGGCCTTCGTAGCTTCAAAGATCATGAAACCTCTCATTTGTACACAAGGCAGCAATTTCTCACAAGGATACATTCCTCTGACTCTCTTTTAAAAGTCAAGTACAGCTTGGCAACCACAGAGTACAGAAAATATAGGCTTTCTACAAGAAGCAATTATTCAAAACCCAAAGACTTAAAAAAAATATGAGCATGTCAAATCGTGTCAGTTACAACACGTAAGACAACTGGATTCCTTCACTTAGAAGCAACAGAATGGTCTGGGTTTGTTTTTTCTTGCTGACTTCGATTATTTCTTAGAGGTATAACCCAAGCTGTCTAAAACTGTTGACACTGGGTTACTGACCTTTTAATTTAAAAACAAGAAGGTCCAGGTTTAGTATTTAGGCTTTTGCTTTAAATGTTCACCAATCATTACATCCATAATTAGACCTTATGCTGGAATGTACCAAAATCTGCCTCTCCTGGATCACTTACAGGGCATTGGAGAAGCCACAAGAAAACTGGACACTTCAGCAATGCTAAGATTTTTCTGGGCTGGCACAGGAAAACTCAGTTCATGGAATACGAATCAGCAACCCTACACCCTAATTTCCACCCTTCACATGTAGCGTGATTATACAAGCAAGCAGTACGAGCGTCAAGTCAAAAACTGAGGTTTGTTTGCCAGAAGGAAGCCAAACCTTCAATTCTGTAGTTAATGCCACCTAGGACTATAATTACACAAATATCATCTTTCCACTAAAGAAGTGGAAAAGGTATCCTCATGGCCAACGTCCATGTGAATTCACCATCTTGGGTTTAATACCGAGGCTAACACCAAATTCCTAAGGTATTCATATTCAGATATTTAAAAGTAAAAAATTAAGCATCTGATAGTAACATTAACATACTTATAGTATATCTTCTTAGATTTATTGAATGTCAATTTCAGAAATGTTCCCCAAACACTGTCTCCCGTGTTATTGAAGGGATTTTGCGTAAAATAAACCAATTTTATTACAATCTTCACATACACAGCAGAATTCAGGGAGAGTTCAAACATTTGGTGAACTGTTGGTTTCCCTCACTGGGTCTCAAGGAATCAACATTAGTGTATTTAACAGAAGGCAGGCACAGAGATTGTTTTTATTAGAAGGCCCAAACAGGATATTCATTGAGAAAAGCTTGAGGAGGGGATAGGGGTGGTATTTGCTTTCCAATGCAAAAGCTAATTCCTAAAAAGTAAATGAGGCATTTAAAATTATAGGAAGCTTCATACATGGATCACAGAAGAACTTTCAGACCACTAATATCCTACTACAACTTCACTATGACACAAATAAATATGCTTAAAAACTGAAGAGATTGTTCTGAATGAACACTTTATTATGGAAAACCACCCTCGTTAAAATTTCCTTGGTCTGAGGCACTCCTCTACCACTTTACTTTTTTACCCTCAGCCTGGGTCATTCCCTTCACCCAAACTGACACAAACAGACCTACACATAACCCTGTCCATCTCCATGTGTGAGCCACGAAACATATGGGCAGTTTCTTAAAGAGATAACCTGGACTTACCATTGGGCACAGCAATTGCACCTCTAGGTACGTATCCCAGAGAAGTGAAAACATACATCCACCCAAGACTTGTATATGAATATTGATAGCAGCATGATTCATAATAACTGAAAAGTGGAAGCAGTTCATGAACTGATGGGTGGATAAATAAAGTGTGGCGTATCTATATAATTCAGCTATAAAAAGGAACAAAGATCTGATACACGCTACAACATGGGCGAGCCTCAGAAACACTGTGCTAAATGAAAAAAGCCAGTCACAAAAGGCCACCTCGTGTATGATTCCATTTATACGAGACGTGAAAAAACATACGGGTCCAAGTATAAATAATTTCCCCACAATACAAGTAATTTACTCCTGATACTTAAGGTTAGCACCGTGCCTAACATCAATTTTTAAACTGACTCCTTTAAATACATTACTTCCTTGTATTAAAATTTACCAGACTACACCAAAGAAAGTAGAACTAACATTGATGTTTAACATGAAGCTCCAAAGATTGCAACACAAAATGAAAATAAACTCTTTGTAAAGAGATAATAGCACCATTAACTTCTGTCTTCTAAAAGGTTTGCTCCAAATTCTAACTACTATTCCTTAAACTTCTCAACCTGGGGCTCGTCTTCCATTATGCTGAGAAGCAATAAGATGTGAAGCATTTCCAAATCTCCCTGAATTATCAAAGAACCAAAAATAAATTCCAAATTGCTTTTAAGTGTGAAATGTAGTTTTTTTCCACTCTCGGTTGAAAAATGACTGCAGAGATTCTACTCAGATTTTCCAAGCTATAAATCTCTCTCAAGCTAGGACTAGGTATGGACATTTTTAGCCTCAAAGGTTATTTTTGTCAGAAAGATATCACTGAAGGAATCAGGAAGTTGGGATGGTCATCTGTTGTTGGAAACCAGAGGTGGTAATATAAGGTCATTACCAAAGAAATAAAGAAACAAACAAAAAAACTTAGAAAAATCCACACATTCCAATCAAATCTGACAAAAGCAATATGCGTTAAGTGCCATAAAATGTTCATGTCCTTTGGCTCAGGATCCTGTTCGTAGGAATTTATCCTAAAGAAATGCAAACCACTGCAACGTGATTTGTAACGGCAAAAGACTTGAGGCATCTTCGATAAGCAACAGTAAGGGTTGGTTAATTAAATTATGCTGCATCCCTTTGATGAAATGTTATGACTCCATAAAGACTAATTATAAAAGACATGGAAATGTACTTATGATAAAATGTTAATGGGGAAAGAATAAAAATATATGGACTCTATAATAATCATGCAAGCAAATGTATGTATCTGAAAAAGGACTAAAAGTGACCACACAAAAGTATAAATCATTGTGCTATTATGGTGGGAACACTTATTTTTTTCCTCCATGTTCCCAAATTTTCAAACGCTATCATATAGAAAAGATTAGAAAAACTAAGTTCAATCATACAAATGTTATGAGAAACAATTCCTTTAATCAACTTGCATCACCAGCTACACTTTTACTTGTCCTATTTATGTTTAAAATAATGACCACCAGACACCCCTAGTCAAAGATGGGGAAGAAAACACTGTTCTAGCTGAGAGTCAAAATGTGGTTGCATAATAAACTTAGTGATGAGAATAATTTGATGGACAAAGAAGTAACAAAAGAGGTTCCTCCTGCTTTCTGAATCCCACACTTGTTCTGCTAATTTTTTCTCATTAGATTTCCATACTATCTCTTGGGAAGAAATTGTATGTGAGAAAGATCAGCCCCCTTCCTTGCCTACTGGGCCTCATCTGGTAACACCCATCCACGGGCCCTCAGGGAGCATCATCAAATGTTCCCTGGGAATGACAGAGTGAGAGGGGTACGCATGGACCAGCAAGGTGGACCGAGGAGCCCACCACTCAGAATCCAGACTCTTTTATCCTACACACAACAAGGAGTCTCTCTGTGATGGTTAATCTGATGTGTCAACTTGTCCAGACTATAATACCCAGATATTTGGTGAAACATTATTCTAGATATTTCTGTGAAGGTATTTTTTAGGTGAGATTAACATTTAAATCATTAGACTTTGAATAAAGCAGACTACCTTCCATGATGTGGGTGAACCTCATCCAATCAGCTGAAGGTCTTAACAGAAAAAAGAGGCTGATCTTTCTCACATATAATTTCCTCCCAAGAGACAGAATGGAAATCTAGTGAGAGATGGAGATGGAGATGGTGACAGAGATGGAGATGGAGACGGAGACGGAGACGGAGACGGAGACGGAGATGGAGATGGATATGGAGACGGAGATGGAGACGGAGACGGAGACGGAGATGGATATGGAGGTGGATATAGAGATGGAGACGGAGATAGAGACGGAGATGGAGATGGAGACAGAGATGGAGACGGATATGGAGACGGAGATGGAGATGGAGATGGAGATGGAGATGGAGATGGAGACAGAGACGGAGATAGATATAGAGATGGAGATGGAGATGGAGACGGAGATGGAGACGGAGATGGAGATGGAGATGGAGACAGAGACGGAGATAGATATAGAGATGGAGATGGAGATGGAGACAGATAAACAAGTCATATTGGCTCTGTTTCTCTGGAGATCCCTGACTAACATAGAGTCCTACTTCCATAAATGTTCCTTGTGGTGTCACCTGGCACAGAGTAGGTGTTCCGAGGATATTTATTGAGGGTGGGAGGAATGAACTATTCTTGGACCCTGGGATGGAGCCCTCTCAGTCCTGTTGTTCAGATTCCTCTGGGAAATTCATGTAAATTAAAATACCGGCAAAATTACCAAAGTTACCAACTCGCAAGCTCCTATCTGTATATGAATGTTCTGTTCCTATTTTAAATGTTTGTTAAGAAGTTGTTTTTGCCATCCACCTTCTCATACCTTGTTTACCTGATCTAAGAACCTTAACTGCACACCTGAGGGCATGGATGATGTTGCTTGTTATGCCCTCCAGTGAGATCACAATTTTTACATTTACAATTTTTATGTTGACTTGCTAATTCAATATGAAGTCATAGTAATTACTTCAATTTCCACTTATAACATCTAGAGGATAGAACAATATACCCATTGTTTTATACTCTGGAGTATATATATAAACATCTAGAGTATAAAAACAATCTATCCATTGTTTCTCTAATGTGGGGTTAATATTTAGTCTGCAACAGACAAGACTGCCTTCTCTTTTTAGTGTCCTTTCTGATGAACCCTATTAATCAGTAGCATGTTTTTTAAAAAAAATCTCATTTTCAAGCCATGTAATAGATTATGTTTGAGTTACTATTTAACTTTCTGCCTCCAATTTTTGAGGATTCTAATCCTGTAGTTCAGTCCAAATTATACATTTTTGGTATTAAATTTTTTTTGCCTTCTCAAGTTTTTCTTTTAATGGTCAAAACCAAAGGCCTGATTTTAACACAGCTTTTACATAATTGGTTTAAGTTAGCAAAATGTATTCAAAGCACACTGACTACTGTTTTAACATATCTTTTAAACTACTGGCTTAACACATTTTTGCTGAAATGGATAATTTCTGACTTAAATGATGAAACTGCCTGATTGTTTTACTATCCTAAAGGCAACTTACCAACAGATACACCTTGGACCCCAGGAGGGCAGCCCTGCCAGGGAAAGGATGTACTAAAGCCCGATTTGAGACTCAAGATCAAAGGAAGAAGGTCAGGGCCATCTCCTTGGAGGACTTGCTCTGGCAGGTAGCACATTAGAGCTGGTCTGATCTAGGGTCACATTACATTTCTGCTTAAGGAAGTCAGTCTCTGGACAAATGACATTAGAAAAATCACCTGTGCGTTAACTCCCCAGGAACACAAATCCCACAACATGGACAAGACGGCACCATTGCAAAGTGTCAAATACTCATTTACAGCCTCATGGTTGCCTGTGCGTCACTTCCCCTGCAGGGAGCTAAAAGTAAGGCCATTCACCTCAACCACTAGCTCACCCTCCTTAAGCCATATCTGCTGCTAGATCAGGGGTTCTGAATCCTATAACTGTCATCATCACATTGCAAACCCTCTGGGGGGACTTTTAGAAAGCAATGCTTCCTGAGCCCCACCCCAGGTCAATTAAATCAGAATTAACAGGGATGGGACCTGGGTTGATTCTAAAGCACAGTCAAGGAAAATGAATGCAAAGACCTATCCGACAGGGGCGCTTTATAAAGAAAGCTTTGACAATCAATTGAAATAAACCTTCTCTGAAAGCTGCCCCCAATTATTCCAGGCCACGTCCTTCACTGCCCAGGCAACTGAGAGCTCTGGGCTCCAGAGGTTCATTGCTGTACCCCCGAGGTCCTTTTCTAAAATGACAAAACTTCCAAAGAATTCTCCAGGGTTTCATGTGTGCAACAGTTGAAACTATGTTGTGTTGGAGGGTTTTTTTTCCTGAAAACACATGTGTCCTTTTGTTTCACGGTCTCACTTGGCACAAAGCACCCAGTTCATTTGCCCATCAGATTAGCTTGAATTACATGCTTTTACTGCTCCTACAAGCTAGTGCAAGAGACCTACAATTAACTGTGGGCTGGTTTAAGCCCTAAATAGAACTAATGTCTGCCCCGACCAAATGCCTCAGGACCTGCTTTTTTTTTTCCTGTAAATTGCTATTTTTATAGGCTGTCTTCCAAAAGTTGAGCCCCAATACAAGTTGAAACCGTAAGCCTACTAGATTCTCCTCACAATAACTGTTGAATCCTTACCACTTGCGCTCTCTCCAAAAACTTAGCCAAATATATAATATTGTCCTCGCAACGGAAGACAGAGTTGCTGCTCGTAATGCAATCTCATTCAAGTTCATGTAATGGCAGAAGTGAGAGGAAACCACTAACACTTTTGTCCTCTCTGGGTAGGTATTTATGTGTCAAGACAGAAGACATAATGTCTCCTGTCTCTGTATCTGCAGATTGAAGAGATCATTCATTTCTAAGAGATCATTTGGCACTCAAGTTGAAAATACCAGGAGTGTTAGAAAATTCCAACACCGTGAGTTCTAAAATGATGACAGAGGACACAAATTGGTTCTGGTTGGTTAAATTTTGCAAACTTCAGAAAGGGAAAAAGATGAATGGATAACAAGCGTGATTCTTACTTATGGGCCTCCATGGAAAAGTAGCATAATATCAGTATTACGTTACCTCTCCTTTCCGTCAGCAATGAGTTACACTGTCGGTCCCTGGCAGGGACAATCAGATAAAACTCTACCAAGTGCCTGTGGAATTTGCTGCTCCTGGCATCAGGACTGAAAAAGCAAGACTGAATGAAGCAGAACCAATTCTGCCTCTGGAAATGGGAGGCTGGGGGAGAAACATCTATGCACCCCATCAGTAGAGCTGCAGGCTTCATTTCTCCATAGATCACATTTCCCCCAACTGCTATCATCAAGGAACCAGAGGAGGCTCTCAATAATAGGAATTGGAAGTGGAAAACGGGTCCTGAACTTACATCTTCCCGTGCCTGACTCTGAAGTCATGTGTTCTGGAATGAACTTTGTTGGAACAAGTCGTATCCATTACTTCACCTGAGAGTCAGACTCTTAGCCTGACATCCTTAATGGTCAAATTAGACCACTATTTCCTCAAGCTCAACTTTCATTCTTGAACGAATCATATGGGATTCATGGTATCATGTTAGATTGCACAGAAAGTCAAGAGGTCCATTTGGTGCTAAGGAGACAAACACCTTTGTGCTACTCGAAAAGTACCCGTTCCTCTCTCATTTTAGGATGGAAACATACCTTCCTAACCACCCTTGCCCAGGAAGCCTGGTCTGTGATCTAAGTAATCTTGTTGTCTCCTCCATGTACATATGACTGTTTTCAAATATGTGTAGATGGTGTCATAACAATAATGAACAAATTCATTTAAAAGCATTTCTAAATTTAGATTAGTTTTTGACATTATGCATTTCATCAACACTGGATACTAAATATACAAGTACAGCCTGCACAACTTTTACACATCACGAGTAGTTCCTTCACGTTTGGAATCACTGAACTGGAAGACTACCCAATTTCCCTATTGTCTGAGGTCACTTTCACAGCCCTGTAAATATCCTTTTAAGAGTCTGAAAAACAAAATCCAATATGCTACATTATCGTCCTATTCCATACAATGGTGATGATAGAATGGTTGTAATGAGGATGACATCAGGAAGAACATACCAAAGTAATGATGACTTTGCCCAACATTTTGAAGGGTCTTAGGTTCATAAGCTGGGGTCTTATCCTACTCCAATGCTCCTCCCACTTCACATGGCCTCCTGTTTGTCCCTTCCATAAGGTCAAGGTCACCTTTGCTTAAGTAAGAGCTAAGAAGGCAGCTTTGGGGGTCAGACGATGTAGGTTTAAATCCCAGCCCTACTTCCCACTAGCTGTATAGCTTTGGGCCACTTACCTACCCTCTCTCAGGATGCTCTTCTGGGAAATGGATCCACAAGGAGTACCTACAGCGAGATGGGTCATGAAGGGTCTTAGCCCCAGAGCCAGGCCGAGTGTTTGCCATCCATACTAGCTGTTTTTCTTCTTATAATTCCCTTCAGTCAAGTTGGTCAATTGATCATACACTCCTTCATAACCCATTCTGAATCATCTCCAAGCCAGACATTGGCCCAAAGCACTGCTCTGGTTCTGCCTCTTCCAGAACCTTCCTACATTTCAAATTTTGTTTTTCCTTACATCTCCCACATTTTCAAGCTTAATTGCAGATTTGCTTACAATACAAGGGTTCTGGATATTTATTTATGAGCCTTTCCCCCTCTTGCCCAGGTATGGAGTATGGAATATGCCCCCAAGTTGCCTGTAAAGACACACACACACACACACACACACACACACACACACCCATGCAGGTATACATCAGAGACTTGTTGGCAGGTAATTACCTTCCATGCTGATGGCTCTGAATTGCTGGGTGCCTTCCAGCTGTGTTCATTCTTCAAGCTTCACTTCCCATCCTCCTTGCAGCTGTTTCTGACCGCAGGAGCCCTGGGGCAGCAGAGCTGCTCAGCCCTTTCAGTCTTGCCTCTTCTTGCCCCTATAAAGAACTGGTGCCCTGAGCTACACAATCCAGAGCAAACACGAAAGAGACTTTACAACCCAGCCCAGTCCGGGAGCACAAAGCTATCTTTCTATAAAGTCAGTCCAACTGTTGTCTTATTAATTTGTATTTTATTGGCCAAACACTGCTTGTCCAGACACGGTGGGACTATTTTTATCCAGACTATCACTTTGCAGGTGTAGCAAGCAATGCAACCTGGACCTCTTTTGTGTCATCCAACAGCGGGAAATTGAGGGCTTAGTAAGTGCATCACCCATGGGCTCCTCCCCATCCATCTCTTATCTACTCTGTGGTGTCCACCCTGCAAGGACGAACACTCCCGGGTGGATAGGAGGAGAGGTTCTATGGCTGGTCTCCTAGGAAGAGAGGACTATTTCAATGTGCACTTCCTGAGGGAACAGTGGGAAAGGGACAAGCAAGAGGAGGGGGCTAAGTGGCTCTGCAGAGCTGGGCTGACACCCAGGGGGCTCTCTGGGGTCAAGGATCACTCTTCCCACTGCGAGTCAAATTGTGTCAAGGTTTTGATCCCCTAGCATTCTTCTGTGGTCCTCCTTCATTTGCAGATTGTTCAATGCCTCCAAATTTGATCTTGTTATGGGAAAATCATTCTCATTTGAAACTTTGGGGATAATATGTAATTTTAAAATTAGGGTGTGAATGCATTGAAGCTATTTTGAAATACCGTATGCTAAATTTCATTCAAAAAGTGTGGGGTTGTCTGTCTTTCAGCTCAATGCCTTTTTCTTGTAATACATCCAGTCTCCTAACACTTAAATGTCAACATCTGTGAGGAAGGACTTATAGTGTTAATGTATAAATGACTACAATGTATCCCCCCTCTCCCTATATGAAAGAAATAAATAGGGGTTAAAAACACATTGAAAAATTGATGATCTTGTACAAATCTAAATTTTATTCTGTCTAGGAGAGGAAAGCTAGTAAAAATGCCTGACTCAAAGCCTGTTCAATAAGCATTGGTTTGTTGAGTGTTTAAAAAAAAAAAGTATGGGTGTTTTTTTTTTTTAGACCTTCCACTCTCTCTCTTCTCCTTCCCATTGCCCAAATAGCCAACCAAATGAGCATTGTTTTTTCATGCTTTCAGCAATCTTTGCTAAAATGCTCACTGTGCGTTCATGACAAATACACCCCTGTGGCTACTTGTAGGAGAAATAAACCCCAGCATGAAAATACCAAAGCTTCCCTCTTTTCTTATGTAAATAAATCTCCAGATGGCTCATTTGTAAGACTGTGTTTACTAATTCTTGTTTTCTTTCTAGACAATCTGTTCCCAGTAACCATTCTATTGCTGAAACTTGAGGTAATGCTTACAATTTCATTTCATGAAAAGTCTATCAGAAGATGACAGAAGGTGATGTGACATGGGGGGGGCCCATGTCACACACACACACACACACACACACACACACACACACACACCCCTCAGGAAGGACTGACAATCCTTGATATTGTTATTTTTGTTGGACAGGAGATATTTTTCATTAGAGACAGAAGAGAATAGTTAATTTCAGGCTGATTAGAATATCAGAGCTGGAAGGGACCACAGGTTCCTTCTAGTCCAGGGATGGCAGTCTGTGCCACGCATACTCTTCCCCTCTCTTCCATTTCATGCCCCTGGCAGACATCACCCAGTACTCATGGCATCCTTTCCAGTGGATCTCAGAGGTGATCTCCGTAACGTTTTCAACATGCCTCACCAAGTCACTATTAATCAATTACAGTCGACACTTAAGACGATACACATGTGCCATAGCTAAGTCCTCCTTTCACAGAGAGATTGAGGCTCTGAGAGAGGGAATAATATGATTCAATGTCTCTCTGCTAGTTTAGAGCATGAGTTCTCAGCCTGGGAAATTCAAACAGAGCTCTGTGATACTGGATGGGAAAATTTTTTACATCTTCATTTTCAGTGCCCCTAACTATAATTTATCATTTCCTTCACTTATAAAGGAAAACAACACCAGAGCAGTATTACCATATCTGACTCTGTCACTAATGGCAATTACATATATTTTCATGTAACATTCACTGGTTACAGATTTCTCAAAATATCACATATGCTCTTGCTAATGCTAAATTATAGTAGTTATGAGACCTGCAGCTAGATCTTGTATTTTAATGCATTGAGAAGAACATATACTATTATATCATAAATTTGTTTTTTTAATATTTTGATAACTATATCTCAATACACTTGGCTCCCTTTTTAATTCTGTGTATTTGATTTTATGTATTTAAAGCACTGTTCTAAGAAGGGAATCCTCTTTCTTTATCACGCTGTCAAAAAGGTCCATGGCACAAAAAAGATTTAAAACCCCTGGCTAGGAGAAAAGCCAGGTCTCCTAAATACTTACCCTTGTGTTCTTCTCACTGATAAAAAAAAAAGGGGGGGATGGGCTTACCATGAACTCCTGCCATCTTAGATGGAAATTTTTTAATTTAAAAACTATGCTCAATAGAATCAATTGAAGGAGGGAGAGAGAGAGAGAGAGAACAGACACATAAAGTAAAAATTCCAAGTTTCCAACCTCCACCTCCTCAAGACAACTATTGCTAATAGTTTGGTATATACGGCTTTCCAGTCACATACACTCATTATGTAATAAAAATGGAATCAAATAATCCATGCTCTTTTACAGCTGACTTTTTTCACTTAACAAAGTAAAAGAATCAGGAATAATATTGTGAATGTCTTTCCTTTATATAAATTTGCTCCATTCTTTTTAGCAGCTACAGAGTATTCTCCTCTATGAATATACCCCAATCCATTTTACAAGCCCCAATAAAGGAGATTTATAATCCAAAGTTTTCTTGGCAGAAGATAACAGAGGGAAGAGTTATCATTTGAACCTGAGCAGATTAGAAATTTGGCTTTAAAGGCTGTTAGGGGGCGTCTACAGGATGGAGTGAGAGTGGTGAAGTCAGTGGCTGATGTGGTCATTGCTAAAACGCCCACAGCCTACAGCCCTCAGAGCGGAGCAAGGGCCTCTTCTTGGGAAGGGCTGGTCTTCTATACAGATGTGGCCATTCCAGGAGGGTGAGCCTGGAGGAAGGGTTGGAGCAGAGCGGGAGAAATCCCATCCCTCTGGCCGAATGACCTCTAGGGAGAGAGGCCCAGTCCAAGAGCAGGAACCAGGCTCTGGGCCCTATGTGGTCTCAAGGACATGCCTCAGGGGTAACTACCTAGGCTTCGAGGGGCTGGTGATGCGCCTCTGACAAGTTCTACCAGCTGGCCCAGACGCCCACCCCTGGCAGTGGACCGATTCTCCCTTAACCCCTGACTCTCCACCTCTGCTCTTGAGGCCTTTCCCTACCCCCCCCCCCCCCCACAGACCTCTTCTACTTCACAGTCACAACTGACCTGGAGGCCAGCCGCCTTGGGATCTGCAGGTTCGGGGAACTATTGTCATCAATTCCCTCGGGGCGGATAAAGGGGGAAAAAAAAGAAGAAACTCTTTAGTCATAATCAGTGAAAACACAACCTGGTTGATATCATCATGCCGAACACAATTTTTAAAATAAAAACCAGATAACTCAGGTGAGGCCAGTTCAAGATCAGCGGCTCCAAATAAAAGAGAAAAGCTTGTTTTCAGAAAGTGAAGCAATGAGACAGCAAGGCAGCCCGGAGCGCATGGGGAGACCCCAGGAGAAGCCCACTCTTGCCTCCCATTAGGACCCCAAGGTGCAGGGAGCTCTGGACTGGGAGTCCCCAGGCCCCAGGCTGCTCAGCTCCAGACCCCTTGACCCAGGGACGTGGCTTTCCAACCGGGCCTTCGTTTCCACAGACGTGAAATGAAGGGTTGGACATGAGAACACTTTCAGGTGGACCTGGTTCCTCCTGCCCCTTTTTATTGTCAGTACCACCCACTGAGCTGGCCCAGGACCCAGGGCAAAGCAAGATCATAGGCTGCCGACCTCTGCCGGGTTTCTTTGCCTGAACTAACATTTTTTTCCTCTTTGTGCGTCTATACTTCTCCAAAATTGGGCTGCCACTTCTCCTCATTCCTAACTCATTCCTAATGTCTTTTTCCCCCTCCCCTATAGGCTTTTTTTCCTTTCCTCTCACATCTTGCTGTCTCCATTCTGCCTTGGGTTTCAGCAATTTTAAATTCCCTGGCTTTGAGTCAGCTCTTCTATCAGAACCAATGTGGCTCCAGACTGCTCTACCCCCGTGCAATGCAGGAAATAAAACAAAGCCGGGCTTGTTCCCAGTTTGCTAGGCTGCAAGTTTAGGGAACGGGGGCTTCAAATCTTTTCACGATTTTGTTTTGGCACCAGAGCGTCTGTGTTTAATTCTGCGTCTCCTGCCAGACTTGGGAAGCCGAGGTGATAATATCAACATGCGGAGCAATGGCAGCACGACACGCCACCATCTCCTTCACGGGCGGGGGTGGGGGGTCACTCAAGCACACACAGATACACACACACACACACAGAGACACAGAGACACACACACAGAGACACACACACAGAGACACACAGAGACACACACACACAGACACACAGAGACACAGAGACACACACACAGAAACACACAGAGACACACACACAGAGACACACAGAGACATATACACAGAGACACACAGAGACACACACAGAGACACACACAGAGACACACAGAGACACACAGAGACACATAGACACACACAGAGACACACACACAGAGACACACAGAGACACACACAGAGACACACACACAGAGACACACACACACAGACACACAGAGACACAGAGACACACACACAGAAACACACAGAGACATACACACAGAGACACACAGAGACATACACACAGAGACACACAGAGACACACACAGAGACACACAGAGACACACACAGAGACACACAGAGACACATAGACACACACAGAGACACACACACAGAGACACACAGAGACACACACAGAGACACACACACAGAGACACACACACACAGACACACACACAGACACACAGAGACACACACAGACACACACACAGGGACACACAGAGACACACACAGAGACACACAGACACACACAGAGACACACACACACAGACACACACACACAGACACACACACAGAGACACACAGAGACACACACACACAGAGACACACACAGAGACACAGACACACACACACAGAGACACACACACAGAGACACACAGAGACACACACACACACACACAGAGACACACAGACAGACACACACACACAGAGACACACAAACAGACATACACACAAACACACACACACCAGACACACACACAGAGACACACACACAGAGACACACACACAGACACACACACACAGAGGCACACACACAGAGACACACACACACACACAGAGACACACACACACGGGCACATGCTGACAGATACACCCCCCCCGCCCCACACAGCTATGTGTGCACAGAGACACACACACGTACAGACATCCACGTGCACTCACTGATACATACACTTCCACAAACACACAGTCGAGGGTGCACACAGTCATGAATACACACACAAACATGCAGTCACCCGTGCACACACAGACCCACTCACCCAGGCACAGACACATATATTCACACCCAACACACACACGCCTGGAGAGACACACACGCCCACAGCACAAACCTGGTTGTGTGCAAGGGTGCACACATCCTACACACACACAGACAAGAGGAAAGAAGGAGCTGCAGTCTGGCCCCAGGGAGGGCAGGAATATCAAAGGTTGAGCTGTCACAGTAACTCCCCGGCCCCCAGGACCTGAGAGAAAACAGTTTCTGATCACCAGGCCTCTCCAGGAGAGCCCATTATAAAGTTCAACCAATTAAGCGGACGGTTTCTATGGCGACATCTACTTTTCTCAGCTCTGAAGTTCAGCAGCTCCCACGTCCTGGCAGATACGATGGGAGTGCAAGTCATGGTCAACTCGTGGCAAACTGAAGGACCGGCAGTCTCTCCGACTCCTATCCTCAGGTGACAGTCAGCGTCTCTCTTCTAAACAAGGCACGGGGGTGAGATGGCATCCGCCTACAGAGAGCGTCTGCCAGGTCTGCCAGGAGCCCCGGCAAGCCTGTCCCGGGGCAGACCATCTGATTCCCCTTCACACACACGCTCACCCACGCAGGCCACCGTTCCCAAGGGCCAGGCAGGACCCAAGACGCCCCCAGCCCTGGAGGCAGCATGGTGGAGCAAGGGAAACGGTCCCTGTCCATCTGGATCCCACAGCTGAGGGTGCAGGTGGACGGTGATCCAGAAATCACACACAGGGATGGAAAACGACAACCGTGATAAGGGCTCCAATCCCCTCACAGGGTAAGACAGGGTGACAACCAGGGTGACACAGAGTGGACATAACGAGTCTACCTACAGACAGTCTGGCCCACACAGGGACCCAGTTACATTAGCTTCCTTGTTATGGCCACCGAGCTCTCCAATACCCAGGATCCCGGAGAGAAGCAGACTCAAATCATCTAAAGACTCATGATCGACACATACCCCCACCCGGGGTGTGTGTGTTTCTGTGTGTGTGTGGCTGCAGACATCTTCCCGTGACTATAGCGGGAGAAACAGATTTCAGAGAAACAGGTTGCTGTGAGGGATACACAAGATGCTGAATGTGCAGTTCGAACACCTGCCGGCACCTGGAAGCTTCCTGATAAAAGTAGCCGGTGCAGTTCCACGGGATCAGTGTCCTAGTTATGCTGGCCTCCAGGTCTCCGGCAAAGGAGTTGTATCCCTCAGAGAGAAAAGAACTTGCCACACAGGTGGGAGAGGGGCCAGACACCCCGAGGGAGGCGGCAGGCGAGGGGCAGAGCAGGCTGAGTTAAAACTTGGCACTGGATGGTCCAGGAAAGGGTGAGCCAGGACTGCCTCGAATCTTCCATGTGAGGCTGCAGGCCCATTTTTAATGTGTTACATAAAAATACAGAAAGGAGAACATTATAGCAAAAATGTTGAACAATGTTTACGAAATAGGGTGGAGTCAAGACTGCCATCTTTTCTCAACAAAGCCCTCTGCCAGCAGCCAGCGTTCCCCTTCAGCTGCTTGCCCATCAGCACTGGGTAAGAAGGGGCACCCACTGGCCCTGGCTACCCTGGTGGCCACCGTGACGTAGCCTCTCCCTCCATCGAGCATGCCTAGTGTGCTTCACAGAGCCTCTGCTCTGGTCCCCTGCCCTGCTCTGCTTCCTCATGGAGGTAGAGACCCGCCCTGAGTCCCAGGCCTGCCCACAGGAGAGCAGGGGTATGCAATCTTACCTGCTTATCCTTGAAAACAGTATAATATGCTGATTCTGAGTTCTGACAATCACCTCATTTCAATCCTACTCTGCCACTTACCAGCTGAGGACCTTGGAAAGTCATTAATCACTGTAGGCCTTGGTTTCTTCATCCATGAAATGGGGAGAATAATAAGACCTCAGGGAGTTACTATAAGAAATAAATGAGATGCTGCCTATAAATAGCACACCATCCTACACATGACAAGCTCTCTGTAAATGTTAGCTTGTATTTGTTTATACTCCACTTTTCTCCAGAATGGAAGTGTGAGTGAATGTGTGTGTGTGTGTGTGTGTGTGTGTGTGTGTGTGTGTGTGTGTGTGTGTGTGTGTGTTGAGCAGGGTGGGTAGAAGGAAAAAGGGATGAATAAATAAAGCTGGCTCAGGCATCCCATAATAGCACAGGGCAGGCCACCAACATAGCTCTTGCATGTTGTTCTAACAGTCACCCCTTAAGGACATACCCATTGCTCAGAAGTGCTGCATTTCCTACTAGTAAGATCAGACAGAAATTTTTCCCAAGGACACATTTTTTAAAAAATTATAAAGATATTCCAGGCAATGACTTACCATAAAAATGGAACTCAAATGATCTCTCGTGATGGTCATTTAAAGCTTATTAATCACTGTAAATTATTTTGACACCCCAGTGAAAAGTCCTCTGTAATGCCTTTAGAATCCCATTTTCATTTAACATTAATTAAAGGCCACTAACCCTAAAGTATTAATAAAATCAAATTCCCCAAAGGAGCTCCCAGCTGACAGGCTTTAGCTCTTGACAAGTTATGAAACCCTGAGCAACACACAGGCAATCATGAAATTTTAACCATGGAAATGTACTCAGCCCAACTGGGATAAAGAGAGGGCATCTCTCAGAAAAATAATAGATACTTTCAATACTAAATTTTATGATCATCATTAGACTATCTCCTGAAGTTTATGGCTATAATGGCTATTTAGAGAAAGATTTTCAAATCAAACAACCCTATTGGTATACTGTATACTTGTTTGGTGGCTCTATTCGGTTATCCTGTAAATACCAGGCCCAGGACATACATATGGGTGCGGGTGGAGGGAAGGGACTGTTGACGCTGATGGTGCCAGAGCACAGGAGTGTAAGTGCTGAGACCAAAGACCATCCCTGATCAGAGAACAGAGAGAAAGTCTATGCTACTCTCACAGAGTATATGTCCCTAAAAAGTCGAGGTCACCAACCAACTCCCCTCTTTAAGAGTGAATATCAGTCGCTCTGGTATTTCTTCAATTTTGTCTTATTTAATCATCTACTGGATGTTCGCAACCCGCCCCTCAGCATCTCAGCGCCTCGCGAATGGATGGAAGAGGACGCACACCTCCCACGGCAGCTCTGTTTTCGAGGCTGCGTTATGAGGCCATCACGTCCAAATTCACGCAGCCGAGAAAAAGGCCCTGGGAGAGGATGAACGAATGTACGCAGCTGAGGGCCTGTGTTCAAACCCGCCGTTTTCTCCTAAAAGGGCTGTTGCCTCTTCCCTCCTCCCCTCGGATAGTTGAATGGAACTAAAGATTTTTTAACCTGTATTTCAGAAACTGAAAGTTATGATTTTACACCTTAAAGACATTTTGCTTTAGCCCATTTTCATCGCAAGTCCTAATGACCTACTGAAGCAGAGGTTGTAATTTAGAAAGCTATTGGCCCAGATTCTGATCACCTCTGCACAGTAAGGCACACATCATTAGACAGAGCCCTTCCTGTGTGGGGAAGTGTCTCCCATTGTCTTGGTGGCATAAAGTTCCCTTGAAAACCTGTTCTGAAAATATTTTTGAGTGTCCATCTCAAATAAAAACATCCTTTGTGCTGGAGGTACCCATTGTCTAAAGATGAGGTGTCCATTCCAACAGCTTTACGACCTTCAAATCCACTCCACTTCGGCCCCACAAAAGTCCCTGGGAAATTTATCTTTAGGGCCATCTCTGAAGCTGTGGAGGAAAGAAGGAAGGACTCAGACCTCCCCCGACCACATACCTTTATGTAGGATAAATCTGAATGATGCATAGGAGCCCAATTTCGGTGGATGAGGAACAGATCCAGCCACTACCTCCAGGAGAAGGAATGATGCTTCGGGATGTTAATTTCATCTATCAAGTGTCTGAACCCACTGCTGCCACCTTTCCCAACCACTTCAGCTACTCTTCAGTCAGTGTCCCCCAAAGCACAGCTCCCCAAAACATGAGACCCCAAGAGAATACTGACACACTCCACTTTTGACAGACAGTTCCGTCCAGTTAGATGGTCAGGGAGATCTCTCCAACATTCTGACTGCCAGTTGCAGGCTGAGCAGGCAATATCGAAAATGAAGAGCAGATGGGCAACTCCATCTGCTAGCAGAAGTGATGACAGGCCAGCCCCAGGCCCCCACCAAGTCACTTGAGATGGGACTCTATGGTCATGTGACCAATGTTTTCACAAACCCATCAGAACTTATCCATCCAAATGGTTGCTGTTCTCGAGGGGATCACCTTAAAAGGAATTATAATTGCTCTTCTCCTCAAAATCACTTAGAGATCCAACGTTAGAAATTAGTCTGTTTCCGAGTCACTGGGTAAAAGTAAGACTTGAAGATTAAATGAGAGGATTCAATAAGGTAGATCTGAAGCATGACCACCATGGTACTAAGTATACAGTAGGCACTTGATAGATATCGGCTATTGTCATGATTATTACCCTTCCAGCCTCGTAAGATGTGGTTGGGTGCCCTTTTACAAGGAAGTGTAAGCCTCAGTGAGTACAGGCTGTCAGTCACCCACATTATTTCCCATTTTATTCCCATGAGGCATTGGGAGCACACATGCAAATTAAAGAATAAAACTACAGTCTTGGGTTAAATAATGTTTCTGTGGTAAAGAATGATGACAGGGCAAGCTTGGATCAATATCTTCAGGAGTGCCATGGAAATTACAATCTACCCAGCTACATCACGAGGGCGAAGGGTAAGCATTTGGCCTCTGTTCTTCATCACTCCAAAGGAGGATGTAGAATTACTATGGCAGAGATAATACCACGTGCTCACCAAACCTATTTCCTCTCCCTGGCCACACAGGAAGACTGTGTTCCCAACATCCTTCGCAGTTCGGTTGGAACCACGTAATTTTCTGTCGCCATCTTCTTTGCTCCCTCTCTCTCTCCTTCTTCCAAGCCATAAAAATGGGCTCTGAAGTGAAACCAAATGATGGAGGAAATCTGGGTCACAGCCTGGAGAAGAAGCAGCTTTCCTCCCAGGAGAGCTTCCAGATCAGGAACATGTACATTGCACTTTGTGTGAGCAATTCAGACGATTGTATTGTGTTAAGTCATTGAGATGTGGGCTGCTGTTAGCATGAAGTGTACTGGTTAATATAGTTACCTTCCCACTAAAATCTTAGACAACTTCTTGTTTAAGAAAAACCATCTTGGGTATGCAGGACCCAGGTGTAGAGATGGAGTTAACTAAGACCCGACACCCAAGATCTTTCCCTGTCTAAAGCAACTTGGAACTCTAAGCTACAATGTAAATATATATGTATATATATCACATATATGCTTTTGGAGAAGGACTGAATACATAGAAAGTGATGGGTAACTTTGTAGTTTATTTCCAACTTCCAAACCAGTTTTGCAAATGATTTAGATACAATTATCAATTGTAGAAACTTAATTTTAGAGCTAGAAATGAGTCAGAGTCACAGGGAGCATTGGATTTTCAGAACTAGAGGAGGATTGATAGTTTTAGACCAATGTGAGACAGGAACGCTGAAGACGAGAAGTTAAAGTGACATATCTGAGGTCACTCACTGGTGAGCGAAGGGGACAAAAATCTCTATCTTCTGATTCTAATCACTCTACCCTTTCCCTTCTTAGACACAAGCACTAAAGCCTAGATTCTGTAGTGAAAGTGAGAAGGTCAACTCAGCACTGTTTATTTCTAGGGCCAGCCTCAGGTGGCTCCAGGGGCTCCTTCATGAACCGAGCCTTTGAAAACCCATTTAATGGTTGATTCTGTACTGTCAGGACTTGACTTAAGCCAAACAAAAATCACTAAGTCAAGCGATGAGAGAAACAAACAAAAGGTAATGGCTTCTCCAAAGAAGCTGCCCGCCTTACATCTGGGCTGTACTTAGAATCTCATTGCTGAAACGACTTGATTTGACACAGAGCAAATAAGAACCATCTTTGAAAAAGGGAGGGATTTCATTCTTTCTTCAGTTCTTAGGAAGTTCAAATACTGACTGAAGTCAAAAAGGCATTTTCCAAACTGTCTTTCATAAATAATTAACGTATTATTAAGTAATGAACAGTTAAGTAAGAAGGTATTTTTTTCAGTTGCATCTTCACAAGTAATTAGCAAGTCATGTGGGTGTTTGGCCCTGTTCCTTGGGGAAGATGCTCCCTGTTTGAACAAAAAGACTGGAAAGAAAAGGCAAAGGAAATGTCAAAGCTGTCCATCTTCTCTTCAAGAATGGGGAAGTGTGGGCGGAATTGAAGGGAGGGGCATGAGACAGTCATGGTCCTTGCCTATCTACTTGGCAGAACCAAACTCTAATTCAACTTAGTCTTTCAGTATAAGACTGTAAACCTCTGAAACCTAGTCCCCTTTTGCACAACTAAGATTGGGGGCGTGGTAGGTTGAATGGTGGTCCACCAGAAGATACAACCACATCCTAATCCCCCAAACTGGTGAATGTGACCTTATTTGGGAAAAGGGTCTTTGTAGATGTAATTAAGTTAAGGATCTCAAGATGATCTCATCCTGGATTACGTGGTGGGCCCTAAATCTAATGACAAGTGTCCTCATAAAAGACAGAAGAGGAGAAGGCATGTGAAGATGGAGGCAGAGATTAAAGTTATGCAGCTCTATGTCAAGGAATGCTTGAGTCACCAAAACCCGGAAGAGGCAAGGAAGGATTCTCCCCTAGAGCCTTCAGAGGGAGAGAGGCCCTACTAACAACCTGATTTTGGACTTCCAGCCTCCAGACGTGTGAGAGAATTAGTTTCTGCTGTTTTAAGTGACCTGGTTTGTGGTCATTTGTTATGTCAGCCACAGGAAGCCAATACAGGGCGCTGCTGGGAAAGAAGGCCCATGGAATATTTGAACCTCCTCAAATCTAACTATGAATTCACCACTCCTCCTTTTAGCATAGAGGTCCTGGGAGACCCCCAGCAATGACATTTACTTATTCACTCAACAAACATTTGCTGATCAAGTATTCGCTGATCTCTACCCTCAGCTAGTTCATAGTCTAGCAGAGAAGGGAGGTTTTGCAAAAATAACAAGATTGGTGCGAACAGGCACCAAAGGTGATACAAAACGTATGGGAGATCAGAGTGGGATGCTGAGATTCCAGAGGTGCTCCAAAAAGAGGAGCAGGCACACTTGTCATCTCATCAGGAATGGACAGTTTTCCCACCCCGAGAATACCAGCATGGTGAGCAACGTACCTACCACATATTCCTCCTCTCCTCTTCCCTCCCTCAATCAGGGAAGGGAAGGAGGGCTGCGGGGTGGCAGGAGGACCACGAGGTGGTCTCTGTGGAGGGACCAAGTCTCAGATTCTCTCAAAATCTCTCTCTGAAGTCTTGGGTTGAGACCACTACTGCCACCTATGCAATAGCCAGGTACTAATACCTGTGATTTGACACAGGACAAGTAGGATTCCATCTAGCAGCATCTAGAACACAAGTGCCCACCGGAAGCAAGGGCCTGCGTGAGAAAGTCCTCCATCTGAGTTCCATCTCCCACAGTCCTCAATTAAATACGAGGGCAAACGGGGGGGAAAAAATCCCGCAGAAAACCCACACTTTCCACTTGGTTTTCCTTAGACTAGAAAATGAAAGGCCTGTTGTGATCTGCTGAAAATAAACTGTTCAAAGAATTTGCAGATTCTGAGCGTGGAAGATAGAATGTTGCAGTCGAAGGGAATGAAGATGTTTAATCTAACCAGAGAAGAAAGCTCCACACTGCAGAACCATCAGAATCACTAAGTCTCTGCTTCTATGACAGGAAACCACCAAGTTTAACATTAGAAGTGTTCATTCAGAAATCCAAATTCTTGGTTGTTTATGCTTTGGGTCCTTAAAAAATAATAGCAGGGACTGAACCAGCAAGAATGGAGATTGAGGACAGAGATACGATGTGGGTAGATGCCTACATGACATCCAGAGTCAATTTCAAGTAGGGTCCAGGGTCAGCAACCCCAAATGAAATCACACAACTGGTCAGCAGCCTTTGACTAAAACCAATTCTGGGAAAGAGACAATCTCCCTGGAAATGTTTATAACTCATACTGGCTCCATCCCTTTCTGCTCTCCAAGGAGGACTGAATCCATTTTGCTCAACACAGCATTTTCAGACAATGTGGGTTTTATGGTTTTTGTGAAACAGAGGAGAAATGAATTGCAAAACCAAATATAACTGAAATGTCTTTGTAATTTTAAAATAAAATAAATGAAAACAGTTCAGACCAAGGATTGCCCTCCAAGAGTGGAAACCCAAACATAATCACTTGCTGCTGAAATATAGGGGAGAGAGCAGAAGTAAATCCAAAGAGATTGAGATCCAAAACTTAAACCCGGTGAACTCAATGGTAGAAATTAAATACAAATTATTAAAATTTTACCAACCCTAGCAGCTAGGAGTAAAAAGAGTCTATTGTGCTTTCAAATTTTCATGGGTAAGCAACAAATTTGGATTTTAAAAGTTTCCCGCTGCTTTGTGACTACAGATATTTTTTATGTTGTGATAAGCAATTATAACTGAGCAATCCTGTCTCTAGTAGCAAAAGAATCAAATGAATCGCAAATGCATTGCAAAGCCTCCACCATGGCAAGTTTTCGAGCTGTCTGAATTGTTTTTCTACCAGGATAAATGTAGGTATAAAACCTGGGAATTCCATATCTACTCAACCTGTCTAAATGTCCAGAAGGGAAATGGCTGAGTAAATACAGAAGAGTCACTTAAT
The DNA here is from genome assembly GCF_964374135.1 of Grampus griseus. Classification (NCBI taxonomy): domain Eukaryota; kingdom Metazoa; phylum Chordata; class Mammalia; order Artiodactyla; family Delphinidae; genus Grampus; species Grampus griseus. The sequence continues at coordinate 76,329,456 of NC_139010.1, forward strand.
AGAATAATACACAGCCCTTTGGAAGACGGTTATGAAAGCTGTATTGCCATACAGAGACTGCTTATGATACAGCATTAAGTGAAAAGCAAGATGAAAAGTGTATATATTCTAGGGGGAGGGATAAATTGGGAGACTGGGACTGACATATACACACTACTATATACAAAATAGATAACTAATAAGAACTTGCTGTGTAGTACAGGGAACTCTACTTAATACTCTGTAATGGCCTCTATGGAAAAAGAATCTAAAAAAAAAAAAGAGTGGATATATGTATAACTGATTCACTTTGCTGTACACCTGAAACTAACACAACATTGTACATCAACTATACTCCAATGGATTTTTAAAAAATGCATATGTACTATTAACCATACTGCATTAAAATCCATAGGAAAGGAACCACATCAAATTGTTAACAGGAGCTGTCTTTGCATGCTAGGATTGAGTGCAATTTTTTTTCTTCTCTATATTCCAAATTTAGTAATGTACTCATAATGAAGAATAATGTCAGATAGATAGATAGATAGATAGATGGATAGATAGATAGATAGATAAAAGCTTTTAGAAGTTTCTGGAAAAAATACAGTATTAAATTATTCTATTAGGTGTCATCTTTCTGGTAAGGACACCACGTGAGAAGGTGCAACAGAATGAAAATGAGAACTTGTTTGTTATCCGGATCTCTCCTCTGTTTGTCTCGCTGGGGAACAGGTTTGGAGGAAACTGCATCTGGTTTTAGACAATTTGTGACTGAAGTATCTGTGAGACTCACAAGTAGCAATGCTAAGTGAGTGACTGAGTCTCTGAGTCTACAACGAAGAGGATTCTTTTTACTTTAATTTTATGACCGGGGATAATCCAGGGGATAAAAATATTTTCAGTCTTCAGATAACGTTCTTTTGACCACTTTTGATAGGTGAAAGTATAATGTAACGAAGGAGCTTGCCCAACCTTTCAGATCCCACTTCAATGCATTTGGAGTTTATCTTTAAGGTTCCACCCTACTGAAATTCTGTGATTCCACGGCAAACGCAAATAAATATGCTGAAACAGAACTCGTTTTCGCAGGCAATAGAAAACAACCCAAATTAATCTAAGCATAAAAGAAAAGAAATACTGGGGAGGTATGAGCACACAGAACTGAAGAAAAGGATGAAATACCAAGGATCAGAGAATGAAGATTCAGAGAACCTTCAGGAGTTCAGGTAGCAGGAAATAACGACAACCTCTTTAGGAAGCAACGGCCAAGAACAATCAATTCTAACAGCTTCCATCCTTGTAGTCAATATGCAGATTCCCAAGAGAGAGAATTTTGATTGGCTTAGCTGGGTCATGTGCTCCTATCTTGGCCAAGAGAGGGCAGGGCATTCAACTGAAAGTCCCACCAAGAATGTAAATTGTTCCAGCCACTATGGAGAACCGTGTGGAGGTTCCTTAAAAAATTAAAAATAGAGCTACCATATGACCCAGCAATCCCACTCCTAGGCATATATCCAGAGAAAACCAGAATTCAAAAGGGTGCATACCCCCCGACGTTCATCACAGCACTATTCACAACAGCCAGGACATGGAAGTAACCTAAACATCCATTTGATAGAGGAACGGATAAAGAAGATGTGGTACATATATACAACGGAATATTACTCAGCCATGAAAAGGAACGAAAGATTGCCATCTGCAGAGACGTGGATGGACCTAGAGATTGTCATACGGAGTGAAGTAAGTCAGAAAGAGAAAAACAAATATTGTATAATATCTCTTATATGTGGAACCTAGAAAAATGGTACAGATGAATTTATTTGCAAAACAGAAATAGAGTCACAGATGTAGAGAGCAAACTTATGGTTACCAATGGGGGAAGGGGAGGTGGGATGAACTAGGAGATTGGGATTGACACATATACACTACTGTGTATAAAATAGATAACAAATGAGAACCTACTATATAGCAAAAAAAAAAAAAGTCCCACCAAGATTGCACATAATGAAGAAAGGATGTCACCTAAGAGAGGGAATGGATGCCAAGGCAGGAAGATAACCTACAGCCCCTCTTTGTTGCAAGCCCAAGAACGTGCGTTCCATGTGCAATGTTTTACACAGATGTGGTGCAGAAAGAAAACAAGAGCAAGAGTTATAATCGGGTTTATGGAAGCTTCTCTAGGTTATGGCCGTGTGCGTGACCACTGATATATGGGTCACCCCACTTGAAAAAAGACTGAGTATACACACCACACACAGAATCTGTGGCTCAGAGCTTTAGAAAATCAAACAAGAAATTAATAACAAAGACAGTGACTTTGCAGTTATGTTTATAAGCCCTGAGTTCAAAATTAAATGAGCGAAATAGTGAGGGGGGAGAAACCCCAGCCCTTTTGAGTTAAATGCCTTGAACAGTGAAATTAATAACAGAACAAGTCCCATTGTACCAGGAGGCTGTTTTATTGACTTGTTTTCTAACTCCACTTTGAACACAATGAAAGTTGTGTGTCTTTTAAATAAAACAAATATTTCTTCCTCTCTCAATACTACATAGAAACCTCCAGGTCAAAGTAAAATAAAACCTCATTGTTTCAGATTCCACTCATTCCAGAATTATAATAATTTGGCTTGAGCTGCATTGAAGCCGGCCTTTGTACTCGGAGTAGTGGTTTCACTAAACAAATCAATAACGCAAACAATATTGATAGAAGTCCTGTTGAAGCTACTCAAGAAAGGCTTCTGCGTGCAATTTGCCAGAAGCGCCAGCTGCTCATTATAGAGGCGTCTTAATGGCCGTTAAAGCAGAACTGGCGGGGCTGGTAACAGCTAGTTCAAATTTCTACGGGCCTCCTGTATTTCTTTCAAAATTCCACTCTTCCACTCGTGCCAATGTGTTTTCACTCTGTTACTCTAATCAAGCGATGGGTGACCGTGTGTTTAGGTGCAAAAATGTAGAGAGTGGAAGACCTGTTTGCCAACCAGCCTTTAAGAAAAGTCATGGCTGCTGTTTTTATTTTAAAGTGAGGCAACTGGGCTGGGATAGGGAGGGTGGGAGGGAGACGCAAGAGGGAGGAGATATGGGGATATATGTATATGTACAGCTGATTCACTTTGTTATAAAGCAGAAACTAACACACCATTGTAAAGCAATTATACTCCAATAAAGGTGTTAAAATAAAAAAAAAAAAAATAGAAGTGTGTACAAATGCCAGCAAACATACCGAAATCAGCACGTCCTGAATGGAATATAAAGTAATATAATCCTGTTATAAATTGTTAATAATTTATGAAGTGCTTTAATCTGTAAGTTCATCTGAGCATCACAGAACATATATGAGACACATGTGACAAAGACAGGAAGTAGTCACCAAACGGTGCACGTGCTCCCCTGCATTTCCCAGCCTTCCTCAGGGGGAGGGAGGGGGCCGTGTGACTCACATAGACTGAGCAGAGATGCTAAGCATCACTTCCAAGGCAAGGCAGTTACCAGGCGGTGTGCTTCCTCCATCTCCCCATTTCCCTGTCGTGGTGACTTTGGGAGCCCCTTGGTAAGATGGCAAAGAAAATATGAAGAGATCTCAAATCTCTGAGTCACCAGATGGAAGAGACCCTGAAGACCAGCAGGAGATGCTCAAGAATTAAATACATAAATTTTACTCAAGAAAAGAAACATGGTTTCATGACTAAAACACAAAGATTTGGAGTTGTATTGGTGACTTCAGCAAAACTCAGCCTGTTCTAACACACTGGCTGTTATTGTTCCCATCATACAGATGAGAAGACCCAGACTCACAGAGAATAGAAGGCTTGTTGAAGATTACGCTGACAGCAAGTAGCCGGGCCCGGAATATAATTCAAACCTTCTGATTCCAGCCCTCATTCCCCTAAGACCCAAATTAAGATGTTCCCTGAATACATATACTATTGACCAACTGGGATTCGATAACAATCTGTACAATTAACATGCAATTTCAGAAAAGACACTTCTGTTCCTAATTTGTTTGTATAATCCAGGGCCTCTTCACTTCTTCACTTGTAGGCACTGCAGAAGAGAGAGGCCCTGCGCACCAATGAAGCCTAGAACATGCCGTGAACCTCTACTGCACTTCATTCTTTTTTGTAAAGGCTTCTTCATAAAATCAAAAGAGTATTGTTAGGGGTGAATGTTGAGAACAGCCTTGGGAACAAAAAAAAAGTAAATATAAGTTCAATTTTTCATTCTGCCAAATTCAAACAAACATCATTTTAATGACCTGGCAGCTCCCACAAATTCAGCAGCCACTAGTGAAATAAAAAGCCCATTCAGTTAAGAAAAGAAGCGTCAATACAGGCATTTAACATAAGTCAGGTTTCAACAGCAGAGTGACCCTGTGTATGGTGACAGGCACATGTGGGCTGGGGTAAGGCAAACACCATCACCCTTGAAAATAAATTCAAGGAACATACAGAAACCATTCCTCCAGCTCTGACCCGACTCACATACCATCACAGGGGCAGATGTTGATGTAAACATAGGGAACTTCGTTGGGATTTTTAAAGGTCTCCATAATTCATCAGCCCGCCTCCATCAATGTTCAGAGGTAATAAAAAGTACTGACTACCAACTTTTCTTGGTAAGAAATACAAGTTGGCATAGACTACCCAGAACAATCCCGCATATGCCTTGTAAAACTACAAAGCTTCTACAAAAAATCTTAGGGCTACCTCTTTACGACCTTGGAATAGGCAAAGATGATTTAGAGAAGGCCCGGAAAGCACTAAACATCAAAGAAAAAAACAATTATTGAACAAAGTCAAAAGTTTACATTTCTGCTTGTCAATAGACGCCGTTAAGAAAATAAAAAGGCAAAAGCCACAAACTGGGAAGGAACATTTGCAACCCACAGATCTGATAAAGGACTTGATTCTGGAATATGTAAAGAATTCATAGAACTCGGTAATAAAAAGACAAACAACCCAATAAAAAATGAGCAAAAGATTTGAACAGACATCACCAAAGAAAATATTCAAATGGCCAATAAGCACATGAAAGTGTCCTCAGCGTCATTAGTGATCAGATCTATGGGTTGCAAATGCATAAACCTGTATATGTGGGTTACCTACACAGGTTTATGCATTTATCAAAACTGTTAGAACTAAACACTTAAAATCTGCCTAACCACGCCCCACACCTCACACTTTCCACTTCCTGCCTTGGAGCTTCTCCGAGGCCCTGGGGTCTGATCCAGGACATGCAAGTACATCCAGGAGTGCAGATGAGTTGGAGCCCTTGGGGCCACCCTAGCCAGTGCCAGGCGAGAGCTGGTGTGCCAGTGTGTCTCTCTGCATCGCCGGTACAGACGTGTCTGAAGTGCAGTTCCTAAGGGCCTCAGAAGGCCCCTTAGGAGGCAGCACCCGTTGCCCACACAGTGGTCACGTCAGTAACACATCTCTCGGCTGACTTGCCTCCCTGCCTTATTCACTCCCTCCATCCTTCACTCCCACAGCCTAGGATCACGTTTTAAACAAACCATCTGCATGCAAGCCTTTGTCTCGGGCTCTGCTTTCAGGGGAACTAAGGCTGGACAAGGCTTGTGAATATATATGCACAGAAATACGCATCTACGTACACAAACGCTTCCCTGGGTGCTGAAACCTTGTGTAACACAGACCCCTATTCAACTGGAAGTTTGCCTGGAATGCTGTCCCTCGAATAAACTAGAAATAGACCGATGGCCTCCTGCTAACAGAGTCAGCTCTTGCTAAGAGACACACCTTGAGAGGAAACATGACAAGAATCACGACCCAACGTCCACATCAGAACCACTGTCTTTCTACGCAAATAGCAAATCCATCCCTGGACTATGTTCAACCCCAGAAGTGTCGGGTCACCGGGGTTGTACTATTGGTTCTGCTGCCACTGACTAACAATTGGACGATCCATGGGATAATATGGCTTCCAGGGAGTACCTATCTTGTCAAAGAAATAGCTTAACACTTGTGATTTTCATTTTCAAATGACTTCTTTTTTTTTTTTTTTTTTTTTTTTTTGCGGTACGCGGGCCTCTCATTGTTGTGGCCTCTCCCGTTGCGGAGCACAGGCTCCGGACGCGCAGGCTCAGCGGCCATGGCTCCCGGGCCCAGCCGCTCCGCGGCATGTGGGATCCTCCCGGACCGGGGCACGAACCCGCGTCCCCTGCATCGGCAAGCGGACTCTCAACCACTGCACCACCAGGGAAGCCCAAATGACTTCTTTTTATAATGGGCAGTAAATTACAGTGTCATATCAAACCCATACTGACAGGAGACCAACACGTGGCAGCACCGACCGTTTCATCTCTTGCTGGGTTCCATGTTTTGGCCAATCTTCAACCTCCATAAAAGTGGTTACTCTTTTTTAAAAAATTTACTTACTTATTGACTTACTACAACCTTGTTGTACAAAAAGAGAGGGTACTACTGAGGGGCAGAGAAGGGTTTGGGTCTTTCACGTGTCCCTTATATATGGTGTAGATCATGTGGTTTCAGGAAAACTTTGCAAGCAAGGGAATTTCTGTCTTTATCCTGAAAAGTAACTCCTTTTTTTTTTCTTTTTCTCTTTTTCTTTTTTTTTCTCTTCTTCTTCTTTTTCTTCGTTTCTTTTTTAGCTTAAAAGGAAACTAGTTAGTGAAAGACATAGTGTAAATATGACAAAACCCCTTCAGTGCAGATAGTTCATGAAGATCAAATGGCTTGTTATGACAGGCTTTCAGTTGAATTGCTTAATGTATGTTTTATAAAACTTCACAAGGCATCTGCCAACGTTTAACCAGAGTGGCAGGTTGGTGTGTTGGTTCTCCTCTGCAGGGAAGATTCTAGAAAATGGTAATGGGATGTGAAGACAATTACTTAGAAGCATGTTGATGAAGACTGGAAAAATAAATGAGGCGCTATTAAATCCGCTAGAATTGGGGCCAGGTCCTAATTGTGTAGAGACAGACAGACTTGGGCTCTGTCAAGGCACGCTGAGATCAAGGCTACTAGGAGGTCATCAGCTTTCATCATACGTGCAGCCACTGCTCTCAGTTCCACACGGTTCTCACCCCACACACCGGCAGTGTTGGAAGCACAGGGAATCCGACCGAGTGCAATTTATATTTTGGAGTTCCAGGGTGCGTGAAGGAGGGGGATGAAGTGCATCCTGACTTTGTGTTTTCTCTAGTTTACAGATGAGCCCAAAAGACACTCTGGGTTTCATTACGAGAAAGAGGATACAAATCTCTACTGGGAGGAAGATCTGCCCTTAAGTGCACACAAAATTGCTCATGACTTAAGCTGCCCAAACTTAAATAGCAAGAAAGATTCATGCGTATGGCATCCTGGGCCGTCCTGCTCACACCAGCTGGACTCATGATTCCAGGCATTTGCTCATCCTGTCCCTCCCGCGCCGCCGCCCCCCCCCCCCCCCGCACCCGCCCGGATGCCACTCCTCTCCTTGTCTCCAGGTCAACAGTTCCTCATCGTTCATAACACAGCTCCTGGGTCATCTTCTCTAGGAAACTTTCCACTCAACTTTTCCACTTGGAATTCAATCTGTCCCTTTTTTTCTAGTACTCCCACTGTACCCTGTACCTCCTTCCATCTGCAGCACTAGAAAGCACATTCCTTGGGGAGTAGAAGCTGTCTGACTCATTTCTGTCTCTAGCACACTATTGAGCTTACAGTATGTTTTATGACTAAAGGAATGAACATTATATGAGGCGATTTGATTTCTGTACTTGAGAAAGTGAGAAAATACTGGAGGACTGCTGCCTTGAAAAACATTTGGAAGTATTTCATCTATAGACTCCAGAATATCGCACACAAAGCTCTGATAAATCCATAGAGAAAATACACTCTGTAAAAACACAAAGGTTTCCCCTACCCAGGGAGCTAATGTCGATGCAGCCTTAATCGATGGGCTGCTTCTTATGCCCCTTTTCTTTTCCTGATGAAAATGCACACTGGATTTCCAGAAGGAAAATGCAGCCGAAACAGATGAATGAGGAAGATAAGGGAAAACCATTTGGATGGCATGCGATGAAGGCGCTTAAACGTTGGACTTGTCTAACTTCTGAAAATATTCCTCCTGGATGAGTCTTTGACAGAAAAGTGCGCTTTGATCCTAAGCACGCCCTCTCTTGGAATCCAAAGGGCAGTGAAACCACAAAGTTCCTGATATCCCAGGGATCCATGGACCCCTTCAAGATATTTCTACTTCTTCCTAACTAGATGATGACTACACAACACGCCCCCTTCAAAGATGGAAAACTGACCTCGAGCAAAGTTCAGAGGTAAAATAGGGAAGGAACCAGCACAGAGAAAAGAATATAATTTAGAAATCCTTTTCCTCCTAAGGGGGGGACAACTAGTTATTTTGCCAGTTTATTTTTATTTTTTTTAATTAATTAATTTATTTAGCGGTACGCGGGCCTCTCACTGTTGTGGCTTCTCCCGTTGCGGAGCACAGGCTCCGGACGCACAGGCTCAGCAGCCATGGCTCACGGGCCTAGCCGCTCCGAGGCATGTGGGCTCCGGACGCGCAGGCTCAGCGGCCATGGCTCACGGGCCCAGCCGCTCCGTGGCATGTGGGATCTTCCCGGACCGGGGCACGAACCCGTGTCCCCTGCATCAGCAGGAGGACTCTCAACCACTGCGCCACCAGGGAAGCCCTGCCACTTTAAAAACAGTGGTTTCTTGCAGCTCATCAAAGAGAGAAGTCTGCACATGCCAGACCTCTTCCTTATCCCCATGGTCTGACAAACTCCTAAAGACCCCAGGAGCCAATTTCTGAGCAGGCAAAAGGATTCAGGCTGTACACTCCACAGGGGAGGGAAGGCTAAATCAGCCGGAAAAAGGTAGAACCGTACAGTTCAGTAAGCAGAGTGCAGACAAGCATAGATAATTTTAACTCCCAGTGCAGCTGGACTGACCACTAAACTGTCACCTCATATCGAGCTTGTAACTGAGAAACCACAATTATCCTTTTGAGCACATTTACGAGGACGCATGGGGAGCCCAAGGTGTTATGGGTGAGACTATTCAGAGCAGGTGGATTGCGGCAATGAGCAAGGATTGTCACATGTGGTTCCCTGCAGGGAAGGGAAAAGAAGCCAGAAGGCCAGTTCCATGGCAGCCCTGCTATAAAAGGGACAGAGCAGAGAAGAGGCAGGGATGAAAAGGAGATAAAAAAGGAAACAGTAATGGAAGGAAGCAAAGACCATCCCCCGACTTCTTTAGAAGTGCCAACGGCTTCCAAAGACTGATAAGTCTTAGAGGCTAAACAGGTAACTCTGAAGTGATGGAAAAGCCTGTTCTTTCTTTTTTTTTGCCCCCTTGCACCAGAAGAGTTAGCCCCAACTAAATCTACCTCTCCTCTTCCCTTCCAATTTCTAAGCCTCAGGCAGTGATATGTGTGATTTTATCTGTCGCTCAATCCAATATTGAACTACGACCTCAGAATAGGATATGTATTCCTGACACTGGCTGACATGCTTTAGATCATGAAGATAATGAATCATTTACATTCTGCAAATTCCTTTAAAACTTTTCCAAAGAAATAATTCCTGAATGCCACCCCCAGTTTGGGAAGCACAGCTCACTCCTGTTTCCACTGGTCCCCAGTAACTCCTGAATTTCCATTGAGAACGACAGTCAAGCAGTGAAACTCTCTGCTGCGTTCACCACCACATGATTTTATTACTTGTTCCCACATTAAAATACTACAGAATGGAAAAGCCAACACGTTTCACCTTGATTTCGTTTGATTTCATTTTGTGTGTGTGGTTTATTTTCCATAACCTGGAGACTTCAACTGAAGGCGTTCTCGGGGTATGGTGAAAGAGTCAGGCGCCAATTTCTACAAATGAAGTCAGACAGGAAATGTCTACTAACATCAGATATTAAAAAGCTCAGGTGACAAGAGGGGAGCTAAATTCTAAGAGTGTGTCATATATAATCAGTCAATCTACAGGAAGAGGAGAAATTTCTATTGATGAGGGGCGTGCTGAAGGCTGAGGTAGAATAATAAGGTGCAAAGACGCTGGGCGGAGAGCTTGCAGAATTAAGAAAAAGGTACAGTACCAACCCCAGGGTCCTACACCCAGGATGCCATGTGCATGACATTGAGCCTCTTCCTTAACGAAGTGCTCCCACTTAGTGCTCCCAGGGAATTCCACTTTAAAGGAATCTGTCCCTAGCAGCCGCGTAGCATAGGGAGATCAGCTCTGTGCTTTGTGACCGCCTGGAGGGGTGGGATAGGGAGGGTGGGAGGGAGGGAGACGCAAGAGGGAAGAGATATGGGAACATATGTATATGTATAACTGATTCACTTTGTTATAAAGCAGAAACTAACACACCATTGTAAAGCTATTATACCCCAATAAAGATGTTAAAAAAAAATAAAATAAAGTAAAGGAATCTGTCCCTGACTTGACAGACAAGATCAACAAGCAAATAGGATTCATTTGTACTTTGTTCATCCGTACATTTGTTTGCACATTGCTTCATTAAAATGCATCTATTCCATGAAGCCAGGAATGCCTGCATTCACCTTTAAAGCAACAACAAAACTATCTTTCACGACATGTTATCTCCTTTAAACAGGACAAGAGAATTGAAGCATTAAGCCCAGCATGGAATTTCAGCCCCTTTGACCTCCAAATGTGCTCCCTAGACCAGGGGCATCAGTATCACCTGGGAGCTTGTTAGAAATGCACATTCTCAGGACCGCCCGCCCCATGCCTGACTGATTCGGAGACTCTGGGGATGGGGTCCCCCAATGCATGTTTTCATCACTTCTGTCAGTGATTCTGATGTTTGCTGAAGTATGAGAACCCCCGCTCTACATGAACACACTCCCTTCCTTGGCATTCCCACTACTTACAGACTAACTCTCGCTGCAAAGAGGCAGAGAGCGATGGCTTCATAATGCACTCTGGTCTGTTCACAGGTCTGTTTTATTCTTCCCATGTGTTTGACTGCAACGTGTTGAACCTAGAACAATATTTCTCTATAAACAGTGTCAGCATCTTGCACTAACTTCTTAAAAACTTTTTTTTTTTTTTTTAGCCATTTCAGGTAACAATCCCCCACGTGGCCTTAACACCCAGAACTCTGGTGAATGTTACGATTGTTTTGCAGACAGGAAGTGACTGCTGCATTAACACTATCCAGAAGTGAGTGGTGATAAACTCTGGCGCTGCTACAAAAAAGAAAAACCAGGCTCAGAGATGCAGGAACTCAAAGAATACATTCTGCAGTTGAGAGGAAAAACCCGCACAAACTCAAAACAAAACCGGTTCAAATAAACCTCGTTCCTTGCCATCTGTAAACAGAGTAAGTTCAAGGGAGAATCTTTTGGCCCCAAGAAGAACCGTGGGACGAGATAAGATGTTTTCTCCTTTATTTGAATGTGTGGACTGCATTGGCGCCCCATTATAAAGGCATTTCAAATATCCATTAATGATTTTAATTGACTAAGTCCCATTCTTCCCTGACTACCATACTGGGTTTATCTGTGCAGAACTTCCTGCTATTATCTTAAGTCTCTGGCAGCTTAATGAAGGCTGTATGTCAGCAAACACTATTTTTTAAAAATTGGAGGATAAACTTACAAGGAGTGAACGCTCCTTTAGATGATAGAGGTCACTCATGCCCCAGCTTGACTTGAATGTCTGACACAGCTGCTTCAAGAAATCCACGTGGTCCTGGGCTGTTAAATCATGTTCACTTAGGACATTCCTCTTTGGGCTTGAAATACAATCCGGTTAATGAATTTACCTTACCAGGTACTGGTCAGGATATCCAACATGAAAATCTTTGCGCAGAATATTTTCAAAACTGTATCATGTCAAGTTCCTACAAGAAAGTCAGTGTTTTATTTTGTCTTTTAAAAAGGGACGCTCACTTCTAGTCTCTTGTGACATATCTGAACTGTTCGACCTGGCTGTGTTTTCCAGGAGCAAGAACTGGATTCTCTGTAACCCGACCAAACTCCTTTTGACCATTTCAGGGGAATCAGCGTGTTTGTGTTGGCTTGCTGGGCCTCCAAGACTCATAGACTTAGCCAGTTCAGGCACAGATGGGCAGCCGGAGAAGGCATTACTTTCCCCACATCTCTACGCTGCAGGCTTCATGGTCAAGGGCAACGCCAGGGAGTTCAACTGATTACTTGCTTTAGGGAAACAAAAGGCAACAACCCGGGAATCAGCGTCCCCAAGGAAAGGTCAATAGGCCTCAGTGCTGTAATGGATGTAACAAATATTTAAATAAGGATAATATAAAAATGTGTTGGCTCATTCTGATTTATTTCCAATGACTTGGCTTTCACTCCACTGTGTAGCTCACAGTGCTGCAAACTCGATTTCTGCTGACTTGTTCAGCCACACCACTTCTCTTTTCCTTCCTCCTATGTGCCTTTCAATTATATTTCACAGTCCCTTCCAAAAGGACCACAAAGTATAGTGCCAGAGATATTCTCAGTCTATCAAGTGACTATATATTAAGTGGTTTTATGAAGCTGGGGAGCCTGAGCCAGTCTTCTGTACAATGCGGGGAACATTCAGGGCTCCAGAAAGAGGGTCCAGGCCACTGTGAATGGCCAGGGTCGGTTCAATCCCAACCATCAGAATAGCTTCTTCCCTCCCCAAGCTTGAGTCCTACGGAGATGAAGAAGACGAGAACCACCTTGCATTTCAAATGTGCCTCAGTTGGAGAGGCCCCAAGACATCCCTTATTTGGCCCAAGGAAACAGAGGCTGGGCCATGATAAAGAGAATTACAAGATCCTCAATGAGTGTATAGGGGAAGACAAGAGGGGAAGAACACCAGCCTAGGGAGGCTGCCTGCTCTCCCTCCCTCCCACCCACCCAGCTGCCTGCACGCGTGTGTGCGGCAACTTAATCGTAAGTGACCTCAAACCAGAGCCAAGGTCTGTTCTGATGCTTGCTGGGAAATAATTCCAGTGTCTTCTCCGGGTAAAGTGAAGTGCGTGGAGTGGGAGGGGAGGTGCCAGGTGGGAGATCTGCCACACGCACCGGTGTTTGTACCCACCTCCACATGCATTCCCACACTCTGCCTTAGGAAGCCAAGGGGCACTAGCGCTTCTCCCCCAACATTTTTTCTATGAAAAAGTTTCCCTGGGCACTCCAGCACCACTTCAAGATTATTTACTGCATCTTTACCACCACACCCACTGGTCTCTCAAAGAGGACAGAAAAAGCAACAGCCTTTAACTACAGTTCTTCAACTCAGCTAACTACGACTGAATGGCACATATTACACGCCAGGAGCTACACAGGTCTTTCCTCATTTAATCCTTGTAACATGTCAAGTCATACAACAGCTCTAAGGTAAGTACAGTTGACCCTTGAACAACATGGGTTTAAACTGGGCGAATCTATTCATATGTGAACTTTTTTCAATAAGTGTATTGGAAAACTTTTTGGAGATTTGTGACAACTTGAAAAAAACTTTCAGACAAACCTCGTTGCCTAAAATATTAAAAAAAATTAAGAAAAATTAGTTATGTCATGAATGCATAAAATATATATAGAAAGATTAGTCTATCCTTACATAGGCATGAGTGGTACCTAATATAAAATTAACGTGTTAGTTTTCTTACTATTTTATAACTTTGCCTTCAAAGACCTACATCATCATACAGTATGCCTCTCTCATAATTGGAGAAAGTGCAGAGGGACCGTCAAGGTGGCGGAAGAGTGAGACGTGCAGATCATCTTCCTCCCCGCAAATACATCAGAAATACATCTACACGTGGAACAACTCCTACAGAACACCTACTGAACACTGGCAGAAGACCTCAGACTTCCCAAAAGGCAAGAAACTCCCCACGTACCTGGGTGGGGCAAAAGAAAAAACAAAAAAAACAGAGACAAAAGAATAGGGACAGGACCTGCACCAGTGGGAGGGAGCTGTGAAGAAAGAAAAGTTTCCATACACTAGGAAGCCCCTTCACTGGTGGAGACGGGGGTGTGGGCAGTGGCGCGGGGGAAGCTTCAGAGCCACAGAGGAGAGCGCAGCAACAGGGGTGCAGAGGGCAAAGCAGAGAGATTCCCGCACAGAGGATCGGTGCCGACCGGCACTCACCAGCCCGAGAAGCTTGTCTGCTCACCTGCCGGGGCGGGCGGGGCTGGGAGCTGAGGCTCGGGCTTCGGAGGTCGGATCCCAAGGAGAGGACTGGGGTTGGCTGCGTGAACACAGCCTGAAGGGGGCTAGTGCGCCACAGCTAGCCGGGAGGGAGTCCGGGAAAAACTCTGGACCTGACAAAGAGGCACGAGACCATTGTTTCGGGGTACACGAGGAGAGAGGATTCAGAACACTGCCTAAACAAGCTCCAGAGATGGGCGCGAGCTGCGGCTATCAGCGTGGACCCCAGAGACGGGCATGGGACACTAAGGCTGCTGCTGCCGCCACCAAGAAGCCTGTGTGTGAGCACAGGTCACTGTCCACACCCCCCAGGAGCCTGTGCAGCCCGTCACTGCCAGGGTCCTGTGATCCAGGGACAACTTCCCCTGGAGAACACACAGCACGCCTCAGGCTGGTGCAACGTCACGCCGGCCTCTGCCGCCGGAGGCTCGTCCCGCATTCCGTACTCCTCCGTTCCCCCAGCCTGAGTGAGTCAGAGCCCCCGAATCAGCCTCTCCTTTAACCCCGTCCTGTCTGAGCGAAGAACAGACGCCCTCCGGCGACCTACATGCAGGGGCGGGGCCAAATCAAAAGCTGAACCCCAGGAGCTGTGAGAACAAAGAAGAGAAAAGGGAAATCTCTCCCAACAGCCTCAGGAGCAGCGGATTAAATCTCCACAAACAACTTGATGTACCCTGCACCTGTGGAATACCTGAAGAGACAATGAAACATCCCAAAATTGAGGCAGTGGACTTTGGGGACAACTGTAGACTTGGGGTTTACTTTCTGCATCTAATTTGTTTCTGGTTTTATGTCTATCTTAGTTTAGTATTTAGAGTTTATTATCATTGGTAGATTTGTTTATTGATTTGGTTGCTCTCTTCCTTTTTTTTTTTAATATATATACATATATATACATTTCCTTTTTCTCTTTTGGTGAGTGTGTATGTTTCTTTGCGTGAATTTTTCTGTATAGCTTTGTTTTACCATTTGTCCTAGGGTTCTATTTGTCCGTTTATTTTGTTTGTTTCTTTGTTTTTGTTACTTTTTAGTATAGTTTTTACTGCTTGTCATCATTGGTGGATTTATTATTTGGTTTGGTTGCTCTCTTCTTTCTTTCTTTTTTAACTACTTTAAAAATTTTTGTATTTTTAATAATTAAAAAAAATTTTATTCTAATAACATTTTTATTTTTTCTTTCTTTTTCTTTTTTCTCCCTTTTATTCTGAGCCGTGTGGCTGACAGGGTCTTGGTGCTCCAGCCATGTATCAGGCCTGTGTCTCTGAGGTGGGAGAGCTGAGTTCAGGACATTGGTCCACCAGAGACCTCCCAGCTCCACATAATATCAAATGGCGAAAGCTCTCCCAGACATCTCCATCTCAACACTAAGACCCAGCTCCACTCAACAACCAGCACACTACAGTGCTGGACACCCTAAGCCAAACAACTAGCAAGACAGGAACACAACCCCACCCATTAGCAGAGAGGCTGCCTAAAATCAGAATAAGGTCACAGACACCCCAAAAGACACCACCAGATGCACTCCTGCCCCCTAGAAGGCAAGATCCAGCCTCATCCACCAGAACACAGGCACCAGTCCCCTCCACCAGGAAGCCTACACAACCCACTGAACCAACCGTAGCCACTGGGGGCACACACCAAAAACAATGGGAACTACGAACCTGCAGCCTGTGAAAAGGAGATCCCAAATACAGTAAGTTAAGCAAAATGAGAAGACAGAGAAACACACAGCAGATGAAGGAGCAAAGTAAAAACCCACCAGACCAAACAAATGAAGAGGAAACAGGCAGTCTACCTGAAAAAGAATTCAGAGTAATGATAGTAAAGATGATCCAAAAATCTTGGAAATAGAACGGAGAAAATAAAAGAAGCATTTAACAAGGACCTAGAAGAACTAAAGAGCAAACAAACAATGATGAAGAATACAATAAAAGAAATTAAAAATTCTCTAGAAGGAATCAATAGCAGAATAACTGAGGCAGAAAAACGGATAAGCGACCTGGAAGATAAAAGAGTGGAAATGAGCACTGCAGAGCAGAATAAAGAAAAAAGAATGAAAAGAATTGAGGACACTCTTAGAGACCTCTGGGACAACATTAAACGCACCAACATTCGAATTATAGGGGTCCCAGAAGAAGAAGAGAAGAAGAAAGGGAATGAGAAAGTATTTGAAGAGATTATAGTTGAAAACTTCCCTAACATGGGAAAGGAAATAGTCAATCAAGTCCAGGAAGCACAGAGAGTCCATACAGGATAAATCCAAGGAGAAACAAGGCAAGACACATATGAATCAAACTATCAAAATTAAATACAAAGAAAAAATATTAAAAGCAGCAAGGGAAAAACAACAAATAACATAAAAGGGAATCCCCATAAGGTTAACAGCTGATCTTTCCACAGAAACTCTGCAAGCCAGAAGGGAGTGGCAGGACATATTTAAAGTGATGAAAGGGAAAAAGCTACAACCAAGATTACTCGACCCAGCAAGGATCTCATTCAGATTCGACGGAGAAATTAAAACCTTTACAGACAAGCAAAAGCTAAGAGAATTCAGCACCACCAAACCAGCTTTACAACAAATGCTAAAGGAACTTCTCTAGGCAGGAAACACAGGAGAAGGAAAAGACTTACAATAACAAATCCAAAACAATTAAGAAAATGGTAATAGGAAAATACAAATTGATAATTACCTTAAATGTAAATGGATTAAATGCTCCCACTAAAAGACACAGACTGGGGCTTCCCTGGTGGCACAGTGGTTGAGAATCTGCCTGCCAATGCAGGGGACACGGGTTCGAGCCCTGGTCTGAGAAGATCCCACATGCTGCGGAGCAACTAGGCCCGTGAGCCACAACTACTGAGCCTGCGTGTCTGGAGCCTGTGCTCCACAACAAGAGAGGCCGCGATAGTGAGAGGCCCACGCACCGCGATGAAGAGTGGCCCCTGCTTGCCACAGCTAGAGAAAGCTTTTGCACAGAAACGAAGCTCAACACAGCCAAAAATTAATTAATTAATTTGAAAAAATGTGTTTAAAAGAAAACCAGACACACACTGGCTGAATGGATACAAAAACAAGACCCATATATATGCTGTCTACAAGGGACCCACTTCAGACCCAGGGACACAGTCAGACTGAAAGTGAGGGGATGGAAAAAGATATTCCATGCAAATGGAAATCAAAAGAAAGCTGGAGTAGCAATTCTCATATCAGACAAAATAGACTTTAAAATAAAGACTGTTACAAGAGGCAAAGAAGGACACTACATATTGATCAAGGGATCAATCCAAGAAGAAGATATAACAATTGTACATATTTATGCACCCAACATAGGAGCACCTCAATACATAAGGCAAATGTTAACAGCCATAAAAGGGGAAATCAACAGTAACACAATCATAGTAGGGGACTTTAACACCCCCTTTCACCAATCGACAGATCATCCCAAATGAAAACAAATAAGGAAACACAAGCTTTAAATGATACATTAAACAAGATGGACTTAATTGATATCTATGGGACGGACATTCCATCCAAAAGCAACAGAATACACTTTTCTCAAGTGCACATGGAACATTCTCCAAGACAGATCATATCTTGGGTCACAAATCAAGCCTTGGTAAATTTAAGAAAATTGAAATCGTATCAAGTTATCTTTTCCGACCACAACGCTATGAGACTAGATATCAATTACAGGAAAATATCTGTAAAAAATACAAACACATGGAGGCTAAACAATACACTACTAAATACCCAAGAGATCACTAGGAAATCAAAGAGGAAATCAAAAAATACCTAGAAACAAATGACAATGAAAACACGACGACCCAAAACCTATGGGATGCAGCAAAAGCTGTTCTAAGAGGGAAGTTGATAGCAATACAATCCTACCTCCAGAAACAAGAAACATCTCAAATAAACAACCTAACCTTACACTGAAAGCAATAGAGAAACAAGAACAAAAAAAACCAAGGTTAGCAGAAGGAAAGAAATCATAAAGATCAGATCAGAAATAAATGAGAAAGAAGAAAAGGAAAGGATAGCAGAGATCAATGAAACTAAAAGCTGGTACTTTGAGAAGATAAACAAAATTGATAAACCATTAGCCGGACTCATCAAGAAAAAAAGGGAGAAGACTCACATCAGTAGAATTAGAAATGAAAAAGGAGAAATAGCAACTGACACTTTAGAAATACAAAGGATCATGAGAGATTACTACAAGCAACCATATGCCAAAAAATGGACAATCTGGAAGAAATGGACAAATTCTTAGAAAAGCACAACCTTCTGAGACTGAACCAGGAAAAAATAGGAAATATAAACCAACCAATCACAAGCACTGAAATTGAGACTGTGATTAAAAATCTTACAACAAACAAAAGCCCAGGACCAGATGGCTTCACAGGCAAAATTTATCACACATTTAGAGAAGAGCTAACACCTGTCCTTCTTATCTTCTTCCAAAATATAGCAGAGGGAGGAACACTCCCAAACTCATTCTACAAGGTCACCATCACCCTGATACCAAAACCAGACAAAGATGTCACAAAGAAAGAAAACTACAGGCCAATATCACTGATGAACATAGATGCAAAAATCCTCAACAAAATACTAGCAAACAGAATCCAACAGCACATTAAAAGGATCATACACCATGATCAAGTGGGGTTTATCTCAGGAATGCAAGGATTCTTCAATATACGCAAATCAATCAATGCGATAAACCATATTAACACATTGAAGGAGAAAAACCATATGATCATCTCAATAGATGCAGAAAAACTTTTGACAAAATTCAACACCCATTTATGATAAAAACCCTCCAGAAAGTAGGCACAGAGGGAACTTACCTCAACATAATAAAGGCTATATATGACAAACCCACAGCCCACATTGGTTCTCAATGTTGAAAAACTGAAAGCATTTCCTCTAAGATCAGGAACAAGACAAGGATGGCCACTCTCGCCACTATTATTCACTATAGTTTTGGAAGTTTTAGCCTCAGCAATCAGAGAAGAAAAAGAAATAAAAGGAATCCAAATCGGAAAAGAAGAAGTAAAGCTGTCACTGTTTGCAGATGACATGATACTATACATAGAGAATCCTAAAGATACTACCAGAAAACTACTAGAGCTAATCAATGAATTTGGTAAAGTTGCAGGATACAAAATTAATACACAGAAATCTCTTGCATTCCTATACACTAATGATGAAAAATCTGAAAGAGAAATTAAGGAAGCACTCCCATTTACCACTCCAACAAAAAGAATAAAATACCTAGGAATAAACCTACCTAAGGAGAAAAAAGACCTGTATGCAGAAAACTATAAGACACTGATGAAAGAAATTAAAGATGATACCAGCAGATGGAGAGATATACCATGTTCTTGGATTGGAAGAATCAACATTGTGAAAATGACTGTACTACCCAAAATGATCTACAGATTCAATGCAATCCCTATCAAACTACCAATGGCATTTTTCACAGAACTAGAACAAAAAATTGCACAATTTGTATGGAAACACAAAAGACCCCGAATAGCCAAAGCAATCTTGAGAAAGAAAAACGAAGCTGGAGGAATCAGTCTCCCTGACTTCAGACTATACTACAAAGCTACAGTAATCAAGACAGTATGGTACTGGCACGAAAACAGAAATATAGATCAGTGGAACAGGATAGAAAGGCCAGAGATAAACTCACGCACATATGGTCACCTTATCTTTGATAAAGGAGGCAAGAATACACAATGGAGAACACAGCCTCTTCAATAAGTGGTGCTGGGAAAACTGGACAGCAACATATAAAAAAATGAAATTGGAACACTCCCTAACACCATACACAAAAACAAGCTCAAAATGGATTAAAGACCTAAATGTAAGGCCAGACACTATAAAACTCTTAGAGGAAAACATAGGCAGAACACTCTATGACATAAATCACAGCAAGATCCTTTTTGACCCACTTCCTAGAGAAATGGAAAGAAAAACAAAAATAAACAAATGGGACTTAATGAAACTTAGAAGCTTTTGCACAGCAAACAAGAACAAACATAAACAAGACCAAAAGACAACCCTCAGAATGGGAGAAAATATTTGCAAGTGAAGCAATTGAGAAAGGATTAATCTCCAAAATATACAAGCAGTTCATGCAGCTCAATATCAATAAAACAAACAACCCAATCCAAAAATGGGCAGAAGACCTAAATAGACATTTCTCCAAAGAAGACATACAGATGGCCAGCAAACACATGAAAGGATGCTCAACATCACTAATCATTAGAGAAATGCAAATCAAAACCACAGTGAGGTATCACTTCACACCAGTCAGAATGGTCATCATCAAAAAATCTACAAACAATAAATGCTGGAGAGGAGGTGTGGAGAAAAGGGAACCTTCTTGGATTGTTGGTGGGAATGTAAATTGTTACATCCACTATGGAGAACAGTATAGAGGTTCCTTAAAAAACTAAAAATAGAACTACCATACGACCCAGCAATCCCACTACTGGGCATATACCCTGAGAAAACCATAACTCAAAAATAGTCATGTACCACAATGTTCATTGCAGAAGTATTTACAATAGCCAGGACACGGAAGCAACTGACGTGTCCATCGACAGATGAATGGATAAAGAAGATGTGGCACATCTATACAATGGAATATTACTCAGCCATAAAAAGAAACGAAATTGAGTTATTTGTAGTGAGGTGGATGGACCTAGAGTCTGTCATACAGAGTGAAGTAAGTCAGAAAGAGAAAAACAAATACCGTATGCTAACACATATATATGGAATCTAAAAAAAAAAAAAATGGTTTTGAAGAACCTAGGGGCAGGACAGGAATAAAGACGCAGACGTAGAAAATGGACTTGAGAATATGGGGATGCAAAGGGTAAGTTGTGATGAAATAAGAGTGTGGCATGGACATATATACACTACCAAACGTAAAATAGATAGCTAGTCGGAAGCAGCTGCATAGCACAGGGAGATCAGCTTGGTGCTTTGTGACCACCTAGAAGGGTGGAATAGGGAGGGTGGGAGGGAGTCGCAAGAGGGAGGAGATATGGGGATATATGTGTATGTATAGCTGATTCACTTTGTTATAAAGCAGAAAGTAACACACCATTGTAAAGCAATTATACTCCAATAAAGGTGTTAAAAAATAATAAAAATAATTGGAGAAAGTGCTTATCAGTCTATGATCACAGGTAAGTGGGTTTTTAAATGTAAAAATGCTTCCAATACTATATCATGAATATGACTTTAATACTGTATGTCTTAAAAATTGTATAGTGATTCATTCATTAGTGTACAGGCTAGGCTACCTTGAAGCAATTGTATCGATTACACTAGGCTACTGTGCAATACAGTAATCATATTGATGCTTCTTCATTATCAATGCATGAATCGTTTTATCTGTAAATATGAATTTCTCTGTCACATCACCTTTTCATTTTTGATATCTAGTGTTAGTGATATGTATAACATCTACAGTGTGTTGTATATTATAAAGCAGTATTGATGTAAGTACTGACAGATGATTCATCCTGTAAAGAGACGACATAAACTTACAGTATCAATAAATACAGTATAGTATATAAATGTATTTTCTCTTCCTTCTGTTTTTCTTAATAACATTTTCTTTTCTCTAGCTTACATTATTGAAAGGATAGAGTATATAATACACATAGCACACAAAATATGTTTTAATCAACTGTTTATATTATCAGTAAGGCTTTCAGTCAACAATAGGCTATTAGTAGCTAAGTTTTGGGGAATCAAAAGTTGGACGAGGATTTTCGACTATGCTGCAGGTCGGTGCCCCTAACCCCCACATTGCTCAAGGGTTAACTGTATTATTATAATTGCACTATGTCACTATTTTATTTTTTGTTTCTTTTTTGTCTGTGCTTTAAATTTCAACCAGAATGTGAGCTCCACAAGAAACATAACCTTGTGCTTCATAGATAGTGGGTATTTAAGAAGTACTTGCTAAACGAATGAAGGAATTCTCATCTCACAGGTGAGGAAACTGAGGCTTAGGGAGGTGAATTAATGTATTCAAGGCCATCCAACTAATTAGAGGTAAAGTTGCCTTCCAAATACAGGTATGTTTCTATAAGTTTAATTAGATACAGAGATGTGCTCATGATCAAGGGAACTGGAGACTGTCAAGATTCCCAATTATTCTACCCAGAGTCCATGCAGCACAGGTGTGCTTACTAAAGGCCCTGACCTCTGTCACCCCTGAACTTGTCATACTGAAAAATAGCAAAATTTAATACTTTTAATAAACGGAGTATTCTACATTAATGAAATGTTTCTACTACTCAAGAGACTGGTAGTTTGCTGAGAAACAACATCTACTAATCTTACTTGAATGACGGAGACTAAGTCAACACCAAATCTGTAGGAAGAACATTGGGTTCTTCAGATAAACTGTATATTGTGACAAATTCCACAGAGGCCCATAATAATGAAATTGGTTACTGGTAGGAAGTCTGCTAAATACCTAGAGTTACAACCTTCCGTGGTATTATCACCATTAGAAACATTACTGTAACAAAAAATCATTAGGGAGAGAAGGAAAGACTGCTTGGGGAACTATTAACAGGCTTATATTCATGAACATTTATTGAACAAAGCATATTTTCCAGATGCTCTGTCTTCATAGAACAAAATAATAACTGAAGCTGAAACCAGCCTCGTGGAGGATGTGGGATTACTATAAAGGCGAATTCCCTCAATATTACGTCCAAGAGTTTTCTGAAAATAGGACCAATACACCAGGATAGTTGTAACCTAGGCTGAAGGCAGGAGTTAGTTGAGCTGGTCTATCAGGGGCCCCATAATTGTTTATTTTTTACTTTAGGAGAGGATAAAGGTCACCTCAGAAGGCAAAATCCCTGACATTCAATTAATCTTCCTTGTACTGTGTTACAAATAAAATTTAGGGAACCTAACAGACTCTTAATAAAAAAAATAAATCTTGAGAAGTTGTTATCTGGGAAACCTGGACATTGTCTGAGGACCTGGTTGCCTGTAACAACCTACATTCGCCTGGTGGGATTGCCAGGGGGTCAGATATCAGACGATAAAGCTGCTAATATAACTGAGGCAGCTTGATGGAAGGGAAAGCATCAATCAATTAGAAAGCCTATGTAGGCAAAGTAGGGGGTCAGGAAGAGGTGCCTGCTCTAAAGCCTTGATTTTGAAAACAGAGGGTCTCCCTGGAATTCTTCCCTAGGCTACAACGGGAGACCAAGTAAAACCAGGTGCTAGGAACAAGTGATGAACACTAGGCCGAACCTCTCTAAATCAAGGATGGAGACCACTTGTTTCCTCCAAATTTCAGGAGCCAGAAATTTAGTTCTTTCTTTCAATGGTGACTTAGTTTAAAAACTTCTCATATTAAGTTGTCCATGTTTAGTGGCAAACAAGGAAACAAAGAAAATACACATGGGCAGAAATGTGTACACGTAGAGTTATTCTGCTTGGCGCTCTGGATTTCAGAGACAGATGGTTGAATTTATCTTATGTCTCATTCATGGCCTATTTTCTTCATTGATCCAGGCAAGACTGCTCTCTTATTTTATTTACTTATTGACTTCCTTTTTAAAAAAGTTCCCACTCCCATTGCCCCTCACAGGCAACAGTTCGAATGCATTTTATATGTATCCGCAAATTTGTAGGTATCTCTGTAAAATGTAGAATTGTTTATTTTGTGTATATGCAGTTTTTAATTTACATAAATGGCATTGGGCTACGAACCACATTTTTTTCCTTTTTCAGTTGAGCACTGTGTTTTCAAGCTCGATCCCTGTTGCTATGAGTACTTCGATTTTGTGCCCTGTAACTGCTGCATGGTGTTTCATTATCCACTCACCATGCTGTACTGAACTATTTCCCCTCTAACTGACACACAGGATGACACAAACACTAAGTATCAAACATTTGCGTCTATGTCTTCCTCTGGATTCATGCAAAGATTTTTTCTGAGATCACCCACAAGTGGGATTCTGAGTCCTGCATCCACACACACACATCATTTAAGTAAGCCCTGCCCAGTCGCTCTCCTGGGTAGCTGACCAGTTCCCATTACCACCAGTAGGACAGGAGGGTTCCTCATATCCCATATCCTGCCAACCCTTGCATTAGCCAATAAATCGATCACAAATTTTGCCAACTGAAACGGGAATAGTTTATCTGTGTCTTGCAAATTTCCTCAACTCTCTATTCTAATCTTTTTCTGTTGATTCTTGTAGATTTCTATTTAGATCATATCATCAGCAAATGACGATTTAATACCCTCCCTCCCGATTATTAGACTTGACATTGTTTTGTTTTGGTTTGGTTTTATCATATAGAGTTAGCCAGGACCTTTGGCACTGTGTTAAACAGCAGCAGCATATGTTTCTAATCTTAGAGGGGATGGGTCCACAGTTTCCCTGAAGTATGTTGTCTGCTGTAGGTCGGAGGCATAAATCTTTACCACATTAAGGAAGTTCCCTTCTAGACATAATTTGCAAGAGATTTTTATTACAAATTGATGTTGAACTTTATTAAGCTGCCTTTTTATATCTGAGATGATCAAGTGGTTTTTCTCCCTTGGATCAATGTAGCAGTGCATTTTCTGAGGTTGAACCATCTTTGCTTTTCTGGGCTAAACTCTCCATGGTCATCTGCTACTTTTACCCTTTTATTTTGTAGCTAATATTTCATTTTGCATTTTTACATGTATGTTTAAAAGCCAAATGACCTTGTGTATTGACCCTGACAGAATTTGGAATCAATAATATGCTAGTTTCATAAAATTATTTCTATTGCTTTTACGCTTTTCCTGTTTCTCAGAGTAGTCTATCTTTTTTTTTTTTTTAATTTTGGTAGAACTTACTAAGAAAACACTGGATCTGGAGCTTTTGTGAGAGAAAAGAGCCTGAATATAATTTTAATTTCATTATTGATTATTGGTCTATTTGATATTTTTAGTTTCTCTCACTATTTTAGTATTTTATATTTGTCCGTAAATGTGTATTTTTCATGTAGTTTTCAAATCTATTGATAGTTGTTCATAATATTTTTTCATATTTTCTCTCAGCTGTGTCTACTTTATTTCATTGTTTTTCATTCTGTAATTTTGCTATTTGCTTATTCTCTCCTTATCCTGATCAGTCCAGCCCAATACCTCTATTGTGGTATTTTCAAAGTGCCAGATTTTGGTTTCATTTAATCTTCTCTATTATTTTTAGTATCCTTTAAATTTCTTATAGCTCTCTCTCTCATTTCTTTGTTTTTGTTCTTTTTCCAACTTCTCTTGACTCTTAGATAATTTGTTTTCAGTCTTTCTTGTTTTCAAATAAATATATCTAAAGCTATATTTTCCTCTAAGTACTACTTTAGCTATCTAACAAATTTTGATAAGCAGTTTTTAAATTTCTATTTAGTTCTAAGTATTTGTAACTTCCCTTATGACTTCTGAGTTAGATTCCAGATATGAGCTATTTTTAGCTTTCTTTTGACATTTATTTCTCATTTTACTGCATTTTGATTAAACAACATATTCTGCATTGAATAGGCTTCTTTGGAATCAGAAACTTCCTTGGTGGTAAACTGTCATTTTTTTATAAATGATCCAGTCTCAAGAAAACATGTGCCTTTACTATTTGTTGGATACAGAATTCTACACATATCTATTAGTTTCTCACCTTAATGTATTATTCAGACCTTTTATATCTTTGCTTATATTTGGTTTGCTTAACCCATCAATTTTGCAGTGCTGTTTTAAAATTACTATCCAGGACTTCCCTGGTGGCACAGTGTTGGGAGTCTGCCTGCCAATGCAGGGGACATGGGTTCAAGCTCTGGTCCGGGAGGGTCCCACATGCCTCAGAGCAACTAAGCCCGTGCACCACAACTACTGAGCCTGCGCTGTAGAGCCCGTAAGCCACAACTACTGAACCCGTGTGCCACTACTACTGAAGCCCACGTGCCTGGGGCCCATGCTATGCAACGGGAGAGGCCACCGTGGTGAGAGGCCCACGCATGGCAGCAAGGAGTGGCCCCCACTTGCCACAACTAGAGAGAGCCCGCACACAGCAACAAAGACCCAGCGCAGCCAAAAATAAATGAATAAATAAATTTATATATAAAAAAATAAAATAAAAATCAAATTACTATCCACAGTTGTTGACTTATCTATTCCTTTCCATATTTCTATCAGTTGTCATTTTATATATTTCAAGTTGATGTTGTCAGGTGGATTTTGTTCATTATGACTATACATTCTTAACCTATTGT
Organism: Grampus griseus; assembly: GCF_964374135.1. NCBI lineage: Eukaryota > Metazoa > Chordata > Mammalia > Artiodactyla > Delphinidae > Grampus > Grampus griseus. Next base: position 76,355,897 of record NC_139010.1, read on the forward strand.
TACATTTATAAGTATGTCACATCCCTCTTTGCCCTTAGTAGTTTTTGCCTTTAATTCTATTTTATCAGATATGAATATTACTCTTCCAACTTTCTTTTGGTTCACATTTGTCTAGGATATATATATTCTTCATCTTTTTGTTATTAGTCTAACCAAATTCTTTTCTTTTGCTACTCTTTTGTTGAAAAATATTGCCAGATTTTATGTTCTGTTTACAATCTGAGTACTTCTGTCTTTTGATTGGTGAGTTCCCATTTACAGTAATTACTGCTACATTCAGGATTTATTCCTGCCATCTAATTTATTTTTATCACTAATACTGTACTTTCTTTTTTTTTCTTCTCCTTTCCTGCCTTCCATTAGATAGATCAAACTCTTTGACTGTTTGAAAGTTATACAATCCATTTTTGTTTTCTGATAGTTGCTCCTAATTTATTAAGATTCACCACCATATTTTCCCCCATTCGTTTCTTAAACTTATTAATATTTACATTTTCTCCTGAACAAAGAAGTGCCATGGCATGCCTTCATCTGCCTCTGTTCTCACCTTCCTCCCCCAGCCCATCGTCTCTAGGTTTGTTAGGTCTCAATTTTTAGTTTTGCCTTGTTATGCACGTCAACGATGATGGTTCTAGGGACATGCATCAGTCTCTCTTCTGGAGGTTGCCCCAGCCCATCATCTCTAGGTTTGTTAGGTCTCAATTTTTAGTTTTGCCTTGTTATGCACGTCAACGATGATGGTTCTAGGGACATGCATCAGTCTCTCTTCTGGAGGTTGATGACTTCAAAGATGCTTCTCTAGGCTCTTCCTTCTTAAAGAAACTTGAAAGTGTGTACACTAGAGAGTGGGCTGCTTTCTCCTGGAAAAGTGTAGTATAGTTGTTGACTCATAGGCAATTAACAAAAATAAACTTTACCACATGAACATCAAATCATCATAAACAATACATTAGTCTTGGAAACCTCATAGGTGAAAAGGGAATGTTTTACCATTCCCAGGAAATATGTGATCCCACTTAATTGCTTGACAATAGCCAAGGGAGCTGCTTGACCCAAACCACACTTTTCCAAACAGCAGGGCACTTATGACCTTAAAGAATTCTAAGTAGAAGGTACACGTTAAGCAAACATATATAAGCTAAGACATGTCCATAATAAGTAATTTCATACATATATACTGCAATACACATATATCTCATTGGTAGTTCTGTGTTTCTACACACACACACACACACACACACACACACACACGGCAATACTTTCAGAAAATAGTAATCAAACCAAACTATTCAATATTCATTTTTTAACATAACTGTTAATATTACTGTTAACACTGGGATTTACCACAGACAAAAGCTATTCTGCTCAAGGAGAACCAACATCTAAATCAAAGGTCCATAATCTTTTCTGAGGCTGCAATTTCACAGATCTTTAAAATCTTTCTTAAATCCTCACATAACTGGAATTTTCCCCAGGCTTCACAAGCCTTTGGATATGAAGGAGATTATATTAAATTAACACCCAGGCCCTTCTGGTTCTAAAACTTCAGCTGCTTATCTGCAAGATGTCAGCCCTCTGCCTTGGTCTTACTGCTGGGAGACTAGAGGAGCAACTCACCTGTTTCCCCACTCCAGCCTCCTTATTGGTCCCCACTGCCCACTAAGCCACCTGAGGAAGGCACATCACTCTTCCTCCTTCACTGCCAGGGCGATGCCATGCCCACTCTGATGAGTCTCCACTGTATGTCCGTGGAGGTGAGGAGGCATCTCCTCTTCCCTGCTCCATGACGCTCCATCATCATAAGGGCACCCACACTACACAACTTCTATCCAGAGTCTTTCAAAGTCAAACCAGCTCCTTCAGTTCTTCCTTTACAGCTTTCTCTCTCCCCAGGGCTCAGACCTCTGGGTCCATGGAGGCAAGCTGGGAAATAGGGGACAGATCACTACAATCTCCCAGAGACATACATACAAAAATCTTCACGGAAAACTCTGATCCCACAGCCCTCTGTAACATAGATAGACATTAAGTTATTATAGATAGTAAGTTCCTGGGAAGAGACATGGACAAGGCACAGTTCAGACACAACCAAACCCTATATCTTGGTTTAGACTTGGTTGGAACATCTACTACACAAATGACTCCCTGTGCAACTTTCTCTTCCTGAAAAAAAATATGGATGTTTTAAGATATTCATTTTATTCAACAAATATTTTTGAGGCCCTGTCATCAAGGTAGAAAGGTACCGATGAATCGTTTATATATTGATTCTTCAATAAACAGTTTAGCCACAATAGCACCATGTTTTGTACCTCAAGCTGTGGTGGTCCTTAGGACTGTCCACAAATATTCTCACTTGCCTCCTCCAGGTACAAGGCCTTTCCTGCCTTCTTGAAGTTGGGCATGGCCTTGTGACTTGGTCTGGCCGATGAAAATTATGCAGAAATGATGAACATCACTTCCAGAAACATATGATTGCCTGTATGACACACGGCAGTGCTCACTTCTCTCTGCCATGAAGATTGAGAAAGTATATGTCAAGATACAGCCCCCAGTATCCTGGGTTCCTGAGTAGACTCCAAAGAGCAGGGTCATCTCTGACCCTCACAGGACACGTGACATGAATGAAAAATAAATCTTGGATGCTTCAAGCCACTGAGATTTTTCAGGATGTTTGTTGCCACAGCGTAACCTTGTCCATCCTGACAAACACAAAGGGGGACATATGCTAGGAATCTCTTCAGGATCTGTAAATTCAGGGTCACTCACTTGCACAACTCCAGTGGGCACCATTCATGCTGCATTCTATGGGAACTGCATGCGTAGAGCACAGCCATTCGCTCTGTGTTCTACGTTCTGCCCCTGGATCTAGGCAGCACTTTGGCACTGAGTAAATGCATGTATTTCCTGAGTTCTCTAAGTTAAACCTACGCATGGGGGCATTCTTACTGGGGTATAATAGTTCTGTGGCTGGAGAAGGAATACTATTTTATATTACTATGTTTTTTTCTTTTTTCTATTAATAGAATGATCTTTCTTAGTGCTATCAGAGTATTGATTTGCTATAAGGCAGTAGTTCTCAACCAGGACAAGGAATGGAGGGAATCTTGCCCCCCAGGAGACATTTGGAAATGTGTGGAAACATTTTTGGTGGTTGGAAGTGGTTTGTTGCTAGTATCTAGTGCAAAGAGGTCAGGGAGACTGGTAAACACCCTATGGAGCAAACGGTACCACAAGGAATTATCTTCCCTCAGATGTCAGCAGGACCACTTTTTAGAACCGTTGGCTTAATGTAAGCCTGGAGGGAAATACAGTCATCCCCATGTAGATAAGTCCCACTTTATACTCCTTCACTGAGAACAGAAAGGAGAGCAAGTAGAAGATGGTATAAAGCTCTAGGAGGTGGAGAGTAACTTTTCACTCCTTCAGAGCAGATGCACATAGTGACTTCCTTCCTGAGAGTACAAGGTGGAAAGGGGGAAAGAGTAACTTTTCAGCAGAGAAGCCTGGCAAACACGACCTCAGCCAGGTGGTCAAGTTTAGCATCCACAGTGATGTCATGTTCACAGTACATACCGCGATAAGATGTGATAAAAATGACACTTTACCTCCCAAAGCCCATGACCCCAGTCTTACCATGAGAAAAACATCAGAAGAATCCCAGTTGAGGGACATTCTACAAAACACCTGACCAGTACCCCTCAAAACTGTCAAGTTCATCAAAAACAAGGAACATCTGAGAAACTGTCACAGCCAAGGGGAGCCTAAGGAGACATGACAACTAGTTGTAATGTGGTATCCCAGATGGGATTCTGGAATGGAAACAGGACATTCGATAAAAACAAAGAAAACCTGAAAAAATACAAGACTTGTTTAATAACGTTGTATCTGTGTTGATCCATTCATTGTGACAAATGTACCACACCAATGTGACATGTGAATTGTAGAGGAGACTGGGTGTGGAGTGTGTACACACACACACACACACACACACACACACACACACACACTCTACTATCTTTGCAATGTTTCTGTAAATCTAAAATTATTCTAAAATAAGATGTTTATTTTTTAAAAGATAAGGGATGTAGGAGAACTCTAAAGAAATTTCCAGCAGTTACAAAGGTCAAAAATTAAATTGCTCACACAGAGACATTACAGAAATATATAATCTACTGGACAAATGACCATTCATCAAGTCTCAATCACAGCAGTTCTATCAATCCTGCCAATGACTGGACACTTGTTTGACCACATGTTACATGTAACATGTAAAAAAGTGGGCCACAGGAAGATAGTAATCCACTCCAAGGCACAAGAGGCACACATGATATGACCGAACAGGGCCAAATGGCTTCTGATAATGCAAGCAGTGGTTTTCAAACTGTGTTCTGTTGAACCCAGGCGACCCACAAAAGTCTGGTCTAGATCTGCTTAAATATATTTTAACTATTTTTAAAACTGTAATAAAAAGCAACACTATCTCACAACTCTCTTCCAGAACCCAACACACAAGAGATCAATAACACGCATGTGATGGTTAATTTTATGTGTCAACTTGACTGGATCACGGGGTAACCAGATATTTGGCTAAACATTATTTCTGGATGTGTCACAGGGTGTTTCTGGATAAAATTAGCGCTTGCATCAGTGGACTCAGGAAAGCAATTTGCCTTCCCCATGTGGGTGGGCATAATGCAATCTGCTGAGGGGCTTAATAGAACAGAAAGGAGGCGGGAGACAGAATTTTGTCCTTCCTGCCTGGTTGCCCGAGCTGCAGCGCGGGTCTTCCCCTGCCCTGGTGATCTTGGCTCCCAGGCCTCGGGACTCAGACTTAATTACACCTCTGCACTTCCTGGGTCTTCAGCTGGGGATGGCAGATCATGGGATTTCTCATAATTTCCATAATTTCATGAGCCTTATACTAAATTTCTTCACATATATATATCTATCGTATTGGTCTTGTTTCCCTAGAGAATGCTGGCTATTACACAAATGTGCGTTTATGTTTGGTTCCAAGATCAAAGTTTCTCCTGCCATCCCTGAATCCACCCTTGAACATCTAATAAAGCGGCATCAACTAGGAGGGATGGGGCATCACACCTTCTTACAAACTCCTGACTCTGTGTGTGCTCTCTTTGAGTAATTGTACAGGTGAAGCTTCTGTACAACATTGGGCAAATTACTTCCTCTCACACTCAGTTTCATCACAGATAAGACTGAAAAAAATATCAGAGTTGTTGGGAGGATTAAATGACCTAATGGATGCAAAGCCCTTAGCTTTGCTGCCTGGCACATAGTAAGTGCTCGATAAGTATTTGTTTGCTTTTTCTTTCTATTACACTATTTCAAGCCTGTCCTACTCACTAACCCTGCAAGAAGATTCATGTCCCCAAAACAAACCACGCTTGTTCAGACTTCCATATCTTACCTGCATCGCTCCCTCTACCTGGAACATACTCCCTTCCTCTGCAAGATGCTGCCCGGATGAGGCCACCTCCGTCCACAAAAATCTTTCCCATTCAACACCCCCAGACAGAGGCAGTCTTTCTCCACACATGTTCCCACCGTGCAATGACCACACATCTCTTACAGCTCTCATTAAGCCATGAATAGTTACTGGAGTTCTGTTTAACTAATTTATTTTTATTGGGGTAAAATTCACATCACATAAAATTAACCATTTAAAGTATATAATTCGGCGGCACTGAGTACATTCACAATATTGGGCATTCATCAGCACTAATTCTAGACATTTCCATCACTCCAAAAGGAAACCCTGTGCCCATGGAGCAGTCACTCCCCATTCTTTCCTCCCCTCAGCCCCCGGTGACCACTAATCATTCTGTCTCTGTGGATTTACCCAGTCTTGATATTTCATGTAAATGGAATTATTAAGTAGGTAGCTTTCGTGTCTTAAATCTTCACCTAACCGAATGTTTTTGAGGTTTATCCATGTTGTACTTAGTATCAGTACTCCATTCCTTTTTATGACTGACTTATATTCCATTGTATGGATACATACCACATTTTTTTACCCATTCATCAGTTGATAGGCATTTGGGATGTTTCCATTTTTTGGCTATTGTAAATAGTGCTGCTGTGAACATTCATGTGTAAGTTTTCATATGAACACCTGTTTTCAATTCTTTATTGTACATACTTAGAAGTGGAATTGCTAGGTCATCTGCTAATTCTATGTTTAACTTTTTAATTTTTTTTTCTTTTCTTTTTGTGGTACGCGGGCCTCTCACTGTTGTGGCCTCTCCCGTTGTGGAGCACGGGCTCCGGACGCGCAGGCTCAGCGGCCATGGCTCACGGGCCCAGCCGCCCCATGGCATGTGGGATCTTCCCGGACCAGGGCACGAACCCGCTTCCCCTGCATCGGCAGGCGGACTCTCAACCACTGCGCCACCAGGGAAGCCCTATGTTTAACTTTTTGAGGAACCTCCAAACTGGTTGCCATAGTGGCTGCACTATTTTACATTCCCACTGGCATTACATAAGGGTTCCAATTTCTCCATATCCTCACCAACACTTGTTATTTTATGTTTGTTGAATTATAGCCATCCTGGTGGGTACAAAGTGGTATCTCATGGTGGGTTTTTGGGTTTTTTTAAAGGTATATATTTTTAAATGCTTTTAAAAAAAATTATTTATTTTATTTATTTATTTTTGGCTGCGCTGGGTCTTCGTTGCTGTGCACAGGCTTTCTCTAGTTGCGGAGAGCAGGGGCTACTCTTCCTTGCGGTGCGTGGGCTTCTCATTGCGGCGGCTTCTCTTGTGGTGGAGCACGGGCTCTAGAGCGCAGGCTCAGTAATTGTGGCACACGGGCTCAGTAGCCGTGGCTCACAGGCTCTACAGCGCAGGCTCAGTAGTTGTGGTGCACGGGCTTAGTTGCTCCACGGCATGTGGGATCTTCCCGGACCAGGGCTCGAACCCGTGTTTCCTGCATTGGCAGGCAGATTCGTAACCAATGTGCCACCAGGGAAGCCCTCTCATGGTGGTTTTGACCTGCAATTCCTTAGTGACTAAAGACGTGGAGCATCTTTCCATGTGCTTATTGACCATTTGTATATTTTCTTTGGAGAAATGTTGGTTATTGGCTTTTATATCAATCATCCCTTCCAGGCAGTAGACTCAATGATAATAGAGGACACCCTTTCTTCTTTGGGTCTTCAGTGCAAAGGGCAGCCCCTAGTAATGGCAAACATCCCAGAAAAGAACCTCCTATTTTAAAAACAGACTGAATGAGACAAGCAAAGAAAGGCCCGAAGCATTCTCCCCAATGGTAGAAACTGTAAGAACCAGGGTGAAAGGCTATCTACCTGGTGAAAAGGCCACACAGACAAGGTGGAACTTCAGGTGGGACTTCAAGAATGAGCAGAATCTGATTTTAAGCCCCCATCTCCTGCTTTTGTCTCCATTAGTCCATTTGTGCGTCAGTGCAATAAACAGATCCTGAGTGATTATGTCATGGTAGGAGCCTTGCTGGGCCCCTGTTTGTTTGAGATGGGAGGTGTCTATCCTAGAGACCTCACACCTGCCCTTGGTCCCCAAGCCCCCTCCCACCCCCCTCACCTGTAGCTGCTCTGAATCATCAGATGCTTCTCTCTCTGTAGGGGGAGCTCTTTATCATCCCAAGCTGATGGGCCCATCATAGGTGGAAATGAGAACAAGATGAGGGGCTCCAAGTCCTCTATTGGCTTGTGAGGTTCAGAAAAACATCAGACTGAAACCTGTTGCAGATTTGTTCTCATTTTATTTTTCTTTGCCTTTGGTCACGATCTGCTTCCCACCATCTTGCAAGTCCACTCCCCCAGAGTCGGAGCTGAAACACTTGCCCTGGCTTTTTCTTTTGATTGTTCAATTAAATAGCCCTAGGAATTTTCAAAAATGTTAAGATTCTTATTTTCTTATTTCCAAATTCTTCATATCTGCAGTGCTCAATAGTGACCCTCAACTGGTCATGACCATCAGTAAAAGCTGTAATGCATATTTGCGCATACTTGCAAGTTTAAAAAGGCTTTTTGCAAACATGAGCTCATTTATTCTTCTCCTAAGCCTGTAAGGTGTGCACGGCCCCTCCCACTTTACAAATGAGTGAATGTAGGCACAAAGCGAGATAACTTGCCCAAGCTCACACTGTCCGTAAGTCATGAAGGCAAGGTTTCATCTTAGTCCTTCCACTCTTTTTTGTTGTTGTTTTTTTTTTTGCGGTACGCAGGCCTCTCACTGTTGTGGCCTCTCCCATTGCGGAGCACAGGCTCCGGACGTGCAGGCTCAGCAGCCATGGCTCATGGGCCCAGCCTGTCCGTGGCATGTGGGATCTTCCCGGACCGGGGCATGAACCCGTATCCCCTGCATCGGCAGGCGGACTCTCAACCACTGAGCCACCAGGGAAGCCCAGTCCTTCCACTCTTAAAGCTCCTGAGATTCCTACTTCCCCAGCAGAGCCTTACAGAAATGATAGACTAGGAACAAATGATAAATGATACACAGGACAGAATTACTCAGCAATATTCTTTTCTAACAGGTTAGTAAAAGTTAAAATTTGCTGAGCGGAGTTCCCTGCCTTAGTTTCCAATTCCCTTAACATTTTTCATATTTAATTTTTTGGACGCCAATTTCTTGGCAAATGATCCAAACAAAATTTCAAACCTAATCTGTACCCTTCATGAAATGACTGCTTTTCCCCAAATAGTCCCTGGGCAAACAGTTACATGTTGTGCTCGATGACCAGGGACACAGCTGGCGAAAACCTCCATATAAAGTTTCTCTATTTGCTGAGACGGTTTCGTGCTTGGTCCTCATGGATTGCTCTTAATAATTGAGTCACGCACTCCTCTGCAGTATATTGCTTCCACAACGCTAATTTAAACCACGCCAGTGTGCTTGCAATATGA